>NC_136261.1:4855435-5045435 GCF_964187855.1 Myxine glutinosa | reverse complement strand
TAATTGAAAATAGATAATTATCTATGAATTGATGGATGATGCTAAAAATTCTGTATCTTATTATTCATTAAAATATGTCAACATTTTGAGCAACCTCTAAATATTGTCCAATCAAGCTCAAACTTTCACCACAAACTATTTTCTTCAATAGGAGTAGGGACAGGCTTGTGGAGAAATGAAAATACAATCTTCAAATTTTTGGACCACCCTAGTCTGTTTGTGTGCATATGTGTGTCTGTATGTGTGTGTGTCTGTATGTGAGTGTGTGTGTGTGTTACTATAATATTAAATATAAATTTTCCTTAGTAGGTGTAAAGAGGTGTTTTAGGCACCCACAGAAAATAGCAAAAAAAAACAAATTGACGCTGGGCAACGCAGGGTAATCCTGCTCGTACATAATAAATAAATATCCACCAGTGGGCTGACGGGAATCTCTTGAGGTTGTGGTTCAGACCTCTGCTGATTTGGGGGAATTCCCCTGGGAGCCCCCATGATCCAAATTCAAAACAAAAGAAAACGAAAAATTTAAGACCGAGTGATCCTGCGGACCATCGAGTAGAAGGACTGCATCAGGTTTCCGAGCAATTGGTTGGTAAATAAGACACTAGTCGGGATCCGAAGTATCAGCGGTAACCCTCCCTTACCCCTCGGGGCCCAAATGATCCGAACTTGAAGCCTGAGCGATTGTGCGGGCCATCAAGTCGAAGGACTGGAGGGGAGGAGGATGGGCGGGGGAAGGGAGGGGAGGAGAGGGTGGGGAGGGGAGAAGAGGGGGGGGAGGGGAGAAGAGGGGGGGAGGGGAGAAGAGGGGGGGAGGGGGAGGGGAGGGTGGAGGGGAGGGGGCAGGGGGAGGGGGGAGGGGGAGGGGTGGAGGAGGAGGGGGAGGGAGGGGAGGGGGCGGAGGAGGGGGAGGGAGGGGAGGGGGAGGAGGAGGGGGAGGGAGGGGAGGGGGAGGAGGAGGGAGGGGAGGGGGAGAGGGGAGGGGGAGGGGGGAGTGGAGGGGGGAGTGGAGGGGGAGGGGGAGTGGAGGGGAAGGGGGAAACTTTCCCCCTTCCTAACCGATCATTCTTTTTTGTGTGCCAAGTTTGAGCAACATCTGTAAATGCATGTCTGAGAAATGGCTGAGGACATGGTCAATAAAGGGTTTCTTACAACTAACATGGCCGCCAGTCTACCAGTCGGCCATCTTTGATCAGATCGCAAAATAAAGTGAGGCGCACGTGTATCGGACTGAGTCCAACGGGGTCTAATAAGGGGACGAGTATGGATCTGAAGTTTGGTGGGTAAACTCCCGGCTTCTCCCAACCCCCTACCCCAGCAGTCCCATGATGCAAAATCGAAGCCCGAGCGATTGTGTGGGCGACCACTGTCTTGGAGTCACGTGTCCAGTTTCAGAACACTCAGCCGGATGATGAGGAAGGAGTTGCAAAAATATCAAAAAATTAACTACCAGATGGACAGACATCCGGACATCGCGACCCATTTTATAAGTTGATCTCTTAGAGAATCAAGATGAGGTGACCTAAAAAAAGGGTTTGGATGCATCGTGGTTTGTCACTTGGCAGTGAAGTTCAATTGCTTAAACTCGAGGAGTTTAGTTTATCAGATGAGAGAGGAGATCCTATGGAGCTGTGGTCAGATACGGCTATGGGCAGTAAGATTGTGGAAGAGTAAGAATGTAGGGATGTGAGGGAGTATTGATGTTGGGTGTATGGATGTGGGTGAATAAGGATGTGTGGGAGTAAAGCTGTAATATTAGGAAATCTCACCTAGATCGACAGATGTGGGACGAACAGTTGAACAGACGAATCACAAATGGAGAAACGTTTGAAACAAACCCATGGAGATGGTTTGCAGGTGCTGCTTGGAAATTCAATCCCCTGGAGCCCCCCCCCCCCCGCCCCCCTCCACACCCAATCCCACCTCCTGTAACCAGGAGTGAAATGTGAGTACTTGACTGGCACAGAGTGATATATTCATTCACACGACTCGCTCCTTGCACTCCATGTGGGAACGGATGGAAAAAAAAATCGTGGAAATACACAATTCCTTGCAAAACACACCATTTCCTTCGACATTAATCCATTCCTCGGGAATTACACCATTCCTCGAAAACACACCATTCCTTGGAAAATACACCATTCCTTGGAAATACACCATTCCTTGGACATTAATCCATTCCTCGGGAATTACACCATTCCTTGGAAAATACACCATTCCTTGGAAAATACACCATTCCTTGGAAAATACACCATTCCTTGGACATTAATCCATTCCTCGGGAAAATACACCATTCCTCGAAAACACACCATTCCTTGGAAAATACACCATTCCTTCGAAAATACACCATTCCTTGGACATTAATCCATTCCTCGGGAAAATACACCATTCCTCGAAAACACACCATTCCTTGGAAAATACACCATTCCTTGGAAAATACACCATTCCTTGGAAAACACACCATTCCTTGGAAAATACACCATTCCTTGGAAAATACACCATTCCTTGGACATTAATCCATTCCTCGGGAAAATACACCATTCCTCGAAAACACACCATTCCTTGGAAAATACACCATTCCTTCGAAAATACACCATTCCTTGGACATTAATCCATTCCTTGGAAAATACACCATTCCTTGGAAAATACACCATTCCTTGGAAAATACACCATTCCTTGGAAAATACACCATTCCTCGAAAACACACCATTCCTTGGAAAATACACCATTCCTTGGAAAATACACCATTCCTTGGACATTAATCTAATCCATTCCTCGGGAAAATACACCATTCCTCGAAAACACACCATTCCTTGGAAAATACACCATTCCTCGGACATTAATCCATTCCTCGGGAAAATACACCATTCCTTGGAAAATACACCATTCCTTGGACATTAATCCATTCCTCGGGAAAATACACCATTCCTCGAAAATACACCATTCCTTGGAAAATACACCATTCCTTGGAAAATACACCATTCCTCGAAAACACACCATTCCTTGGAAAATACACCATTCCTTGGAAAATACACCATTCCTTGGACATTAATCCATTCCTCGGGAAAATACACCATTCCTCGAAAACACACCATTCCTTGGAAAATACACCATTCCTCGGGAAATACATTATACTGTGAAAACACACCATACCTTGGAAAATAACCATACCTTGGAAAAACACCATTCCTCAGAAAATACATGTGAAATATGAAAAATACACAAAAAAATACATGAATACACACTACTAATAAACATTCATACATGAATACACACACAACTAATAAACATTCATACATGAATACACACACAACTAATAAATATTCATACATGAATACACACACGACTAATAAACATTCATACATGAATACACACGCGACTAATAAATATTCATACATGAATACACACACGACTAATAAATATTCATACATGAATACACACACGACTAATAAACATTCATACATGAATACACACACAACTAATAAATATTCATACATGAATACACACACGACTAATAAACATTCATACATGAATACACACGCGACTAATAAATATTCATACATGAATACACACACGACTAATAAATATTCATACATGAATACACACACAACTAATAAACATTCATACATGAATACACACACGACTAATAAACATTCATACATGAATACACACGCGACTAATAAACATTCATACATGAATACACACGCGACTAATAAACATTCATACATGAATACACACGCGACTAATAAATATTCATACATGAATACACACACAACTAATAAACATTCATACATGAATACACACGCGACTAATAAACATTCATACATGAATACACACGCGACTAATAAACATTCATACATGAATACACACGCGACTAATAAACATTCATACATGAATACACACACGACTAATAAACATTCATACATGAATACACACGCGACTAATAAATATTCATACATGAATACACACACGACTAATAAACATTCATACATGAATACACACACAACTAATAAACATTCATACATGAATACACACACAACTAATAAATATTCATATATGAATACACACACGACTAATAAACATTCATACATGAATACACACACAACTAATAAATATTCATACATGAATACACACACGACTAATAAACATTCATACATGAATACACACACAACTAATAAATATTCATACATGAATACACACACGACTAATAAACATTCATACATGAATACAAACACAACTAATACACATTCATACATGAATACACACACAACAAATAAACATTCATACATGAATACACACACGACTAATAAACATTCATACATGAATACACACACGACTAATAAACATTCATACATGAATACACACACGACTAATAAACATTCATGCATGAATACAAACACAACTAATACACATTCATACATGAATACACACACAACAAATAAACATTCACACATGAATACACACACGACTAATAAACATTCATACATGAATACACACACGACTAATAAACATTCATACATGAATACACACACGACTAATAAACATTCACACATGAATACACACACAACAAATAAACATTCACACATGAATACACACGACTAATAAACATTCATACATGAATACACACACGACTAATAAATATTCATACATGAATACACACACGACTAATAAACATTCATACATGAATACACACACAACTAATACATATTCATACATGAATACACACACGACTAATAAACATTCATACATGAATACACACGCGACTAATAAATATTCATACATGAATACACACACAACTAATAAACATTAATACATGAATACACACACGACTAATAAACATTCATGCATTAATACACACACAACTAATAAACATTCATACATGAATACACACTCGACTAATAAACATTCATACATGAATACACACTCGACTAATAAACATTCATACATGAATACACACACGACTAATACATATTCATACATGAATACACACACGACTAATAAACATTCATGCATTAATACACACATGACTAATAAATATTCATACATGAATACACACACGACTAATACATATTCATACATGAATACACACACGACTAATAAACATTCATGCATTAATACACACATGACTAATAAATATTCATACATGAATACACACACGACTAATAAACATTCATACATGAATACAAACACAACTAATAAACATGCATACATGAATACAAACAACTAATAAACATTCATACATGAATACACACACGACTAATAAACATTCATACATGAATACACACACGACTAATAAATATTCATACATGAATACACACACGACTAATAAACATTCATACATAAATACAAACACAACTAATACACATTCATACATGAATACACACACAACAAATAAACATTCACACATGAATACACACACGACTAATAAACATTCATACATGAATACACACACGACTAATAAATATTCATACATGAATACACACACGACTAAAACATTCATACATGAATACACACACGACTAATAAACATTCATACATGAATACACACACGACTAATAAACATTCATTCATGAATACACACATGACTAATAAACATTCATACATGAATACACACACGACTAATAAATATTCATACATGAATACACACACGACTAATAAACATTAATACATGAATACACACACGACTAATAAACATTCATACATGAATACACACACGACTAATAAACATTCATTCATGAATACACACATGACTAATAAACATTCATACATGAATACACACACGACTAATAAATATTCATACATGAATACACACACGACTAATAAACATTAATACATTAATACACACACGACTAATAAATATTCATACATGAATACACACACGACTAATAAACATTAATACATGAAGACACACATGACTAAAACATTCATACATGAATACTCACACAACTAATAAACATTCATACATGAATACACACACAACTAACAAACATTCATATATGAATACACACGAAACTAATAAACATTCATACATGAATACACACACAACTAATAAACATTCATACGTGAATACAAACATGACTAATAAACATTCATACATGAATACAAACAACTAATAAACATTCATACGTGAATATAAACACAACTAATAAACATGCATACATGAATACAAACAACTAATAAACATTCATACGTGAATACAAACACGACTAATAAACATGCATACATGAATACAAACAACTAATAAACATTCATACGTGAATACAAACACGACTAATAAACATGCATACATGAATACAAACAACTAATAAACATTCATACATTCATACAAACTACCAATAAATATTCATACATGAATACAAACTACTTATACATAAACATTCAGACATGAATACAAACTGCTTTTACATAAACATTCATACATGAACACCAACACTTGGTATACATAAACATTCATACATAAACACCAACACTTGGTATACATAAACATTCATACATAAACACCAACACTTGGTATACATAAACATTCATACATAAACACCAACACTTGGTATACAGAAACATTCATACATAAACATCAACACTTGGTATACATAAACATTCATACATAAACACCAACACTTGGTATACATAAACATTCATACATAAACATCAACACTTGGTATACATAAACATTCATACATAAACACCAACACTTGGTATACATAAACATTCATACATAAACATCAACACTTGGTATACATAAACATTCATACATAAACACCAACGCTTGGTATACATAAACATTCATACATAAACACCAACACTTGGTATACATAAACATTCATACATAAACATCAACACTTGGTATACATAAACATTCATACATATATACATATTCATACACATAACATGTAAATATGTGTCAATACACATGGGGAAACACAGTGTATAATGTGCAATTACATGTAATGTAAAACGTGACTTGAAGACCTCAAATATAACCATCCTCCTCCCTCCCCTTCATCACGCATACTGCACAGTCGGTAGAAAACAGAAAGACCACCAACCTGCCTGTGAGGAGTGAGTGAAAGGCCCTTGGAGTTAGCTTCATCGTGGGAGATTCCAATGATTCTGAAAGCTTTAGTTTCAACAGCGTGAAACCGAGCTAGGTGTGAGGCAGGCGCACCAGCCCAGAGGAGAGAGCAGTATTCAATTGAGCTGTGGATGAAAGCCTTGTATGTGGTGAGGAGCTCAGGTGTGCCAAGGAAGGACTTTGCACGACGGAGGATACCCAGTCGGCGACTGGCTTTGGAGGCCAGCTTGGAAATGTGGTTTTCCCAGGAAAGATCATGGCAGATTGTGAAACCCAAAAGCTTGAGTGACAGAACTTCTTGGAGAGGATTGTTCAGAAAGTAGATGGGAGGGTTGTCCAGTCGGTCTTTTCGGAGAGACATAATGAGAGTGTGAGATTTTTCAGGAATGAAAGACATGTTCCACTTGTTTGACCAGTCTGTGATTTTGTCCAGGTCTGCAGAGAGTGAGGAGGCTGCAGACTGCCGATCTGAGGGATGAGGTATGGAGCGACAGAGTGGAGTCATCAGCAAAGAGATAGAGAGGATTTTCCAGAGAGTCAGAGAGATCATTGATGAAGACCAGAAAAAGCACAGGGCCCAGAACACTACCTTGGGGAACTCCAGCCAGAACAGGAAGGGGAGATGAGAGAAACCCATTCAGGGCCACATGTTGACGACGACCAGAGAGGAAGTCCACAAGCCATGCATGGAAATTTCCATGGATACCAAAAGAGGAGAGTTTGGTGAGCAGAGCGGGGTGCCAGACCGTATCGAAGGCACGTGATATGTCAAGGGAGACAGCTCTGATTTCCTGTTTGGCATTAAGGACCTCCATCCATGGTTGAGACAGCAGAAGCAGCATGTCCAGATTAGAGTGACCTGGTCTGAATACAAGTTGTTAATGATCCGAGATCAAACCATTGGAGAAGAGTAAGGATTTGTCAGAAGCGATGATTGATTCCATGACCCTGCTGATTATTGGGAGCAGGCTGATTGGTCTGCAGTTGCAAGGATCTGTTTTTGCACATTTTTTGTGTAAAGCGGTGATGTTGGCTGATTTCCAAGCAGATGGCAGATGATCTTGAGCAAAAGAGAGTGTGAAGAGAACAGAGAGAGGGAGTGAAAGAGCGGAAGAACAGGATTGTCGGACCCGTGGGCTGATGCCGTCTGGTCCAGTTGCATAATGAGAGTAGAGGTTTGACAAAAACTTCTCCACCTTGTCAGGAGAGAAGGACACAAAGTCCAGGAGCAGCTGGTTTCGACTGGGTATGGTGGGTACAGAGAGAGATGGATTCGGGACACAATATTTTGAGGCAAACAGAGTTGAGGCATTCGGCTTTTTCATGTGCAGTGTCGGCTGTGAAGCCGTTTGAGGTAAGGGAGGGGATGGAAGGGGAACAAACACCAGAAACAGATTTGACCGGACGCCACCAGGATTTGGAGGAGGGAGACAGGTTTGACCGGACCCCACCAGGATTTGGAGGAGAGAGACAGGTTTGATAGTTCAGTCTTGAGAGTAGAGGGATAGTGCTTCCTGCCTCTCCTAAGGGTAGACACACATTTTTTTCCGAGCTTTGTGAAAGGAACCGAGATTGCCTTCAGTTGGATTAGCCTTCCATGAGGTGAAGGCAAGTTTCTTCATGGCAACTGCCTTACGACAAGCTTCAGTGTACCATGGATGGGAGGAAGGGTCTGACAACTGAAGACGAGATGGGATAAATCTGTGCATGAGAGAGAGCAATTTACTTTGGAAGAATTCCTCGGAAGAGTTGATGTCAGAGGCAGTAGAGATGGGAGACAAGTCCAGATAATTGATGGCCGCTTGAAGACCGTGCCAGTTGGCCTGAGTGAAATGCCAGACTCGTCCGCGCTGAGGAGGCTCTCTGAGAATGGCCAGAGAGAGATGTCCACTTTAACAAGGAAATGATCGGAAGAACCGATTGGAGCAGAAGAAGAGCAGCAGACATTTGCAGGGAAGTTTGTCATGACCATGTCTCGAAGAGAAGATGCTCTGTTGACTGAGATCCGGGTTGGGAAATTGACAGATTGTGTCAGTCCCAGAGAGTCGCAAAAGTCCTTTGCTGAGGTGCCATGGCTAGTGTGAGAGGTACCCACACCCAACCAGCTGGCATGATGACAGTTTAAGTCGCCACATATGAGGAAGAGAGAGTTGGGATGAGTGGATAGAAGTTTGTCCACGTTGTCAGACAGGGAGATGTAAATGGAGTCATCACTGTTTGGTGGACGGTACAGAACACATATGAACAAAAGGTGGGAGCGGTGAGGAAGCCGTAGCCAGAGGTACTCCTGGAGGTGGAGTGGAGAGACGGCAGTGCAAAGAGAGTGAGGAAGAGAGTTTTTGATAAAGATAGCAACCCCACTACCAGGTTAGGTCTATCATACCGGAGGAGGGAGTAACCCGGGAGATATATTAAGGAATCAGAGACATCATGAAGGAGGAAAGTTTCTGTTAAGGAGATTAAGTCTGGTTTGGCAGAAGCAACCTGTATACAACAACAACATGCATTTTAAGGCCATGTTCCCTGCTAGAGCGGGGGTTAGCCTTGCGGTCCCCATGACAATCTTCTCCATTTTGCCCTATTTTCTGCATCTCTCCTTGTTAACCCCCTTGCCCGCATTTCTTCTTCCACCATCTTTAGCCAAGTCTTTCTCGGTCTTCCCCGTCCTCTACTTCCTTCTACATTAACTTCCATCACTCTTCTCAACCAGTCACTTTCATCCTTCCTCAATACATGACCAAACCATCTCAACCTGTTCCTCTTCACAGCATCAATCACAGGCAATATTCCCATCATCTTTCGCAATTCATCATTTGTCTTCCTCTCTCTCAACGATACTCCGCACATCCATCGAACCATTCGCATTTCCACCCTTTCCAGCCTTCGTTGCTGCTCTACGTTCATTACCCATGTCTCGCTCCCATAAATCATAACACTTCTCACACATGCAGCATACACCTTTCCCTTCAGCTTCAGCGACACTCTCCTCCTCATCAGCACGCCACTCAGTTCCCGAAACTTCTTCCATGCACATCTCACTCGAGCAACCGTTGCCGAGTCTGATCCACCTTCTCCATTCAGCATGTCTCCGAGGTAGCAAAATGTTTTCACACCTTCCAGCTTCACGCCGTCTCCAAGATCCAACTCAACATTTCCTCCATCTGCAGCTCCCTCTGTGCACACCTTACATTTGAATGTAGCTGCCACACTGGTTAATGACCCTCTCAGACCACTACATTTTTGATGAACCCACTCAGCACACATTGTACATTGAATGGAGTTCACTCCGACACCTTTCCTGCACACAGCACACGGCCACTTCCCAGTTCTTTCCACCTCACCACATGCTTTACCACTTGCCATCACCTTTGTCTTTCCGATATTCACCTTCAGACCTTTTGTCTCCATACATTCCTTCCACTGTATTCCTTCCACTGTTCTCCAACCTGTATGGAGAGGTCAATCAGGTTTGAGCGTAGCCCCCGGTTGTTTGAGGTCCATACCGTTAAGGAAGAGGGAGGGGGAGCCTCGGATACAGGACAGGGGAGGTAGGGTAAATGAGGTAGGGTAAATGAGGGGTGAGAGGGGGAGTTTGGGAGAGCTGTTGATAGTGTGTCCGAGATTGCAGAAGAGTTCGGAGAAAGGGAAGGATGAGTCGGACAAAGGTTTTGATGGTGATGGGATGAGGCACAGTGAGGTGTTGTTTGAGGGAGGGTAGAGCGAAGTTGAAGGTTGGAGGAGGTGGAGGTATGTGATGGAAGGGAGAGGAAGTGGGGAGGAGGCAGCTTTGAGGAGGCGGGGGGGTGCGGAAATTGGAGAAAGATAGTAGAGGGCGGGGAGATTAGAAGGGGAGGGGATGGGGGTAGTTTTGAAGGTGAGGGGGGAGTTTTGTAGCGGAGGGGGAAGGGGGAGGAGGGGGGAGTTTAGCAGGGGAGTGGTGAGGGGGGAGAATTGAAAGGGAGGGGTGAGGGGGAAGTTTTGGAGGGGAGGGTGAGGGGGAAGTTTAACTAGTGGATGATTAATGAAAAACGAAAATTGATTACAAACTGGGTTTATTTTGATTTTCAAGTCAGAGATCCGTTTGAAAACGATAGAGGAGGGGTGGAATGAAGGTGAGTTTTGAAAATGTAGGGAGGAAGTACTGTAAGAGATTGAATATTTTTTTGAAGTGGAATGAATTGAAGTGGAAATTCAAAAAAGCCTTTTAAATAGGAAGAAAAACAGTGTGTTGTAATAAACCACTGAATAACACTGCAGGGGAAAGTTTAAACATATTTAAACAAAACCGTGAAAAACAATCTGGGAAAAGTCCATGAAGTGAGGGCGTGTATCAGAGAAAGGAGAAAGGGTTAAATGAGTATGGAGGAAACTAGAATTGTAAAGGCAAGTATCGGCTGGAGATGGAAGAAGAGGAGATAAAGAGGGCGGGGCGGGACAGGACAACAGCACACGTGGGAGGGGTGGGGAGGCGTGAGGACAGAAGGAAATAATCCTTTTTTTTTTTTTTGTATTTAAAACGTTAGACAAAGGGTTGAAGTTCGGTGAGGTAGGGAGAGAAGACAAAATCTAAGAAACAACCACTCCAGAGAAGGAAATAACTTAAATTCGTAAAACACCGATGGGGGGAAGGAAGCCTCAAGTTGCCAGGCTGTGAACGCGATGCAAACAGAAAACGATTAATTATACACAAGTTTGCACGAATTGCAAACCAACACCAACTAGAAACACACAGTAACACATACACAATAAAATACAACAGGCATTTTAAGGCCATTTTCCCTGCAAGAGTGGGGGTTCGCCTTGTGGTCCCCATGACAATCTTCTCCATTTTGCCCTATTTTCTGCATCTCCCCTTGTTAACCCCCTTGCCCGCATTTCTTCTTCGACCATCTTTAGCCAAGTCTTTCTCGGTCTTCCCCGTCCTCTACTTCCTTCTACATTCATTTCCATCACTCTTCTCAACCAGTCACTTTCATCCTTCCTCAACACATGACCAAACCATCTCAAGCTGTTTCTCTTCACAGCATCCATCACAGGCTCTATTCCCATCATCTTTCGCAATTCATCATTTGTCTTCCTCTCTCTCTCAACGATACTCCACACATCCACCGAACCATTCGCATTTCCACCCTTTCCAACATTCGTTGCTGCTCTACGTTCATTACCCATGTCTCACTCCCATAAATCATAACACTTCTCACACATGCAGCATGCACCTTTCCCTTCAGCTTCAACGACACTCCCCTCTCGTCAGCACGCCACTCAGTTCCCGAAACTTCTTCCATGCACATCTCACTCGAGCAACCATTGCAGAGTCTGATCCACCTTCTCCATTCAGCATGTCTCCTAGGTAACAAAATGTTTTCACACCTTCCAGCTTCACGCCGTCTCCAAGATCCAACTCAACATTTCCTCCATCTGCAGCTCCCTCTGTGCGCACCTTACACTTGAATGTTGCTGCCACACTGGTTAATGTACACAATCTTACAATAATTCACCAAATGTCTGTCTGTCTGTTCGAAGGTACCGCAAAAACGGCTCAACCGATCGAAACGATATTTTGTGTGGGTAATCCTGGGATCTCCAGGAGTAAAATAGGCTATTTAGTTTTTCCAATTTCAGCTTTGGTCTCCAGTATTCTCAGGTTTGGACTCCCGCATAACGTCCATTGTGACGATGTTCTCATTGTGACGATGTTGTGACGATGTATGTGTTCACGGTAGTGTTTGCCATGACGGTGTGAATGTAATTTCGTAATGTTTTTCGTTTCGTAATCCTTTATTGAACGTTTATTGTTTAATGAACGTTGTCTTAATCCCACCCAAAATATCTTTGCGATCGGTTCAGCAGTTTTTACGGTACCTTCGAACAAACAGACGGACATTTGGTGAATTATAGTAAGATGAACAGTGATGTGGCTTTTATTGAAATTCTAAAGATACTGTTTTGATTTTGATGATTTACGTGTGATATGATTTGACGGATGTTTATATGAATCGTTTAAAATAAAAAATTTCTGCCTTCAATTTCTGATATTTTGCCTTTTCATTTCGGCTTCCCAATTGGTGCTAGTTAATGTAATGTTAATGTAATGTACACTGGTTAACATACACAATAAAAGAACGAGTGGAAATTTGACACTTTAATGACAACAAAATTGTCCTTTCAACTCGTCCAGTTTAGCATGTTTCGAGCTGAATGACGCTCGAGGTTGGCCTTTTTCATCACCGAGAGCGCTTCCCGACAAACTAGGCATACTGGCTTGCCTTTTACTTCCACAAAGAAATAATCGTTTGCCCATTTCTCTTGGAAAGCGCGACATTCCGCATCTACCTTTCTTTTCTTGTTCGTCGCCATGTTTGCATATACTGAATGAAATGATGACATGAGATCACGCGATCACTTGACTGTCCGGAAGGTCGCATATCGCAGTTACGACTGTCCGGAACTCACTTGACTGTCCGGAAGGTCGCATATCGCAGTTACGATTAATCGCAAATTTGTTTTAATTTGATGGCAATTATTCTGTTAGTGCCAACATATTTTGCCAACGTCAAATAAATGAATAAGTTCTCAAATGTGCCGTCCGAGGCAGCGTCTGCTCGCCACGTTTGGCATTCGTTGACTGTTGCAACACGTGAAAGCTCGCTCCTCTCTGATTGGTTGAATCGTTTTTGGCCAAAACTTGGTTACCCTTTGTCCGATTAATTTAAAACCTTGAAAAGGAGAGATTACTGGAATTATAGATAGATGAATTGCCTCGCGGGCCGGATCAAACGGTCTCACGGGCCGTATACGGCCCGGAGGCCGGAGGTTCCCCACCCCAGGGTTAGATGGTTGTTAACGATGTGGGATGTGCAATAGTGTAAGGGAAGACGCGATGCACTAAGTTAGAAGGGCACCAGGTAGTTTAGATGATGCAGTGTGTGATTGTGTAATTGTGATTGTGCATTGTGTGATTGAGCGAATGGTCCCGGAGGAAGGAGGGTGCAGGGAGCACCAGAGGTGAATGGCACAGGTGTGCAAGTGCAAGAACAGGTGAGAATGGTTGTGTGGAATGAATGGAATGGAGTGGAGTATGGAATGGATGGTGTGGAGTGAGAGTGTGGAAAATGTGGAGTGGGAGTGCATGGTGCGAAGGTGTGAATGGGGGAATGGTGGACCCCCTTCACGAATACCCAGGGAGGGTAGTTTAAGAGTTAGATAGTGGGTGTAGGTAAATTGTGGTGGATATTGGCATCTGTGGTGCGTGTGGTAGAATTAAGTGTTGTGTTGGGTGCATTAGTGGAACGAAATGGCTGGGCGTGTGGCCTGTTAGTGTGTGTAGTTAAATGGGCACTCCGCCACTGTTAGTCTGTCGGCCAGGTGAGGCAGGAGGTAGGCTCTGGGGGCCAGGTATAGTTGTTCAGTGGGGCCCGAGGATCCGGAGGACGGACCCGGGTAGCCCAGTACCAGAGAGGGCACCGAGGGGGTAAGTGCCAGGGAGGGCCTTCCCCAGTTAGATAGGTTAGGGAGAGGAGCGGGTAAGCTTGGGAGGCAACTGCAGTGGCGGAGGTGTGCAGGTGGGTAGACCTGCTGGGAGCGCCACACGACCCAGCCCGGAAATTGTGCGAGGGCACTGGGTGTTGAAATGGGGGAGTGAGACCCCAAATTTGTGAGCGCCACAGATGGTCAGTGGGAATTGGTTTTTAGAACAGCATAGAGTAAGGTGGCCAATGGTTTCACAGGGAAAGACCCCGGGTAGTGTAAAGAACGTTAGTCATTTAGAGGATAGTTAGGATTGAAATCTCCTCGCACCATCTACATCCACTCACCTGAGGTGATGACATGACTCCACACCATGGTTGTTTTTTTTTTTTTGTGTGCAAATGTTTTGGACCGTAAGACGCATCATGACGTGGGGGTGACATTGTGTGCTTGTTGTTCCATCTCTTCCTCCTTATGAGGGATTGATGATGAATTGATTGATGGCAAATTTGGTTAGAAATTGGGATTGTGGACGAATTTGGTGTAAGGAAATAGGGGGAAGACAGGACGTAGAGACGAATTGGTAAATTTGTAAATTTTGTAAATACGGGCTAAGGGGCAAGGGTAGAGTAGGTGACAGGGGGGGGGGGGGGGGTGACGTACGACAGGGACGAGTTTTCTCCACTCGCTTCCCAGGCGGACCTCACCCTGCATTGCTTGTATTGATGTGTACCCTTGTGACCTTGCTCCGATGCTTGCTGTGTCCTTTCCTTCCCCACTCACGGCTTGTTCTTTTGGGTCCGGGGGGAGTGCGCAGGTAGCCGCAGTTGTGTGCCCGAACTCCCGCTGCCTGCTGCCTGACTGGACCGATGCACCACTTTATGGACCGCACGACTTGCGGCCTAGCACACCATGGACCACACGTTTTTGTGGCCAAGCACCACACACATATGGACCACACGTTTGTGGCATGACCCCTCTGCTGGGACCGGCCATTGTGGCCAGAAGTCTTCGCTTGCAGACCTCGGTGAGGTGGCACTAAGCCATGCAGGTGGACCACCATAGTTGGCCCCTGCTGGCCATAATTTAAAAAACGGATGCGTTTTGTGCTGTTTTTTTAATCACCAAATAGGCCGCAAGCATCCAAGAACATCAGAATCAAGAACAACAACATCAAGACCATCGGCCCAGCAGAGCGGAGAAGAAGACGTCGAACACCATTCATTATTTATGTGTGCTTATTATCAACTGTGATGACTGCACTGGATGGTGCTTTGATGGTGCTTATTGGTGCTGATGGTGCTTTGGTGCTTTGTGATGCTCTTGTGCTCGGGGGTGCACTGCAATATCAATTGTGCATCCCCAGGCACTTGAGTATGGTGTATCGGTGCAGTACAGTGCATGCCTTTTCCTCTCTCCCGCAGGATTCTTTTTGTTTCCCCAAATGACAGGTCCTGGGTTCGTTTTGTAAATAGTCAAAATAATGTAACTTTGTAAATAACATGCTCCCCACCGGCTAAATGTTTAGTTTGAAAATAATTCCGCAATTCGGTTATTCTGTGGGCGTGAGTCTGTTAGGTAGGATGCAACGTAGCAGGTGGGACAAACTTAACGCTCTTTTAAAAATGTCGTACTCAGGGTGAAGTTAATAGTAGAGGGTAACTCCATCTAAGTGTCACATTATGTTAAAGTTTTGTCGGCCCGGGACGTGCGTGGAGGAATGAGGGTGCTGTGTTGCGGTTTTGAGAACCCTCCACTTTGTAAATATCTGTAATATTCCCTTATAAATAATCCCCTGTAAATATCCACATTTTTCTAATGTTAAAGATCGCACCCTAGTTAAGCCATGTACAACACGTAGGACACCATAGGACCTCTCTATAGATATTTCATTCGTATGTGTTTAGTTAAGGCTCTGTTCGCAGTAGTTGAAACTACGTTGCATTAATCA
This sequence comes from Myxine glutinosa, assembly GCF_964187855.1. Taxonomy (NCBI): domain Eukaryota; kingdom Metazoa; phylum Chordata; class Myxini; order Myxiniformes; family Myxinidae; genus Myxine; species Myxine glutinosa. The sequence continues at coordinate 5,028,946 of NC_136261.1, read as the reverse complement.
AATAACCTATGCCCCCTTGCAACCACGTTCATTTTGCGGCAACAGCCGCCTCCAAATAAGTCCGCGCCTCTGCCAGCCGCAGCCGCCTTATCGCTCACCCACAATACGCCATGAGCCACGAGGCAAAGCCCGAAGAAGGGGGAGGAGCCGCCAGATCATGGGCGTGGCACGCCGACGCACCACCGGAGGCGGGGTGAGCAAGCTCCCACCAGCCAACCAGGGCTGACAAAAGACCATCGCGGGCGTGCCCTGGAAGACGCGGTTTGATCTGAGCCACGGGCAATAAAAGCGGTCGCGGGGACTGCTTATGGAGATGAGACAGGAGAAGAGCACGCAGAGGAGAGGGAGGAGGACAGACGTGCCCGGAAAACCTTTTCTTTTGTTGGCCCAAACATTCGTGTGCGCGTACGAGAGTCGGTGCGCTTGCGTCACCAATACCGCGGCAATATCACCAGCGCGGCCAGCCGGGTTTCACCGCTGAACCTGAGCGTGGGCGTTCATGCGGGACCTCAACGGCATGCCGCCATCCCCGGACCTTGTCCTGCCCCGCCAGCTCCTTGGACCGTCTCATCCTTCCAGCCATCCCAGCCATTTCCATCCTCCCATTCGTGTAAGTGTGTTCGTTTGTCTGGGCTCATAAGTAAGCCTGTTTCAGAATTGACCTGTGTCCTGCTTTTTCCTTCATTGTATATTCTTGCACTTTCGTTTTCCTCTTGTAGAATAGTTAATAAACCCTTGTTCTTTCTTTTACCCTTTGGTTTCTCTCTCCATCCGATCGTTTTCGTCCCTTCCTTCATTTGAATATACGTGGCACGATTAGGAACCGCTAGAATCGGGTTTAGACTGCCGCTAACGGCTTGAGCGTCGGATTGCTAAACCGCTCGGCAATTACCATCTTGTCCGTGGCTCGGGCGGGAGAATTGCCCTGCTTCCGACCGGAAGGAGCGCGATATCTTCCAGGATCGGAGACGGCCGGTTTAACAAGACAAGTGGATTAACCCCCCTTTGCTAAGGGGAGTGCCGTACTCCGAATCCGCAACAATACATTCAGCGAGATGCGCGGCCTGTGTGTTGGCAATCCTTAGAGCATCAGCTTGCAATCCGAGAATGTGCAATTGCCACCTGTGGGGCACGTATGGTCACCCGCTCAACAGAGGCTACCTGCTAGACCTGATTAATCGATCTTGTTAATATGATAGGCACATACCGATGAAGAATCGTCCCCGCCATGCATCTCCTCACCGTGCACTGGTACCATGATACATCTGGCCATTGTATGATAGTGCTGTACCATTATTGTTGCATTTTATTTGTAAATCTATTTTTCCCCATTTTACTTGGAATTTTACTTGTTTGTTTTTCTTCATGGGATATGTACGTGAAACATGATGATGAATGATATCAAAGCTTTACCCATTGATGTGGTTTGTAGGTGTTTCCACCTCCTCTGCATGGTAATCCTCAGATGCGATGGAAATTAGTTTGTTTGGCACGACGTCGGCATAGGTGATCATGTGTCCGTGCAGCTTGGTGTTGAAACCCCTTGCAGTTTTTTATTTATTTATACTGAATCGAGGCTCTTGAAAGAGCTGACAACCGCGAGGGAAAGACAGTACAGTGGGACATCGAGGGAAAGACAGCACAGGGGGACCACGAGGGAAAGACAGCACAGGGGGACCGTGAGGGAAAGGCAGCACAGAGGGACCGCGAGGGAAAGACAGCACAGGGGGACCACGAGGGAAAGACAGTACAGTGGGACCGTGAGGGAAAGACAGTACAGTGGGACCGCGAGGGTAAGACAGCACAGAGGGACCACGAGGGAAAGACAGCACAGAGGGACCACGAGGGAAAGACAGCACAGAGGGACCGCGAGGGAAAGACAGCACAGAGGGACCGCGAGGGAAAGACAGTACAGTGGGACCGCGAGGGAAAGACAGCACAGAGGGACCGCGAGGGAAAGCAGTGTTACGTAACTTGCCGAGCATGTAATTATGCCTCTTCCAGAAGTGCTTTTGACATTATTTTTTTTTAAACATGTATATATCTATTTTATATTGATCTCAGTCTCATAATGGAGCTAGTACATAAATCACAACTCCTGTCCCACCAAGAATGGCAGGACGTCACTGGATTCTGTCAAGAAGAGATAGGTGACAGGCCGGACGGAGCACCAGCCCAAATATGACAATGATACTCCATGACAGGACGTATAGTGGCCTTGTATAGATGGAGCATAGCAGCTTGAGAAAGATATCGCCGAGCACTAAATTAGCAGCCAAGGCGCTCTGGAAGGCTCTTTTAGCTATACCAGAGATGTACTTTTCCCAGGTGAGGTTTGAGCTGATATTCAATCCATGCAGACGGATAACAGGGAGTTCCTGTAAAGGTGAAGATCCACTGCTTTAAAAAATTTTGATCCTTCATATCAAAGCAAAGTTCTGTTTTTGGAAAATCTTGAACCCTTGTTTGTAGTACCGTCTGAGTGGTTAATGCTGTGTGCATGCAGGAGATAAGTTCCGCTTGGTTATTGCGAGCAGCTTGTATGAGGATGGTACGCCGGACGACGGTGAATACTGTCCAGCTGATGACAGGCCGAGCAGGTAATCCGCATTAGTAAACCTCAATGCATGTTGAACTGTTGATTCAATCCACTGTTTATTACTCCCGCCAGGGAGTAATGCATTCAATCGTGTCCGTCCGTGTGTGTGTTTGTGAACAAGATATCTGGAAAGGTTCTGAACGGATTTGGATGAAAGTTGGTGAGATGATTGTCCTTGGGATAAGGAAGAATTGATTAGTTTTTGGGGAAGCTCAGGATATTATTCCGGATCCAGGAATTTTTTGAAGGATTTTTTTACCATTGGAAGATAGGGCTCCAACTTGACCCACGGCGGGAGTGTGCGCTCTTCTGAGTGGCGTTCTAGTTTTGAAATTGTGTTTACGATGAGGAAACATCACGACACGTGCTGTTACAAAATGATACTCAATGGGCAGTGCCATGTTTGTCATCGTAAGGAGTTTGAACTCGTTTGTTTATTTTTTAACTCAGAACCTTGTCTATGACTGTGATGACATGTTTCACAAATGCAGCGTATTGCCCTTGTGGCCCAAGGAGCGATGTGAGTCGGACGAAGATGTCTTGGATTAAACAATCGGTTGCTTTGTTAATGTTCGAGAATGGCAATGCTCTTCACTGTTGTTCTCCTTTGTTTTGTTGCTCAGAGCAGATCAGTTTGAGTACGTGATGTATGGAAAGGTGTATCGGATCGAGGGCGACGAGACGAGCACTGACGCGGCGACGCGGTTGTGAGTATTTCGTACCTTCATTATTGCACCTTTTTGTTATTGCTCTCGGGGTGGGGGGGGTGGCATTAAAATATTGGGGTTAAGGGCCATTTAAGTATTAAAATGACGAAATTTTAAAATAATTATTCTACCTTAATCAATAAACTCACCTGTGGCTTACTTGCCCTCGTCAGGCAAAACAGCTCCACAGATTGAAGTGATGACAGGATGTCATGCAGGACCTCATTATTCATTATTTATAATGGGAAGATTACACTTAGTTTCCCAACCATAATTTGTCAGTCTAAATACCAAGCCTTGTGCTTGGTATAACGATGGTTTTAGTTTCACCTGACAACAACAACAACAACAGGCATTTTAAGGCCATTTTCCCTGCTAGAGCGGGGGTTAGCCTTGCGGTCCCCATGACAATCTTCTCCATTTGCCCTATTTTCTGCATCTCTCCTTGTTAACCCCCTTGCCCGCATTTCTTCTTCGACCATCTTTAGCCAAGTCTTTCTCGGTCTTCCCCATCCTCTACTTCCTTCCACATTCATTTCCATCACTCTTCTCAACCAGTCACTTTCATCCAATCCCCCCTTCCCACGCCTCCTCCCCCCAAGCCCTCTCCCTCCCACACTTCTCCCTGCTCTCAAATGTTGTGTTTGTGTGCTTCCCCTTCTCTCCCCATCTTGTCTTCCGCTCCCTCTTTTTATATGTTTTGTTTGTCTGGTTGATTTGTTTGTGAAATAAATGTTAGCTCTTTCACGAGCCTCGATTTAGTATACAAAAAAAACAAAAAAAACCCATCTCAAACTGTTTCTCTTCACAGCATCAATCACAGGCTCTATTCCCATCATCTTTCGCAATTCATCATCATTCAATCATCATCATTCAATTCATAGTTTCACCTGACAATATAATAATATTATTTAGCTAATAATAAAGACTGTAAAACAACAATAATAAAGTTCATTTAGTTGTAACACCAAAACAATCTTGTGTCCAAATTTCCGTCTGAAGGCAGTGGCAGGAAGTGGTCGTCGTCTTCTTCTTTTTGGTTTTAAGGGCGTTTTCAGAGCCGCTAGGCTCTATATATGCCACACACCTAAACACTTCGGCCAAAGGAAAAAATACTGGGGGCTTTATATTGTTTGTCCCATTTCTTTTATAGATTTTAAAACCGATTTGCGGAGTCGAGGGTGCTTTTGGCTCAGTCGGCAAAGTGCATCCGGTACACATGACCATGTGATCCCCATTTCTCTAGCAGAGTGGAAAAGGCACTATCTGGGTGTGTTTGGGATGTGTTTCAAATCTTCGAAAACCTTATACCGCTCAGAGAGCCCCATCGGGTGACACCTTATCCGATATAAATAGGAGTTTAGAGCACAATGTCCGAGTTTGAGCCTGCAGAGGATGGCCTGGTCTCTTCGGGAGAGTTGAGGAAACGAAACAGATGATTCAACCAAAGGGTACACCTTATAGCACCATCTCCCCTTGATGGAGGTCTCTCACTGAAATTGCCATTTTTTCTTATTGTTGTTCCTAATTAGATTAGAGAGTTCTGATGGGCCCAGAGGGATTGGGGTTTTGAACTCAGACCTTAGTGCACGTTTGGCTGCCTGATCACAGGCTTCATTGCCTCCAATGCCCAGGTGGGCAGGGATAGCAGGAAGTGGTGGAAGAAATTGTTATTTTTAACTCTTTCAATTCCGAAAAGTTGATTACAGTATTCGACAGCCTTCTGAAAAGTTAATCACCTCACTGAAAAGTTAATTGGTGGAAAAACTTATCATACTTATCATCGCCATGCGGAAGTGGCATTGCGCAATCACCATGACACTGTGACGGTTCCTTCATTGTAACGAATGAAGACCTTCATCAAGCGATACATAGGCCAAAATGAAACCATTCATTGTAGAGAACCTTCGTTAAGCGGGGGATACCAGTATAAACATAAATTGAGAAAATAAAGGGAAAAGAAGATGCTGACAGTGGAGCAGCTCTCATAAAGAAGCATAATTTCAACTCTTTAGAATCAGTGGTTCTCAAACTTTTTTGGACTACCGCCCCCTTCTGCCCTCTTGGACCGGCCCAATGCCCCCCTTGTCCTATCGTTCGTGGTCGGACACCCAGAATTTATGTAGATAGGAAGCAAAAAGAACAGAAGCCAAATACAGACTTGGCATTTAATATGGAATATTTTTTTTTACTTGACTTGGGTTTACTTTCTTAACTCAGTATATCAATCTGGTGAGTTTCTTTTACACTTTGGTGATTTATTTGTTAAAAGAACCATGTCACTGATTGTCTGTCGCAGCAAGAAGTCAACAACAGGATTATATCACAGGTGGTGTGGCAAAATGTACGGACAGGTGCATTTTACGATTGGCTTCACAGTCGGGTATACAAGGGTTGTTGCGTTCTGTATTAGTGGAAAACAACTGCTGCACGTCTCCAAAAGTTATTGCCACTTCCTCTGGAGATGGTCCGTCAACTCGACAATGCTGTTTGTCATGGAGTGGTGGCTTTACGAAATTACGGCATGAAAGAGCGTGCTATTGCTCGGCAGTATGGCATCACTCAAGGTCAGGTGTCAAAGATCCTGAAACTAAATGCTCAGAGGGGTGTCCCTACTCCAATACTGAGGCCAGGACGTCCCCGCAGAACCACAAGGAGGGATGATCGCCAGCTGCACCGGTTAGTCCGCAATGGCCGTACCAAGTCAGCTAATCAGCTTAGGGCTGAGTGGCAGCAACTGACAAATGTGCCTGTATCCAGAAGGCTAGTCAACCAACGACTGGTTCAAGCAGGCTATCGTGCCAGGCGTCCCCTGAGAAACCACGCCAGACCAGACAACACCGCCAGTGCCGATTGCAGTGGGCCAGAGAGCACCGTCAATGGCAGCCAGGACACTGGAATCACGTGATCTTCAGTGACGAGTCTAGATTTCTGGACTACCGTCAAGATGGCCACGTCCGAGTGCGCAGACAAGTGCATGAAGCCTACAACAAAGATTGTATAGTGCCAAGAGTCCAAGCTGGAGGTGGTGACCGTTTGGGCTGCTTTTCATGCAGGGGGCAAAACTGACCTAGCTGTTCTGAATGGAAACCTGAACCAGTTCAAGTACAGGGCCATTCTGGAAGAAACATTGCTTCCATTTGCTCGTGCAACCTTTCGAGGAAACTTTGTCTTCCAAGATAACAATGCACGGCCTCATCGTGCTCACATGATCCAACACTTTCTTGCTGACCATGGTGTAGAGCATATGGAGTGGCCTGCCATGTCCCCGGATATGAATCCGATAGAGAACTTGTGGGCAGAATTAACGCGTCGAATCGACCACTTGGACCAGCAGCCGACCTCTGTGCGTGAATTGCAGCAGACTATTGTCACTGCATGGCAAGCGATTCCTGTCCAAACCTTGGCAAATCTCGTGAACAGCATGCCTCAACGTGTACGTGCTCTCCTGAATGCTCGTGGGGGTTACACGAAGTACTGAACTGTAATTTTACTGTCCGTAATCCCAGTCGTAATTTAACTTTTGTTTTTGTCAAAAAAAAATTTGGCTAATGTGCAAAATAAAGAGATACTTCTGGAAAACGTACAGAAGTATAACACAGTACTGTCCATGAATTTAGTTCGATATCAGTTTACATCACTTTCAAGGATCAATTTATTTGTTTTGAAATGTCAAATGTGGTTTTTGTTTCTTTTAAAGGTCACATTAACAAAATCTAGAATAATTTCAACATAATTCCAATGAACTTTTGGTTCTAAGACATCTTGAAAAGTAAGTTCACCCCCACAAAAAAAATATTCCATATTAAATGCCAAGTCTGTATGTTCTGAATAATATTTTACTTTATTTTACTTTACTTTTTATTTTATTTTGCACGACCTACAATGTTTCAGTAGAACAGGTCCAGGTGAGGCAAACTGGGAATCTGTTATCACTTGCCCAAATACCGTTAGTGTGAAGGGTGGGCCTGGTGACTCGCTGCGAGATTACGAACGTCTGGCTCCATCTCAGTGAGGTAGAGACGCAGATCGCCCCTCTTGGTAATGTCAAGGCGGTTTCGATACTTGGTCAGCAGCACCATCACGGCGCTGAACCCTCTTTCAACGAGGTATGATGTGGGGAATGCCATCAGCAGCAGTTCTGCCTCTGTCCACATTGCGGGGTATTCGCCCTGCTCCAGAATCCAGAATTTGCCGTATTCATGCTGCGAGAATCTTGCCTTCGCCTCATCGTCATTGTGGAGGTTGATAATTTCATCCTGTAATTCGTGCTTCACATCTTGAATATCACATTTGAATGGGTTGATCACCCATGCTGGCACCGACAGTTCGAGCATGTCTCTGAAACGCTGCTCCATATCTCCACGAATTTTCTCAAGGTGATTGCAATAAAAGAGCAGCTCTTCATCAGAAACAGCAGTTTCCTTTGCCAACCGGGGAAAGTGGTACATATCTCTGCTTCCAAGGGTTTCCATGTGCAGAGTCACCTTGGTTACGAACGCGCCGATCACTTTCTTTGCTTTAATCAGCGTCATATGGTCACCCTGGAGTTGTTTGTTGACATCATTCAGTATACTGAATATGTCCGTGAGGTAAGCCACATCATGCTCAATCACATTCACTTTCTCCGATAGCTCCGTGTCAATTTCCGACAGAAACTCGACCACTGTTGAGAAGAGGGCATGGAAATGGGTCAAACAAGCGCCTTTGGACAACCATCGAACTTCGGTATGCAACAGGAGCCGCTCGAATGCCTCATCGTTCTCCTAGCAAAGCTGACGAAACAGCCGATCATGCAGAGACGACACCTTGATTTTATTCACTGCATTGATTACTGTTTGGAGTGATGTATGAAGTCTGGTGCTGAGAGCTTTTGCTACAAGATGCTGGCGGTGCACAACAGTGAATGGCGAACACGGACAGTACCCGGTTCTTCAGAAGTGCAATAAAACCACGCTGGCGGCCAACCATCGCTGGTGCCCCTTCCATCGCGCAAGCGAGAATGTTCTCCATCGATATGTTCTTATCAGTAAAGTACTTCTCCAACGTTTGGAAGATGGAAGAACCCTTCGTATCGGCCTGGAGAGAGCGGGCAAATAACATTTCTTCCACCATTTCCTGATCACGGATGAAGCGAACGTAGCAGAGTAACAGAGCTTCACTGTCACGCAAAGTGGACTCATCCAGCTGGATGGCGAAGGGTGTGCTTCTCAGCTCACTACACAGCTTATCTTCTACATTTGATGACATTTCATCAATCCACCTGGCCACGGAATCATTGCTGAGCCCAATCGACGAGAGAACTGGATTCGGATCATGGCCCATAACGGTTTTTATCACTTCCCCAACAGCTGGTTTGATCAACTGTTCGCCGATTGAATACGGTTTTCCAGATCTGTTGATGAGCAATGGCAGCTTATACGACGCTTCCAGTCCTTTATCCACGAGCTTTTGGCTGGCTTTGAACATCGTCCGTACCGTGGATCGCTTCTCAAATTTCTCTTTCAGCGATTGGAAATAGCTGACCTCTGCGTGAGCCTTATCACTGTGCTTTTTACTCAGGTGCTCGCTCAGTCGAGATGGTTTCATTGCTTCATTGGACAGCGTGATACCACACAACAAACACATCGGTAACTGTTTGTTCGTCGGAGATTAGAACAGGCATTTTACGAAAGAAATAGCTGTGCAACCTCACACAAATTGCAACAAAAACAAACTCAACGAATTTTGATTCCTGGATATGTCTTCTATCACATGAAAAAATTCTTAAGGAATCGTCTGGGGGGGAAATTATGAAAATCATCAATGTTTTACTCGACCAAAAACTGATTTTTTGCCACAAATCAGTGTTATTGCATGGTTGTTCAAATGACTTATTAGTATATACCATGCTTAATGTTTGGTGAAGATGATTTAAATCAATGAAGAATTCAAGTTTATAAAGAAATTTAGAACTTGACATTGTCGTCGTCATCATCATCATCATCATCATCATCATCATCATCATCATCATCATCATCATCATCATCATCATCATCATCAACATCAACATCAACATCAACATCAACATCAACATCAACATCATCATCATCAACATCACATGGCATCTGGAGCGAGTTTGTGCAGCCAGATCCCCTGCAGTTTCCACAAGCTAGAGTACATTCAATGTTATTTTTCTTGCATGTGCATCTCAGGGTGCTGCAGTCAGCCTGACAGTTGCACCTGATCACCTGCAGCAGTTTTTCAGGAGCAGGAGCTAGGGCTGTCTGGAATGGCACAAGCCCCTCGTCGCACTTGGGCTGGTGCTCCTGCCTCACACCTAGCTCGTCTTCACGCTGTTGAAACCAAAGCGTTCAGAATCATTGGAATCTCCCACGATGAAGCTACCTCCGAGGGCCTTTCACTTACTCACCGCAGGCAGGTTGGTGGGCTTTCTGTCTTCTACCGACTCATCTCCGGCCTTGCTCCTCCAGCTCTCTCTGGGCTCTGTCCCCCAAATATTCCTACAGGTCGCACAAGATCTGCCTGCAACCCTCTTATGGTTAAACTGCCAAAATGAAGACTCTGCTCAACTTCACTCCTTCATTCCTCTTTTCTCCCGCCTCTGGAACAAACTCCCTCACTCTCTTCAATCCCACTCCTCCCTCCAGGTCTTTAAAACAGCTGTTCACCACCATCTCTTATCTTCCCCCATCCAAAACCTTGATCTTTTCTACCCCCGCTAATTTCACCCAAAATCCACTTTTTTGAAATACCAACTTCTTTCCTGGAAGTCCTTGGTGTACTGTGTTTATACTACTCCCACCTCCCCCCCTTCCCACGCCTCCTCCCCCCAAGCCCTCTCCCTCCCACACATCTCCCTGCTCTCAAATGTTGTGTTTGTGTGCTTCCCCTTCTCTCCCCATCTTGTCTTCCGCTCCCTCTTTTTATATATTTTGTTTGTCTGGATGATTTGTTTGTGAAGTAAATGTTCGCTCTTTCACGAGCCTCGATTCTGTATTTAAAAAAAACAAAAAAAAAAAACACCTGCCACCCCCACTCAGTCGGACAAAGTCCATCTGCCGATCCCTTCCATTCTTGAACTTGCAGGTACACACACAGGCTGTGGTACATTGCTGCTCCTGCTGTTGGTGGCAACATCTGTGGTTGAACGGGAGATGAGCTTGGTTGCTTGCATCATTGCTTGTCCAATTGATGCCGCTTTGACGCAAGCATTCTTCCCAGCAAATAGTCCTTCAAATAATATCATCAGAGTAGCTGGTAGATATTTGACGCCAGATTTTTGTGATTCTATGTCAATACAAGATGGATAGACTTCATGGGATGTTTCCATGGCTTTGATGTCTTCTTTGATCAGTTTAGCAGCTGCCTGTACAAGTTTTATCTTCTCTTCAGCAGTGTTAGTTTTCTGCTGCTGCTTTTTGTAGTATTGCTGTAACACCTCCCTGGCTGTTGTCCTGAAGGTAACCACGTTTGGCTTTCCATTAATCTCTGTCTGGATTATCCTCTCACCAAAGTGTTCATGCAGCCTCGTCTTCATGTGGGTGTAGCCATATGCCTCATGTTTTGTGTCTGACAGTTTCTGTTGCATAAGGGTAATGAGATCATTGACAGTGATCTGCTCGTCGTCATTTTCTTCAAGATATTTTGCAACATCCAAGAATGCTTCAGTCTTCTCATCAGCTTTAGGCCTTCCAAGCTTTGCTCTCTTGGAGATTTCCATGTTCATCTGCTGAGCCATGGGTATCTGCTTCTTTGTGTGGAAATTGACGCTGCAAGTCTGCTGGTACACTGCATCTGCAGCGTGCAGGTCATGAACATGCAGAATTTGCGCCTTGACAGTACCTGACCAAGCATCTGCTCGTTCGCGACATGTTGCCAGGAGCGTTTCTTTGAATTCAATGGTCTTGACTTGAAGAACTTCCTGATTCTTCCTCTTTCTTCCAAACGTTGCTGGTCTACCACAAAAAAGGCAATCAATCTGGAAAGAGAACCTCTCCTCAGATGACCTAAGTACTTGTCTGTCATTGCTTGTGCTTGGCTTTGACTCTTCTTGCTTGGTGTCCTTGGCTATCTGTTGTCGGTGACAGTATGTGCGGCGACAGTCTCTGTGTACCTTTTCTCCAGGCACAGTGTGAATGCTGTCTTTTCTTGCGTTGCTGGCCTGGTTGATGGCAGAACTTCCCTTTTCTCCAAGAGTTGATGCCGTTGACCCTCTCTCGTCCATATATTTCTTGCAGATGGCACACACTTCAGATACCTCCATGGCTGAAAACAGAAACCACTATCTACACTTAGTGAACATCAAACACTTCATATTATCACAACTGAAAGATGCCCATTGCAAAAAAATATAACATGGAAAAATATTGCTCTTACTGCTACTGCACGCTTTCTTACTAGGAACTTAACACGACTTATTTTACAAATTTTTGTTTTAAAAACGAAAATTAAAATTAAAACTAATCTTTTCAGAAGATACACAAGAATATTCTTTTTGACTCCAATAAAGAATGAGCATGACCTCTAATCATCAAAATAAGATCAGAAGCAGATTCCCCACTGCTAAAAAAAAAAACTACATAGATGCATTATGCATTATTCTTATATTGTTGTCCCAAAATGACCTTGATGGTGACCTCGTAGAGTTTCTGTGACCTTATATCACCAAAATAAGATCAGAATTTGATTCCTCGACCCCAAAAACCCATAAAAAGTGGTATTACTCATGATTGCTTTGCTTTTGATTTTTTAAATAACAATTGTCACGAAGACGGATAGCGGCCATATTGGATTTTGCCGATTTGAGAACTTCCCCCCAGAGGATCTCTTAAGACTTTTTTGGGGTCAAAGAGGATATATTCAGGGACACAAAACAAGTGAGTGAGTTTTTGTTGCAATTAGTGTGAGGTCTTAAATACAAAATGCCTGTACTAGATGGAATGAATCCATACTTGATGTATTCAATGGAATACTGACGACACTTTTTCTTTGAGGCCGACATCTTGAAGTCGACAGGACGTGAAGCTTTTTTGAATAACGAAATCAACACGCCAAAATGTCGAAAGACTAACACCAGCGCTAACACCGACTGTTCATACCTTGCCCAATGTCTGTGCTGGCAAGGCCAGGCTGTAAAGTTGAACCAGGCACGTTGAATAGTCCAGCACGAATAGAGTGTATTATATCCCGCATAAAAGGATTCTTGCAAGCCGATTGGTTGAAATGGTACCACGTGACAAAAATTATTGTTGTACTATTGGCCGCATTGGCGGCCAATAGTATTTCGCTGATGTCATACACTATCATGTTTGTTGCGTGAGCATGTATGGACAAGAAAATACCTACACAACATCAGCGAATATGTGATCATAAAAACCATGCATAGGGGGAAAGAATGTGGTCGTTGATTGGATGGCCAATTTGCCGAATGGCGCCGGGTAACCTGTTCAGACTGCAGGAAGCCCAATAAAAAACCACCTTTAGAGGCCATTTTTCCCCGCAAAGCGGGGGTTGGCCTTTCTCGGGCACCGTGGTTGTTGTTGTTTTTGTTGGTCCCCTTTTTGAAGCAATGTTTTACAGCCGGATGCCCTTCCTGCCACCAACCCTGTTTGTCGCCTTTTACGACAAACAGGGAATTACCAGTGAACTGGTACTCAATTAGCCGACCTCGGAAGGATGACAGGCTGAGTCAACCCCCCTGGCGTTAATTCAGCAATCGACCGGGATTCGAACCCAGGATTCTAGGATCCTAAGCTGGCACCCTAGCCGCTAAGCCAACACCAGGTATTATGCAGGAAGCCCAAAGAGCACCCCAAATCGCCGCTGCTCCTCTAAATCGCCAGTGCCCCCCAAATCATTGTCAGCGCCCTCCTACCGCCCGTGGACTCTGGAGCGCCCCCCTGAAAGTTCCCAGCACCCACTGAGGGTTGGTAGGGACCACTTTGAGAACCAATACTTTCGATCAACACAACGGCAACATAAATAACTAGCTGGAAGCCTCTGGTAAAATACTACGATAGAAAAAGAAAAAAAAAGGATGCTTTTAAGGTCATCTCGTAGGTCTCAATTCACAAAGAGATGAACTTGTAAAATGTGCCGTGATGGCCGGATCCGTCCATCCATCCAATGTTTTGCTATTTTTGCTAATCCTCCCTTTTCACCTGACTGATTGTTCTGAAACGTGACACATATACAAGATACACATACAGTCACGTGAAAAAGTAAGTACACCCCATGTAAAGTTTTGACTTCTTCAACATATTTCAACATACAGCTATTTGATCTTCATTTCAACAATATTGATAGATAAAGGTGATATAATATAACAAATGTCATGAAACATTTACATTTTGTCGTCCATTGTATAATTTAAATAAACATAAATGCAAATTTCACATATGGAAAAAGTAAGTACACCCTTGGCTCTAATAGGTGGTATTGCCCCCTTTGGCAGAAACAACCTCAAGTAGGCCTTTCTTATAACTGTCTACCAGTCTCTGACATGGACAGGGAGAAATGTTTGCCCACTCCTCCATGCAGAATTCTTTCAGCTGTGCGATGTTTGAGGGGTTTCTTGCATGTACAGGTCGTTTCAAATCCCCCCACAACATCTCGATGGGATTTAGATGCGGGCTTTGACTTGGCCATTCCAGAACCCTCCATTTCTTTCTTTGCAGCCATTCCTTGGTGGATTTACTGGTATGTTTAGGGTCATTGTCATGTTGCAAGGTCCACCTTCGGTTGAGCTTCAACTTTCCGAAAGATGGCCTCACATTATCCTCAAGCACCCTCTGGTACAATCAATAATTCATAGTGGATTCTATGATGGTGAGCTGCCCAGGCCCTGATGCAGCAAAGCTGCCCCAAACCATAATATTTCCACCACCATGCTTTACAGTTGGTATCAGGTTCTTGTGGTCAAATGCTGCCTTTGGTTTTCGCCAAACATGTCTTCTGGTACTGTGGCCAAATAGCTCCACCTTTGACTCAACTGTCCAGAGCACATTGTTACAGAAGTGTTGGTCTTTGCCTCGGTGTTAATTGGCAAACTTTAGTCTTGCCCTGATGTTCTTTCTGGACAGCAAAGGTTTCCTCCTGGCACACCTCCCATGTAGATCAAATTTGTGCAGCCTCTTTCTAGTGGTGGACTCGTGCACTTTGACATCAACAGTGACAAGAGCTACCTATAGGTCCCGTGATGACATTCTGGGGTTCTCGGAGACTTATTTCAGCATCTTGCGGTCTGCTCTCGGGCTGAACTTGCTGGGGTGGCATGGCCTGAACAAGTTGGCAGTTGTTTCGAATCTTCTCCACTTGTAGATGATCTTCCGGACAGTCGAATGATTCATTTCAAATTGTTTGGAGATCTTTTTACATCCCTTCCCAGACTCGTAGGCATCCATAACCTTTTTTCTGAAGGCCCCAGAGAGCTCTTTTGATCTTGGCATGGTGACGCCGCACACTTCAACAACAAAGAGCAAACCAAACTAAATGTCTGAGATTTAAATAAGACAGGTTCCTCCAAGATCCTCTCCAGCGATGTTCTAATCATTTGCACCTGAGCTGGTTCACCTGATTCTAATTTTAGTTATTTGAAGTAGTGATAAATGTCGGGGTGTACGTACTTTTTCCACATGCGAAATTTGCATTTATGTTTATTTAAAATATACAATGGACTACAAAATGTAAATATTTCATGATATTTGTTATATTATATCATCTTTAAATATCAATATTGTTGAAATGAAGATCAAATAGCTGTATGTTGAAATACGTTGAAAAAGTCAAAACTTCACATGGGGTATACTTACTTTTTCACGTGACTGTATACAAGTATACAAGACAGTAGCCCGCACAATCACTCGGTTTTCGATTTTTCGATTTCCGATCATGGGGGATCCCAGGGGGAAGGTGGGGGGGGGGGGGGGGGTGGCGGTGGGGGTTACATTTTGGATTCCTACTCGTCCCTTATTTACCAACAGATAGCCGGCTCAGAAGTTCAGACGTCACTTAGCCGGCTCAGAAGTTCCACGAGCACAGTGGCGCCTAACTCGGCAACTTGCTTTATACACATCATTAAAAGTTAATAATAACAAAGGTTTTTTTCACAGTGCAGTCGTCAGATTTCCCAAATTACTCAGACAAAGACCTTATGATCATTAATGACGGGTTTTCTAGTGTGGTCCCTGTCGAGTTTTTGAAGAGAAAGTATTCGGAAACAGACTGCTGCCTCTATCACTCCAAAAATAAATATAGCATAACCTGCCTATAGTTTGAAGCAAAAACATGTTCACTGATTATGTGCTTTTATAATACATTTATCATGGTAGTTAGAAAGTCTACACCCCCATTCAGAATTTTCACCTTTTGTTACCTTATACTTGTAGCCTGGAATTAAAATTCATTAAAGCACACTTTTTCCACCTTTATTTACACATCGTAACCCACAACTTCCAAGTGAAAAACATATTCTACAAATTTGAGAAAATTTATTAAGAATACAAAACTAGAATATCCTGGTTGGATAAGTGTCCAAGATAAGTGTCCAAGTGACATTATGGGGTTTTATGTGCAGATCAATGACAAAACAAAAATCTCAATTTCATCCATTTTAATTCAGGCTGTAACACAATAGACTGTGAAACGGTCAAGGGGTGTGAATACTTTCTGAAGGTACTGTAAATAGCTCTTTTAAGAGCCAACACATGGTGCAATCCGCAAACCTTTTGCTTTGCAACAACAACTACTTTAAAAAAAAAAAAACATTTTTTCGTGTTTCACTTACTTTTACATCTTCATTGAGATTTCCAAATTAATATACATTGTGTTGGTGAAGTGCAGTCGGACACCAACATTCGCGGTCCAAACATTCATGGGTTCCTCTTATTCGTGGTTGATAAATTGCGACCTGCTTCTACATTCACGTCCCTGTGTCTCGCGTATTTGTTGTTTTTGCGGGTGGAAAAAAAGAATTCCCGCAATCCGCAAGCTTGACAATTATTGTAAAACATATGTTCCATCAGCTACCAACAAAGCAACTGGACATACGCAAAATACATATCTTCCACGAGCTGTGAGCATGACCTGCTTCTACATTCGCAGCCCTGTGCTTCGTGTTTTCGAGGCAACATAAAAATAATTTAGCCGCGCTATAAGTGAGCTTCGCGGGATATCCCACCATTCACACTGTGAACAACTTCATGGGATATCTCACCATTCACACTCTAAACAACTTCATGGGATATCCCACCATTTACACTGTGAACAACTTAATGGGATATCTCACCATTCACACTCTAAACAACTTCATGAGATTTCCCACCATTAACACTGTAAACAACTTCATGTGATATCTCACCATTTACACACTATAAACATAGCTTCATGGGATATCCCATCATTCACACTGTAAACAGCTTCATGGGATATCCCACCATTCACACTGTAAACATAGCTTCATGGGATATCCCACCAATCACACTGTACACATAGCTTCATGGAATATCCCACCATTCACACTGTAAACAACTTCATGTGATATCTCACCATTTACACACTGTAAACATAGCTTCATGGGATATCCCACCATTCAAACTGTAAACATAGCTTCATGGAATATCCCACCAATCACACTGTACACAAAGCTTCATGGAATATCCCACCATTCACACTGTACACATAGCTTCATGGGGTATCCCACCATTCACACTGTACACATAGCTTCATGGGATATCCCACCATTCACACTGTACACATAGCTTCATGGAATATTCCACCATTCACACTGTACACATAGCTTCATGGGGTATCCCACCATTCACATTGTGAACAACTTCTTGGGATATCCCACCTTTTACACTGTCAACATAGCTTTGCAGGATATCGCACCAGCTGTGTCACACATCATCCCCCGTGAGTTACTGTACAGAATGAAAACACTCCACCGAATCTATTGGCACTTTTCCACCGTGGTACCATACCGTATTGTACCCAATATCAATTTTTTTGTTTTTCCATTGCCAAGCGAACCGTACCATACCTAAGTACTCGTGCTAAATTTGGTTCCTGCTATGGATAGGTACCAATCGAGCCGACCCCGGACCTATGGGCCGAGCTAGCAATACTGCAGACCGATTGATTAGGGATTACCGCACCATACTGTACAGTGCTGTACTGAACCGTACTGTACAGTGCCATACCATACCGTTCTGTGCAATGGAAAAGCGGCATATTAGTGCAATTAACTGTCCCCCTTTTCCCATTGAACCAATGCCTCGACATTCGCGAGATTTTCCTCAACATTCGTGGGATTTTCCTTGACATTCGTGGGATTTTCTTCGACATTCGTGGGATTTTCTTCGACATTCGTGGGATTTTCCTCGACATTCGTGTGATTTTCCTCGACATTCGTGGGATTTTCCTCGACATTGGGGGGATTTTCCTCGACATTCGTGGGATTTCCCTTGACATTTGTGGGATTTTCTTCTAATCAGGGACTTCCAGAAACCTATTCCCCCTTTTCCTATTGAAGGAATGCCCCCACATTTGTGATTCTGACATTTGTGGGATTTTCCAGAAACGTATCCCTCGCGAATGCCGGGGTCCGACTTGTCATCATGCTGTGTTTTCATTAAACCTGCCATCAAAGTGACCGGAAGGCACGCCTAGTTATTCCAAAACAAGGAGAGTTTTCATTCTTACTTTTGAGCCAAAGAAATGTCCATTTAAATCTGTGTATATATTTATTAATTGCGAAAATCGAAGATGTTTCAAGTATATTGGTTGGTCGTGTGCGTTATTCTGTCTGTCTGTCTGTCTGTATGTCAATCATCACAATTTCAAACCGATCTTCACAAAACATCACAAGATGGTAGAGTTGGTCATAAACAAGAAGCTTATTGATTTTAAGATCCAAAGGTTAACATCGGCCAACGGTCAACTGTTTCTTTTCAAATTTCTAAAATCATCAATTTTCATTCGAATGACTTGAAATTTGAGGAGGATTTGCAGATCAGGCCATTGATTTTAACCACTAATTATTTTTGAGGTCAGCCTCGGCCAAAAGGTCAACATAGGCCAAAGGTCAACAACTTAGGTGAAGTTTCTAAAATCCTCAATTTTCATCAGACTGACTTGAAATTTGAACAGGATTTGCATATCGGGTCACTCAATCCAATCACCAATTTTTTGGCGGTCAAAAAGTCAATAGATCAACATAGGCCAAATGTCACCAACTTTGTCAAATTTCTAAAATGCTAAATTTTCATCCGACTGACTTGAGATTTGAAGAGGATTTTCATATTTGGTCACTGAATTCAACCAACAATTATATTTTCTGTCAACATAGGCCAAAAGGTCAATATAGGCCAAATTTCTGAAATCCTAAATTTTCATCCGATTGACTTGAAATTTTGAGAGGATTTTCATATTTGGTCACTGATTTCAATCACCAATTCTTTAAGGTCAAATTTGTTTTATGGATTTTGCAAGTGTCATGCAATGCATGACATCTTCCTTGTTTATTTATTCACTGGTGTTTTAATTGTGCATACCTTGGCGACAACTCACCCTCACAATCCAGCATGTGCAGCACCTTAGTAATACCCCTCTCTTACCACCCCTCTTATTTGCCTCCATTAGAGCAGCGTACGTGTCCTTTGGTGGACTTCTAATGAGACTCCAAGGTGATGCGAACAACCTTCATGGTCTTGTCCCTGGGTCTCGACTCTACTTACTGCTAAAGAGACTGGCTTTCTAGAAACTCTTACACACTGAGCCTCGAGATTCCCTTTGGCTCAGCAAACAATTTGCTCAGGAAGTATCACGATCACCAAGTGGATCTTTCGGACAAATCTGCATGGAAGAACCAAAATATCACCAGTCTAGTGTGTACAATCGTTCCCATCGTCCAATTGTGGTGTTCACGCAGATGATATCTCCAAAATGAGGTCAAGCACCCCTTGATTCTTCTGTTGTTCAAACACATGTGCTGTAGCTGCAAATGACTTTCTTTGTGTTGCCATGGTAACCACAGATTGTTATACAGGAAGCCAGAGGAGAATGACATTAAAATATACCAGGTGGGTTTAGAATGCATGGATGTTCATTTGAAAACACCTATTTCACCATATTTTGTTTATCAGTAAAAGATTTTTTGCTGTCTATATATTCTTCACACAAGAAAGAAAAAATAAATATTGTTGATGTTACGGATCCGTTTTGGTGAATTATGAGGGGAGATCTCACAATCGCTTCCCCGATAGACGTCCTGCAGCCGCCGTCCAACAGATAACTCCACGGTGTGATGGGTTGCTAAGCAACCACAGATGCGTCTGAGACGTTTAATTTAAGTAGGATTCAGCGGCCAAATCCCGCTTTACCTTCCCGGCAAATTAAACACCCCAGATAGGGAATTGTGCTCCCAACGTGCCACCAATATCAAGATACGGTCAAGCGTTACCGAAGGTGGACACGCTGGCTACCTACTACCCAAAACGGAACAGCGGGGGACAACCACCTGTTTTGCAACACACTATCTTGAATCGATAGAATCTGACAACTGGATAGTTTAGAAAAGGGTTGTTATTTAATTTAGCAAAAGGCATGTGTTTAAAAAGCAAGCAGTCACAATAGAAAACCTTAACAACGCACAGAAGCTCCTTATACGGCCAACTTGTCACAGACACATCGGTGCCACTTTCATTCTGGGGAAAAGGAGAGAAGTACAAGGACAGATAGATAGAGAAGGTAATGGGATGTATTTCCGATGCCTCGCTAACCCGCATGTCAACCGGCTGGGTGCCCGAATGGGATGGAGCGGGGAAGCGGGTGATGTGCATGCTTGGAAAGGTGCAGAGGGTGAATGTGCGAGTGTTAGATTAGGGATGTGAAATGTGAAAGTCAGTTAACCGTAAAAAGGACAGTTGGCGCTTTGTTAATTGCTCTGCTTCCAAAGGGAATGAGGTAAAGTTAGAGAAAGTAAGAAGAACGTCTGTGTGGGTCAATTTGTCTGGCGACTGTGCCGAGGAGCTTTTGCTCGATCGGCTTTTCTGCCGAGGACTGGTCCTTGTGCACGCTGGTTTTCCCATCAGGATTCAGTCTTTTTGTTTGTTTGTTGTTTGTATTCAAGATCGAGGCTCGTGTAAGAGCTAACATCAATCACAAAAAAAACGGACACACAAAACATACAATAAAGGGAGTGGGAGACAAGATGGGGCGAGAGAGGGAAGCACACAAGTACAACAGCAGAGAACAGGGACATCGGAAGATCTGTGGGAGGGAGAGGGCTTGAGGGGGGCAGGAGGCATGGAAAGGCAGGGGGGGGGAGGGGGGAGAGGTATAAAACACATGGACACTGCTAGAACTTCCAGGAAATAAATCGGTATTCCAAAAAAAAGTTAATCTGGGGGTGAATTAACGGGGGTAGAGGAGATCAAGGTTTTGGATGGGGGAAGATAAGAGATGGTGGTGAACAGCTGTTTTAAAGACCTGGAGGGAGGAGTGGGATTGAAGAGAATGAGGGAGTTTGTTCCAGACGTGGGAGTAAGAGGAATGAAGGAGTGGAGGTGAGCAGAGAGTCTTGATTTTGGCAATTTCACCAGGAGAGGGTTGCTGGCAGATCTTGTCCGACCTGTGGGAATATTTGGGGGACAGGGCTTGGTGAAAGGCCCTCACAATCAGCTTCATCGCGGGAGATTCCAATGATTTTGAAAGCTTTGGTTTCAACAGCGTGAAGCCGAGCTAGGTGTGAGGCAGGAGCACCGGCCCAGATGGGAGGAACAGTATTATATTGAGCTGCGGATGAAAGCCTTGTATGTGGTGAGGAGCTCAGGTGTGCCAAGGAGGGAATTCGCACGACGAAGGGATGCCCAGTCGGCGACTGGCTTTGGCGGCCAGCTTGGAAATATGGTTTTCCCAAGAAAGATCATGGCAGATAGTCGGACCCAAAAGCTTGAGCGACAGAACTTCTTGGGGAGTTTTTGCATTGTTGCACAGAACTTCTTGGGGGGGATTTGTTTGGGGAGGACTTCATCTGGCCTGGGCGCAGATGTTCAGAAAGCTTAAATAAATGAGAAGATGGATGCTCAAAGAGCTGAAATGACCAAGAATATTGATGCTCAGAGGGCTGAGGCCAAAAACATGAAAGGACAGATGACTGGACTTAAGGAGGAAATTGCCAGAATGTATGCCGAGGATGTAATTGAACCCTCTGATGGAGCATGTGCATCACCAGTGGTCCTGGTGCGGAAAGATGGGACAGTTCGATTTTTACCTTCGACCACAACACCCTGTTACCTTCTACCACCCGCTTTAATTGAATCAACAGGGTCTAAACACCCTCCTCCATCCCCCTCCTTCCCCTCACCCCCCCGACTTGCATTACATATATCACATGCTGCCATACGTAATATGTGTCCACATAAATGGTTTACTTATCAGATGTAACCTACAGTCAACTGTTCAACTCTATACATTTTGTTTAAATTTTTATTTTATGTTGCCTTGGATATACTCATATTGCCATGGATATTCATTGTGAGTAGTATAGACAGGAGAGATCCAGGACAGGACAGCTCAGGCCACCCTACCCACATTCCCCACATCCCCTTACCCCCAAACCGAAACTGTTGCAACTCAAAAACAGGAAGTGACTCACCACAAAACGAAAGTGACCAATTAATTATTATTATTTTCAGATTTCATGATTTAAAAAAAAAAAAAATGTGATTTTCAAAAAATTTCCGATTTATCATTTTCCCGATTTTCACGATTTTTGTGATTTTCACGATTTCCCCCAAAAAAATAATTATAACAACCAATTTTTACCCGTATGATTTTAAAAAAATATGAGTACAACATTGCAAGTTTGTGAATATTTGTATATGTTTGTGAACCTTTGTGACCGCGAATGCGAATTCCTACCAGGAAAACCCAGGCTTACCACGGGTAATGCTATATAGAAACCTTAAAATACCATCGCTATATAGAAACCCCCACCCCTTACATATTACAAACTAATCCTTAAAATAAAAAAAATTGATTTTTAGTTTAAAGAAACATTGTTACGGAATCCGGACGACGGCACTCCCCTTACCGAGGGGTGTTTAATCCCCTCGTCGTTAAGCTGGCCGTCTCCATTCCTGGTACTTGTAACGCTCCTTTGCAGGGGGGGGGGGGGGGGGGGATTGATCAGGGTTATTGGTCCAGGTCTTAGCCCGAATACCTTTATCAATCCCTCCGCAAAACAGGGAGACAAGTACCGCTCGAATCCCGGACAAGATGGTATTTTGCCGAGCGGTTTAGCAGTCCGGAATCCGGGCCGTTAGCAGTAGACTAAACCCGATTGCGAAGCGGTTCGGCCAAAATCGCGCCACAGGAACTCAATGGGGAAATCACGAAAGCGGTCAGATGAGAAAGAAAGCCAAGGTTAGGAGGAACAGATATTTATTATTATTATTTACACAGCCAAAGAAACCAAAGGAGAAGGAAAGAAACGAAAGTAATTTACAGAAGAAGAAGAAGAAGAAGACACAGTGCAATCCTTAGCTTATACAGTCTTACTTAAACCCAGACAGGACAACACAAACAGACTCACACGAATAGGGAATTGCAGGTAGGATTGGCTGGAGGGAGAAGAAGGGCCCGTGCAGGGCGGCGGGCTTGGATGCGAGCGGCCGCCGACTTCCCGCACTCGGGTTCACACAGCAGGTTTGCTCGAAGCAGCACGTCAGAGCTGTACGCGGCTGGGGCTGTTTGAAGCAGCGTCTCTCCTCTCATACCTCTGCAGGTTGCGCGTCTCTCTCAGGCCTCGCACGTCCTCTGCCTCATGCGTCCGCTCTCCCTCATGCGTTCTCAAGGCGTGCTCCCTTACTCATCTGCTGGTGGGGGCTTCGTGCGACGGGTTATATGGCCACGCCCTTGGAACCTTTGCGAACCTGCCAGATGTTTCGCTCCACGCCCTCTCAAGCCATGCCCACCGATTCCTGGTTGGTCGTAAGGGCTTTCTGGCTCCACCTTTTTATGACGATGGGCGGGCCACGCCCTTCTTCTCCGGCTTGACCATGTGCGTAATGGCGGCGAATGCTGCTGGTAATGTAGGCGAACGCTGCTGGCAATGGAGTTTTGGGGCAATTGAAAAGGGGATCTATCTTATTTGATTTGATGCAACGCAAGGTCAACTACTGGAAACACATCCTTACCTGACACACATAATAATGAAATAACTGTTAGAAGGGCCTATGATTTGCTATGTGTTGCGATGGACTAACTAAGGTGCGATTATTTCATTTAACAGCCAATTAAGGGGAAATGTACATAGGGGTTATTTATAAAGAAATTTAATACTAAATTTCATGTGAAGGTTCTAAAAACTGCAACAATATGATTAATAAAATCAGTAAAACTTATTGCAATGTTTGCGAATATGACTATAAAAAAAATTATAAAAGGCAGCTTCCATCCAACAAGCACACAGCCAAGTTTTCACAAATGATAGCCCCACGTAAGCCCAAAACATATTGTAATATTTGTAAACATGATTATAAAAATAATTACAAACGACACCTTCAATCCCACAAACACAAGAGTGTTTACTTTTCACATTTGACAACCGTGCTGACACGAGAAATGAAATATTGTGGTGCTTGTGGTGAGTTTGTCTGGAGGAGCACCTTTCCCACCAATCTTAAATCACAAAAACACATAAAGTTGTTGGGGTACACGATTAAGGACACTGATGGGGCATTTAGGGGACATATTAAAATAAGGATTTTTAATTTACCACCCCCAGAACCAAAATCAATAGCTGAGGCAGTTGAAACAGTCAAACCTACCGTTAAAAGCTATGTAAATAATATTTTGGGTGAGATTAACCCCCTTAAATTTTATATGGGAGTAAAAATGGAATTGAAAAAACCAAATACTGAAATAGGGGATCCTATTATAAAACGCTATATGAGAACAAAACCTTACTTTATCGCATCACTCCAGGGGTTCTTATTAACGGACGTTTATGATAAACTTATAGAACAAGAAGAACAGGTAGATCATTCGCCTGTGGGTAGTGGATTTACTATTACTAAAATACTTTTCATCGATATACATGTTCTAAAATCAAACCCCCTAAAAGCTTCTTCTTTCTTACATTGATTTACCAAGCGAGATAAAAAATAAAACGGCAATTATTAATATTCAAAACAAAGATCATAAATGTTTTCTTTGGTCTGTTCTTACACACCTACATCCTATTGAATTCATCCCGAAAGGGTATCGCATTATGAGAAATATGAAAATTAGTTAAATGTTACTGGTTTACCATTTCCAATGTCCATGAAAGATATTCCTAAATTTGAGAAAATGAATAATCTATCGATTAATGTTTATGGTCTAACGGATAAAAACAACGTTCAGAATTTGTACATTTCTGATAATGATAAAAATGATGAAACTCAAATTAACCTTTTATATTGTAATTCAGGAGAAAATTCACATTACGCTTACATCAAAAAAATTCAAGATTAATTTCTTCACAAGCAAGTCAACATCAGGGTAAAATATACCCCTCTTTGCGATGTCACTCCCTCACCCACAGGAGCCAAGAAGCGTTAAATAAACACTTAGAATTCTGTTGTAAACATAAAGCCGTCAGAATTATTACACCTGAAGAAGGTTCGAACATAAAATTCAAAGATTTCGATAAAACTATAAAACACCCGTTCGTGATATATGCTGACTTTGAATGTGTTCTTGAAAAGATAAATAACGCTTCTTCAAAACCAAACGAAACATCCACGAATAAATATCAAAAACATACTCCTTGTGGTTTCTGTTATTATATCAAATCATCCGTTGGTAACAAATACAACAAACAAGAACTTTATAGAGGAGAAGATGTGGCTTCTGAGTTTATGAAACGATGAGAAAAGGACTGTCTTCGCTTAAGAAAGATAATGAGATTAACCAATAAACCAATGAACCCCCTAACAAAAGAAGAAGAAACAAAATTTAACCAACCAAATTGTATCTGTCATATTTGTGATAAGAAAATAAATTTGGAGGATGATCCAACGAATGTAAAGGTTAGAGACGATTGTCATCTCACTGGTAAATATAGAGGACCGGCTCACAATGAATGTAATCTTAATGATAAAACCCCCAATTTCATTCGAGTCTTTCTTCACAACAACGCTCATTATGACACACATCTATTTATTAAGGAACTAGCAAAGACATATGGGAACATTTCGGCAATTCCTACCACACATCAGGACAACATTTCATTCACAAAAACAATCCGCACAAAAATAGGATTTGTGAAAAAAAAGGTAAAGATATATATGATACGACTCAAATCAGGTTTCTTGACTCATTTAAATTTATAGCAAGTCCATTATCTACCTTGGCATCAAATAGGAAAAACTTTCCGTGTCTTTCAGAGTATATATCAGATAAAAATAGAAATTGAACTCTTATCACAAAAGGGAATATACCCGTATGATGACATGGATTCACAACTTCCCCCAAAATAATGTTTCTATAACAAGTTAAATAAATGTCATATAACCGATAAAGAATATACTCAAGCACAAAATATTTGGAAAACGTTTAACATAAAACACCACTTGCCAAATGCACACACTATCCATGCCAGATGCGCAAACCATCCATGCCAAATGCAAACACTATCCATGAAAGATGCGCAAACCATCCATGCCAAATGCCCACACTATCCATGCCAAATGCACACACTATCCATGAAAGATGCGCAAACCATCCATGCCAAATGCCCACACTATCCATGCCAAATGCACACACTATCCATGCCAGATGCGCAAACCATCCATGCCAAATGCAAACACTATCCATGAAAGATGCACAAACCATCCATGCCAAATGCCCACACTATCCATGCCAAATGCACACACTATCCATGCCAGATGCGCAAACCATCCATGCCAAATGCAAACACTATCCATGCCAGATGCGCAAACCATCCATGCCAAATGCACACACTATCCATGCCAAATGCACACACTATCCATGCCAGATGCCCACACTATCCATGCCAGATGCCCACACTATCCATGCCAGATGCCCACACTATCCATGCCAGATGCGCACACCATCCATGCCAAATGAGCACACCGTCCATGCGAGACGCGCACACTATCCATGCCAAATGCACACACTATCCATGCCAGATGCCCCCCATATCCATGCCAAATGCACACACCATCCATGCCAAATGCACACACTATCCATGCCAGATGCCCACACCATCCATGCCAGATGCGCACACCATCCATGCCAAATGAGCACACTGTCCATGCCAGACGCGCACACCGTCCATGCCAGACGCCCACACCGTCCATGCCAGACGCGCACACAGTCCATGCCAGACGCGCACACAGTCCATGCCAGACACGCACACCGTCCATGCCAGACACGCACACCGTCCA
This sequence comes from Myxine glutinosa, assembly GCF_964187855.1. Lineage (NCBI taxonomy): Eukaryota > Metazoa > Chordata > Myxini > Myxiniformes > Myxinidae > Myxine > Myxine glutinosa. Next base: position 5,002,181 of record NC_136261.1, on the reverse strand, counting down.
TGCCAGGCGTGCACACCGTCCATGCCAGGCGTGCACACCATCCATGCCCGATGCACACACCGTCCGTGCCCGATGCGCACGCCGTCCATGCCTATGCGCACGCCGTCCAGGCCCGACACGTATGCCCGTCAGTGCTCGACGCGCACGTTGTCCGTGCCCGACGCGCACGCCGGCCATACCGAAGCGCAAGCCGTGCATGCCCGACGTGAATGCCGTCCGTGCCCGACGCGCACGCCGTCCGTGCCTGACGCGCACCCCGTCCGTGCCCGACGCGCACCCCGTCCGTGCCCGACGCGCTCCCCGTCCGTGCCTGACGCGCACCCCGTCCGTGCCCGACGTGAACGCCGTCCGTGCCCGACGCGCACCCCGTCCGTGCCCGACGCGCTCCCCGCCCGTGCCTGACGCGCACCCCGTCCGTGCCCGACGTGAACGCCGTCCGTGCCCGACGCGCACGCCGTCCGTGCCCGACGCGCACCCCGTCCGTGCCTGACGCGCACCCGGTCCGTGCCTGACGCGCACCCCGTCCGTGCCCGACGCGCACCCCGTCCGTGCCCGACGCGCTCCCCGTCCGTGCCTGACGCGCACCCCGTCCGTGCCCGACGTGAACGCCGTCCGTGCCCGACGCGCACGCCGTCCGTGCCCGACGCGCTCCCCGTCCGTGCCCGACGCACACACCGTCCGTGCCCGACGCACACACCGTCCGTGCCAGATGTGCACACCGTCCGTGCCAGACGTGCACACCGTCTGTGCCCAACGCGCACACCGTCCATACCAGGCATGCACACTATTCATGCCAAGCACGCACGCCATCCATGCCCGACGCGCACGCCGTCCATGCCCGACACGCATGCCGTCCGTGCCCGACACGCACCCCGTCCGTGCCCGACGCACACGCCATCCGTGCCCGACACGTACACCATCCATGCGCACACCATCAGTGCCAGATGCGCACACCATCCATGCACACACCATCCATGCCAAAAGGGGCTCAGAGTGAAGAAAACAAAGGAGTGGTGGGGGAACACTGGTGTGAACATGACATGGAGAGGATACTGGGGTGAGGGTGTGGTAACCTGGATCTGGTGTGTCGGGGAACCCTGGTGTGAACATGACATGGAGAGGATACTGGGGTTTAGGGTGTGGTAACCTGGATCTGGTGTGTTGGGGAACCCTGGTGTGAACATGACATGGAGAGGATACTGGGGTGAGGGTGTGGTAACCTGGATCTGGTGTGTGGGGGAACCCTGGTGTGAACATGACATGGAGAGGATACTGGGGTGAGGGTGTGGTAACCTGGATCTGGTGTGTGGGGGAACCCTGGTGTGAACATGACATGGAGAGGATACTGGGGTGAGGGTGTGGTAACCTGGATCTGGTGTGTGGGGGAACCCTGGTGTGAACATGACATGGAGAGGATACCGGGGTGAGGGTGTGGTAACCTGGATCTGGTGTGTGGGGGAACCCTGGTGTGAACATGACATGGAGAGGATACTGGGGTGAGGGTGTGGTAACCTGGATCTGGTGTATGGGTGGACCCTGGTGTGAAGATAATGGGGTTAGAGAGTTTGGCACCGCATTCCCAAACACAATACAAAAAGGGGAGAATTTAAGAATTCCAAGGGAAGAGAGATGAAAACAGACATCAGGATTGAGATGGCAATAATGATTAAAGGGCCGAAGGCAAACAGCTCCATTATTCAGGGAATTCATGGAATCTTGTGCGGAGTTTTCTGAGGAAACCGGGACAGAATGTCCTGCAGGTTCCTTGAGGATAACCTCACCTGGATCACCTCACTGTTGGATTGACCGTTGGCTGCTCTGGTCAGTGTAATTAAAATGACCCCACATGACGTCACTCCTAATTGGCTGGCAAATTTAAATCACATTGACTGCTTCATTCACACACCACACAGACGTCATGTTACAATATGGGGTTTGTGTTCAGTATTTGATTCACACACCACACAGACGTCATGTTACAATATGGGGTTTGTGTTCAGTATTTGATTCACACACCATACAGACGTCATGTTACAATATGGGGTTTGTGTTCAGTGTTCGATTCACACACCACTCACCCGTCATGTTCCAATATGGGGTTTGTGTTCAGTGTTCGATTCACACACCACTCACCCATCATGTTCCAATATGGGGTTTGTGTTCAGTGTTCGATTCACACACCACACACACGTCATGTTAGAATATGGGGTTTGTGTTCAGTGTTCGATTCACACACCACTCACCCGTCATGTTCCAATCTGGGGTTTGTGTTCAGTGTTCGATTCACACACCACTCACCCGTCATGTTCCAATATGGGGTTTGTGTTCGGTGTTCGATTCACACACCACACACACGTCATGTTACAATATGGGGTTTGTGTTCAGTGTTCGATTCACACACCACTCACCCGTCATGTTCCAATATGGGGTTTGTGTTCAGTGTTCGATTCACACACCACACACACGTCATGTTACAATATGGGGTTTGTGTTCAGTGTTCGATTCACACACCACTCACCCGTCATGTTCCAATATGGGGTTTGTGTTCAGTGTTCGATTCACACACCACTCACCCGTCATGTTCCAATATGGGGTTTGTGTTCAGTGTTCGATTCACACACCACACACACGTCATGTTACAATATGGGGTTTGTGTTCAGTGTTCGATTCACACACCACTCACCCGTCATGTTCCAATATGGGGTTTGTGTTCAGTGTTCGATTCATACACCACACACCCATCATGTTCCAATATGGGGTTTGTGTTCAGTGTTCCATTCACACATCACACACACGTCATGTTACAATATGAGGTTTGTGTTCAGTGTTCGATTCACACACCACTCACCCGTCATGTTACAATACGAGGTTTGTGTTCAGTGTTCGATTCACACACCACTCACCCGTCATGTTCCAATATGGGGTTTGTGTTCAGTGTTCGATTCACACACCACTCACACGTCATGTTCCAATATGGGGTTTGTGTTCAGTGTTCGATTCACACACCACACACCTGTCATGTTCCAATATGGGGTTTGTGTTCAGTGTTCGATTCACACACCACACACACGTCATGTTACAATATGGGTTTTGTGTTCCGTGTTCGATTCACACACCACATACACGTCATGTTACAATACGAGGTTTGTGTTCAGTGTTCGATTCACACACCACTCACCCGCCATGTTCCAATATGGGGTTTGTGTTCAGTGTTCGATTCACACACCACTCACACGTCATGTTACAATATGGGATTTGTGTTCAGTGTTCGATTCACACACCACTCATACGTCATGTTACAATATGGGGTTTGTGTTCGGTGTTCGATTCACACACCACACACATGTTACAATACGGGGTTTGTGTTCAGTGTTCGATTCACACAGCACATACACGTCATGTTACAATACGTGGTTTGTGTTCAGTGTTCGATTCACACACCACTCACACGTCATGTTCCAATATGGGGTTTGTGTTCAGTGTTCGATTCACACACCACTGACACGTCATGTTTCAATATGGGGTTTGTGTTCAGTGTTTGATTCACACACCACACACATGTTACAATATGGTGTTTGTGTTCAGTGTTTGATTCTTGAAATTTTAGTTTCTCACTTCTTTCAACAATCGTGTTTTATTTTGTGAATATTACAATTGAGACACAAAGATGTTTGAACATTTCCACTCTTTATTTTTAATATCACACCTGAAATCATTGTTCATTGATTAATCTGTAATGTACCACCACACAAATGGAATTAAAAATCAATATTTAGATTTGTATTTTCTATCACATATGAAATCATTGTTAATTGATGAATCTGTAATGTACCACTACCCAAATGGAATAAAAATCAATGTTTAGATTTATATTTTCTATCACATATGAAATCATTGTTAATTGATTAATCCGTAATGTACCACCACCCAAATGGAATAAAAATCAATATTTAGATTTATATTTTCTATCACATATGAAATCATTGTTAATTGATTAATCCGTAATGGACCACCACCCAAATGGAATAAAAATCAATATTTAGATTTGTATTTTCTATCACATATGAAATCATTGTTAATTGATGAATCTGTAATGTCCCACCACCCAAATGGAATAAAAATCAATATTCAGATTTGTATTTTCTATCACATATGAAATCATTGTTAATTGATTAATCTGTAATGTACCACCACCCAAATGGAATAAAAATCAATGTTTAGATTTATATTTTCTATCACATATGAAATCATTGTTAATTGATTAATCCGTAATGTACCACCACCCAAATGGAATAAAAATCAATATTTAGATTTATATTTTCTATCACATATGAAATCATTGTTAATTGATTAATCCGTAATGTCCCACCACCCAAATGGAATAAAAATCAATATTTAGATTTATATTTTCTATCACATATGAAATCATTGTTAATTGATGAATCTGTAATGTCCCACCACCCAAATGGAATAAAAATCAATATTTAGATTTATATTTTCTATCACATATGAAATCATTGTTAATTGATTAATCCGTAATGGACCACCACCAAAATGGAATAAAAATCAATATTTAGATTTATATTTTCTATCACATATGAAATCATTGTTAATTGATGAATCTGTAATGTACCACCACCAAAATGGAATAAAAATCAATATTTAGATTTATATTTTCTATCACATATGAAATCATTGTTAATTGATTAATCGGTTATGATCCCATACAGAAAGATCATTCTTGTTTTAACAGTGAAGTGAACTTTTCAAATCGTTGAAAGACCCAGTGTAGCACACCCAGAATGACAACCAGCATGACCGGTGATGAGGTCCTTGTGGGAAGGCCACTGTTACCAAGTGAACAGGTGTTCCTCTTGCGGTTACAAAGGTGAGTGAGTGACCGGGACCAAGACTATTCTTCAAAGATCTTTACTTTTACACGCGGAGATGCGTCAGGCTGTAGAATATCATTCTCAAACTTGTGTAGATCCTCCCAGGTGTTCTTCATCTGTATTGTGCTCTGTTTCTTGTTCGCTCCCCAGAAAACAAATGGCTCCTCGTCAACCTCGCCGTTTATCCTAGGAGGTCGGGCGAGGGAGAGGGTTTTCAAGTAAATCATACAAAAATACACCACAAGTCCTTCAACCACCTCGGTGGTGTATGGGGAAGGGGTCCTGGAAAGGTAGTCACATAATTGGAGAGAGAGAGAGAGAGAATGGGGAGAAAACGAGAGAACAGGCCTAGTTTCTATTTTAACGGCCTTGGTATTGCTTGGCCATGAGCCTGTAATGTGAGGGAAACAGGAAAACAGGGAAGGTGTCCAATTTCAAGGTGTGAGTGATGTGCTGCTGTTTGAATGTCTCTTCCATTGTTCCAATCTTACACCATCCCGTTTTGTCGTCGGTAGTTAAGGTGATCATTGTATTTGTCGGTAAATCGTTCACCAATTAGATAATCCCCGAGTTCTTGCTATGTGTTATGTTCATGGGGTTTGTTGTGTTCGATAATATTGTGAAAGGATTGTGCAATAAGGAAGATACACTCGAGGTGTATCTCCATGGACTGTCGGTTTGGCTGTGGGACCAGAATAACTCCTTTTTATTTATTTTCTTAGTTTTCTTTTCATTCTTCTTTTTAAAAACCTTCCTTGGCTACCTTCGTTTCCCCCTTCGAGGCCTCTTCATAATATCATGGGTGAGAACTGAGTGCATGGCTGGAGAAGGAAATGAAGGAGAGGGAGGAGGAAGATGCGCACGTGGCTGGTGTGGAGTTTTTTTTGCCGGCGAGAGTGTTGGCAGGAAAAGTGAAAGGCAGCAACAAAGAGAGGGACAAGTGCCCGGTTGTGCAGCAGGGAAATCAACCATATGTGGAGAACTTCGGTGATCCCTCCCGAGGGCTGGCAGTGGGAGGCACGGTTCGCGTAGGAGGGACACGTGCGGAACTAGTGAGGAAGAAGGCCTATGAGGCGTCGGATAGCAAAACGGGAGAGCGCAGAAGCGTGTAGTGCTTGGCGAGTATCATCTTCGCCAACCAGAGGAAAGGTGCTGTTTCCTGGTGTTGCAAGCTTTGGAGGAGTTGTGCGGACCGAATGGGTCATGGAGTGTGGGGACATGACCTGAGGAGGAGAGAGGAAGGTGAAGAAGCCATCTTTGGCGACTGGGACGGGACCGGTGGAGTCATCCAAAACAGGCTTGAATCCCTTCCCCATAATTATCTTTCAATCACAATTTTTTTATTTTTTTTTTATACCTGGGCAAATATTATTTTGTTATTTTGCTTACTCCTCCCCCCACGCAGCCCCCTGACCCCCACCCTTTGGGATTAGATCGGGATATCTGTTGGATTTGGATGTTTGTTTGATTGATGTCTCGTTCCGGTGCCTGTCTGTTCTTCTTTAATGAATTATTATTTCCACATGTGCATGGAATTTTCCTTTTTTTCTTCTTGTATGGCTTGGTCATATATTCTGCGGTTTGGTTTATCCTGAGTGAAGGATTTGTCCTCATTTTTGAACTTGCATTGCTTTGCTGTATTGGGATACATTTGCATACTGTGTATCGCTGAGTGGGGGTGAAGGGTTGCGTAAGCACTCTGATAATCTCGCTCGGTCATATCTGGCTGCTTAAACTGCGTGACCTTCAAAGGCTTAATTATGCTGCTTAATTATGTGTATCTGTATTACATACAAATGAGATAGCAATGCGATCTTCGAAGAGAGAATATGAACAAAAACCAATAGCGATGGAATGTGAGGTACGGAGAGCCCTGAAAGAAGTTGGTAAGTGGAAAATCAGCTGGTATCGACAAAATTCCAATATAACGCTTTGAGGTAGTTGGAGAGGAGACAATAACCACTTTAACAGGTATCATCTGTCCATCGATCTGGAGCAGGATTGTTTGGCCGAACAGGTGGAAGCTGTCGGTGTACATACCATTGACAAAGAAAGGGGATCGAAGAAAATGTTCAAATAACCGAAGGATTGTCTTGATTTCACAATTGAGCCGAAGGATTGTCTTGATTTCATATTGGAGCTGAAGGATTGTCTTGATTTCACATTGGAGTGACATATTACTGAAGATCATTCAACACAGAATTGAAGATTTAATAAAGGGAGAAACACCTGTTGATCAGGTTTCAGAAGAGGAAGAGGTACTGGCCATGAAATTGTAAATATGAGGTGGAGTATGGAAAAAGCAAGGGAATATCAAAGGAAGGGAATATCAAGGGAAAAAGCAAGGGAATATTAAAGGAAGGGAATATCAAGGGAAAAAGCAAGGGAATATCAAAGGAAGGGAATATCAAGGGAAAAAGCAAGGGAATATCAAAGGAAGGGAATATCAAGGGAAAAAGCAAGGGAATATCAAAGGAAGGGAATATCAAGGTAAAAAGCAAGGGAATAGCAAAGGAAGGGAATATCAAGGTAAAAAGCAAGGGAATAGCAAAGGAAGGTGTATCTCTGTTTTATAGATCACTTGTGGTTTGGCTGCCTCACCGCACGTCACTACAGAGGCACGGGCTTGTTTAAATTGAGGATAATGCCCTAACTGTACCCGAGTTTCTGTGTTGTCATGATTTACACCAATCATAATGCAAACATTTATTTTGAACAAATTTATTTCTAATATTGGTGATATTATTGGTGATAATTTATTTCTAATACAAGGGGGTATTTGAGGTATTTTGGATCTTTTGGGTCCTCATTGTCTTTAATACTATTTGGGGTCTTTAAGTGTATTTTATGTCTTTGGGGTCTTTCGGGTCTTTTGGCCTCTCTGAGTCTTTTGGGTATTCAGGGTCTTTTGGGTTCTCTGGGTCGTTTGGGTCTTCGGGTTATTTGGGGTCCTCTTGGTCTTTAAAGGTCATCTGGGTCTTCATTGTCTTGATGGTCTTGGGGTTGTCAATTGTGGGGGGGCGGGGTTGGGGGGGGGGCGGGGTTGTCAATTTATCAAGTTTCTTGTGAAGTGCTCACCAAGTGGTTTAAGCATTCGAGCAAGCACTCCATTCAGCACCGTTGATAAGGAACGGCCGGCTTGGCAAGCGTTGCTGGCTGCTTGGTAAATAAACACATCCTGGATTTCCTCCCTTTCAGTTTAGTGTTAAACAGCAGTAGCGACTGTTTAAAAAGCTAATCATACATGTTTGTGGTTTATAATATTTTATTTCTGGTAGTGACGTTTGTTCAAGGAGGAAAAACACTTTGGGGAGGGGGGACATTATTACTATTAATATTGTTTTGTAATAACATTAATATTATGCTATTATTAGTTTTGTTATTCGAAGCAGCCTTGGAAATACACCACAATAAAGCAACTTATCACAGATATACACCTCAACACGCAACCCCATTGGTGTGGAAACCCCCATTGGGAAGGGGGGTAAATCTAAATGAATTCGCTACAACCTTCATTGTGTGACTCTTCGTCCTCCTGCCAAGTTTGGTACTCCAAACTTTACAGGGAGGACTTTGGGAGAGCAGTACTTCATCAACCTATGGATGAAGGCCTTGTAGGTGGATAAGACAGGTGTGCAAGGAAAGATTTGCATGATGCACAATGCCCAGTCGGCGGCTGGCTTTGTAGACCAAAGTTGGCCAGGGAAAATAACAGGGAGGCAAACAGGACAAGCTAGTCGTATCACATTCACTTCAGAGCTGTCTCTGCTGGGTGTGAATCCCGTCCTTGCTATAAACGCAGGGCGAGACATCAATGTGTGAGGCGTTCCCCCTTGGATGTATGTTAAACTGGGCTTCCTGTCCGGATGTATGTTAAACTGGGCTTCCCGTCCGGATGTATGTTAAACTGGACTTCCCGTCCGGATGTATGTTAAACTGGGCTTCCCATCCGGATGTATGTTAAACTGGACTTCCCGTCCGGATGTATGTTAAACTGGGCTTCCCATCCGGATGTATGTTAAACTGGGCTTCCCGTCCGGATGTATGTTTAACTGGGCTTCCCATCCGATGTATGTTAAACTGGACTTCCCATCCGGATGTATGTTAAACTGGGCTTCCCATCCGGATGTATGTTAAACTGGGCTTCCCATCCGATGTATGTTAAACTGGACTTCCCGTCCGGATGTATGTTAAACTGGGCTTCCCATCCGGATGTATGTTAAACTGGGCTTCCCGTCCGGATGTATGTTAAACTGGGCTTCCTGTCCGGATGTATGTTAAACTGGGCTTCCCGTCCGGATGTATGTTAAACTGGGCTTCCCATCCGGATCTATGTTAAACTGGGCTTTCCATCCGGATGTATGTTAAACTGGGCTTCCCATCCGGATGTATGTTAAACTTGGCTTCCCATCCGGATGTATGTTAAACTGGGCTTCCCATCCGGATGTATGTTAAACCGGGCTTCCCATCCGGATGTATGTTAAACTGGGCTTCCCATCCAGATGTATGTTAAACTGGGCTTCCCATCCGGATGTATGTTAAACTGGGCTTCCCATCCGGATGTATGTTTAACTGGGCTTACCATCCGGATGTATGTTTAACTGGGCTTCCCATCCGGATGTAGGTTAAACTGGGCTTCCTATCCAGATGTATGTTAAACTGGGCTTCCCATCCTCCAGCATTAGTCGGTGTATGTTTGATGTCACGTTGTCCTTTGTGAAGAGGATGAGATCTATCAGCAGCACCCCATCCCGCACTCTCATTCCAGTGGGAATGGTGACCAGTCTGGGATTTGATTCTTCACAAACTAGAACGACCCTCGGTAGAGAGAATACCTCCTCCAGGCTGAACAATTTACGTTTTGTATCCACTGATGGGCTGGATCTGGATTTGGACCTGAACCAAAATCGAATCGGCTTGTTCTTGTCACCTCACAAACTCATCCACCAAGTTTATTCATGACTCGTCCATAACTTTTTTTCATATCATGTTATATCTCGCTTTTCACCCTATCTCTCAATGGTGAAGAATCACTTAAAATTAAATAATTATCATATCCGAATGCATATTCAGATCTTCACCAAAATCGAATCTATTTGTCCTTGTCACACACCCAACCTGTCCACCAAGTTTTGTCCAAATCCGTCCACACCCTTTTTGAGATATCCTGCTATGTATCGTTTTTGGCCCGATCTCCCAATGGTGAAGAATCACTTAAAAATTCTCGTAGTCGGATCCGAATCCGGACCTTCACCAACATTGAATCATTTCGTCCATGTGACATACGCTACATCTCGTCCGAATCCGTGTATGACTTTTTGAGATATCTTGTTGGCAAACGGACAAAGAGACAAACAGACAGACAGGGGTGAAAACATCACCTCCACCTTTGGTCCACCTTCGGTGGCGCAGGTAATAAGCTTCCTCGGTAGGACCGATTCTGTATTGAGAATGGTGCACTTGATGTTTGGCCTATTTTAAGAATCACCACCAAATGGGAGCAATGTTTCCATGTTTTTAAATCGTAACCAATTTGGGACAGCACTGCCTTGGTTTTAACCTACTTGTCATCAACACGACGGAAACAACTGAATAAAAGCTTTTCAAAAACACCTGATAACTTCACCTTTCAAGTCGATAATTAATATGGGAAGAGTACACATGATAAATACCTTTGCTGGTAAATAATTTAAAAATTATAAAGGTAAAGATAGAAATAGAAGATGATTGGTTTGGGGTTCATTCTCACCGACAGCAAGCTGCGCTCCACATCATGGTGGGGATGTTGACTCGGTGTTTGTTCTTATTTGGTTTGATTGATTTGGGCGGTTTCCAACTCCCGCAGTCTTCCCCACAGCCGATGGAATAACGTCCTTTTACAGCACCGGTCACCGCGAACGTCTCACCTCCTCGCTTCTTGCATTCCTTTGCATATATAGAGAGTTTTTCCTCTGCATTTTGCCATTTACCGTTGTTGAATTCCTTAACCTGAGGGACCACATTGGTGAGTGTAAATGTCGCTTCTTTAGCCACCTGTGTATTTTGCGCCATGACCGGATTCAGGTGACCCCTATCATAATTACTATTGGCGTAGTCTTCATTGATTGCTTGAGAAACTGGCAAACACGATCGATCTGGGGTGTGCAAATGCGGTCGAAGTGGGATGTTGAACGACCCTGATGGATCCATGTCATCCCCTAATTTGCAACGTTTGTCTGGTGTTCCAAGACCTCCGAGTTCCACCATCCAATAGTTTGGCCTAGTACCTGACCCTGGATTGACCTTGTAGGCCGAGTATAGGGCCAAGCGGTTGCGTGTATCGTACAGCGTCACAAAGTGGAACAGGTTTTGATACTTCTGGCAAATAATTTTCACGCCTTTTCCAGGGTTTCTATATTTTGGTGGAATGCCATTCAAAAAGAATTTCTTACAGTCAGGTGGTACCTCATCCCAGCTTTGGAACACCATGGCTGGGATGCCAAGAGACATGCTGAAGATGATGACAATGGAAAGCAGGTTTGGAGTCATGATGACGATCACACAAGGCAGCAGAAGATCTCTGTGTGGGAAACATGATCACAGTTAATAACCTGGTGGAGGTACTCCTGTTTTTTTTTGTTTTTTATGCCTCGGCTGACGAAGTCGCCGAAAGCATTATGTTTACAGGTTGTCCGTCTGTCCGTCCGGATAGGTTGTCGTTACCGCGATAACTTGGGAATGACTCAAGGGATCTTAGTCAAACTTGGTGCAAGTATGTATAATGAGGTAAAGATGAACTGATTTGATTTTCAGGTTACGAGGTCAAAGGTCAGGGGTCATGTAAGTTAAAATCTTGTTACCATGATAACTTGTCAACCAGTAATGGGATTCTGACCAAATTTGATACACTTATGTAGAATGATGTAAACATTAACTGATTAGATTTTGGGGTCAAGAGGTCAAAGGTCAAAGTCTGTAACTGGTCTATACCTTGAGAACGTTTGAAGTGATCTAATTCAAACTTGGTACAGGTATGTATAATGATGTAGAGATTAACTGATTATATATTTGGGGTCCCGATGTCAAAGGCCAAAGGTCAGACGTCATGTCAGGTACAAATGTGATAACGAATGAACAGCTGAAGGGCTTTAAATTAAAACTTCGTACAGGTATGTAAAATGATGTAAACATGAACTGCTTATATTTTCGGGTCAAGAGGTCATGTCAGGTAAAAATGTGAAAACTTGAGAATAGCTGAATGGATTTAAATCAAACTTAGTACAAGTATTATAACTAGATGGTATTCATAGAATACTTACCCTGCGCAGTCAACTTGGTGTGAGCCAACTCTTCTGTTTTTGAACGTTTCTTTTTTTTAAATCCAATAAGGCTGCCAGACCACGTGAGCGATGACATCATAAATTTATATTCTCTAAATAATTGTTGCATAGATCATGCTCAATAAATTTCAAACTGATCAGACTAAGCGTTGGCCCTGTCGAATTATGACGTCATAATTATGGCACCAATGACGTCGTCATTAACAACACCTATTCCCCAAATGGAGTTATTTACAATGAGCCACGTTTCAATTTTTTAAATGCTGACACGGCACACACTTTACTTTACTGAAATGCAGACACAAATGTTATATTTTCGTCAAAAATTGTCGGAATTTCGCCAAATCTGTTTTGGTTTTGTGTTATATAATATAACTGTTATATAATATAACTCAACGATTGACAAATCTGAAATCAGAATTTTATTTGAGGTAAAAATGACCCCCTGCTCGTCATTTGAAGTGTGATAATTAATTCCATGCCCACTCCAGAAGTCTTCTTCTTCACGAAATAACTTCTAGCTTCCAGACCGTACATCTAATCATCTTGAAATTTTACACACTTGTTACACTTCATTACCTCTATACCATAATACTACCATAATATAAAGTTTCACGGTGATCAATGAAGCGGTTCAAGAGTTATAAATTTTTAAATATTTTCGTTTAATTATTTATATCTGCCAAAGCACGTCACCTATCACAAATTCCAAAAGGTCATTTTAGTAGACTGATATGCTGAACACGTCTGTGAAGTTTCCCTTCGATCAGACCAAAAATGAGGGAGGAGCTAGGTTTTCAAAGTTTATGCTTAAAAACGTCATAACTCCAAAACCATGTGATGCATGACGTCATGCTCGCTGACTTTTTTGTTCGTCATGGGTATGCGATTCTGCCTGCAAAGTTTTGCCTCGATCTGTTCAGTTGTTTTGGAGAAAATTGGATTTTAGTGGTTTTTCAGGCTTTTCACACAAAACAATATGGCGTCAGAACCACGTGACCTACGACGTCAGTATAATTTTATTTCTGCATCAATATGTACCGAGAAGATGCTCAAGAAATTTCATCCTGATCGGATAAAGTTTTTGACTTGTCGAACTATGACGTCATAACGGTGGCACCTATGACGTCATCTTTCACATATGTTATTCCGCATGGAGAGTTCTTCGCAATGAGACGTGTCAATTATTTATGTGCAGTTGTTTTTGAGATATAGAGGTGCAAAATGTTTGGGTTTTTCCAAGATGGCGCCCGTACCACGTAACCTGTGACGTCATAATATTCACCACAATATTCTAAAGGAGAAGGCCCTCCTATGGTGAAAATTTCATGTCAATCGGACCAACGGTTGCCGAGAAAATGAATTTTATTAAATGTAGACATGCACGCACATACGTACCCGAATGGTGTACGTACACGCACGTACGTACGTACACGCATGTACGTACGTACACGCACGTACGTACACGCACGCAAAACTACATTATACCAACAAGAAACACTCTCATCCACAAGAAGGGTGCAAAACTAGATTATACCAACAATAAACACTCTCATCCACAAGAAGGGTGCAAAAATAGATCCTACCAACATTAAACACTCATCCACAAAAAGGGTGCAAAACTAGCTTCTACCAACAATAAACACTCATCCACAAAAAGGGTGCAAAAATAGATTCTACCAACAATAAACACTCTCATCCACAAAAAGGGTGCAAAAATAGATTCTACCAACAATAAACACTCTCATCCACAAAAAGGGTGCAAAAATAGATCCCACCAACAATAAACACTCATCCACAAGAAGGGTGCAAAACTAGCTTCTACCAACAATAAACACTCATCTACAAAAAGGGGGGAAAAATAGATCCTACCAACAATAAACTCTCATCCACAAGAAGGGTGCAAAACTAGCTTCTACCAACAATAAACTCATCCACAAAAAGGGTGCAAAACTAGCTTCTACCAACAATAAACACTCATCCACAAAAAGGGGGGAAAAATTGCTTCTACCAACAATAAACACTCATCCACAAGAAGGGTGCAAAACTAGCTTCTACCAACAATAAACACTCATCCACAAAAAGGGTGCAAAACTAGCTTCTACCAACAATAAACACTCATCCACAAAAAGGGTGCAAAACTAGCTTCTACCAACAATAAACACTCATCCACAAAAAGGGTGCAAAACTAGCTTCTACCAACAATAAACACTCATCCACAAAAAGGGTGCAAAACTAGCTTCTACCATCATTAAACACTCATCCACAAAAAGGGTGCAAAACTAGCTTCTACCAACAATAAACACTCATCCACAAAAAGGGTGCAAAAATAGATTCTACCAACAATAAACTCTCATCCACAAAAAGGGTGCAAAAATAGATTCTACCAAGAATAAACACTCTCATCCACAAGAAGGGTGCAAAAATAGATTCTACCAACAATAAACACTCTCATCCACAAGAAGGGTGCAAAAATAGATTCTACCAACAATAAACACTCATCCACAAGAAGGGTGCAAAAAAGATTCTACCAACAACAAACACTCTCATCCACAAAAAGGGTGCAAAAATAGATTCTACCAACAATAAACACTCATCCACAAAAAGGGTGCAAAAATAGATTCTACCAACAATAAACACTCTCATCCACAAGAAGGGTGCAAAACTAGTTTCTACCAACAATAAACACTCTCATTCAGAAAAAGTGTGCAAAACTAGATTCTACCAACAATAAACACTCTCATCCACAAGAAGGGTGCAAAACTAGATTTTACCAACAATAAACACTCTCATCCACAAAAAGGGTGCAAAAATAGATTCTACCAACAATAAACACTCTCATCCACAAAAAGGGTGCAAAAATAGATTCTACCAACAATAAACACTCTCATCAACAAGAAGGGTGCAAAAATAGATTCCACCAACAATAAACACACTCATCCACAAAAAGGGGGCAAAAATAGATTCTACCAACAATAAACACACTCATCCACAAAAAGAGGGCAAAAATAGATGATACCAACAATAAACACTCATCCACAAAAAGGGTGCAAAAATAGATTCTACCATCAATAAACACTCTCATCCACAAGAAGGGAGCAAAAATAGATTCTACCAACAATAAACACTCTCATCCACAAAAAGGGTGCAAAAATCGATTCTACCAACAATAAACACTCTCATCCACAAAAAGGGTGCAAAAATAGATTCTACCAACAATAAACACTCTCATCCACAAGAAGGGAGCAAAAATAGATTCTACCAACAATAAACACTCTCATCCACAAGAAAGGTGCAAAAATAGATCCTACCAACAATAAACACTCTCATCCACAAGAAGGGTGCAAAAATAGATTCTACCAACATTAAACACTCTCATCCACAAGAAGGGTGCAAAAATAGATTCTACCATCAATAAACACTCTCATCCACAAGAAGGGAGCAAAAATAGATCCTACCAACAATAAACACTCTCATCCACAAGAAGGGTGCAAAAATAGATCCTACCAACAATAAACACACTCATCCACAAAAAGGGTGCAAAAATAGATTCTACCAACAATAAACACTCTCATCCACAAAAAGGGTGCAAAAATAGATACTACCAACAATAAACACACTCATCCACAAAAAGGGTGCAAAAATAGGTTCTACCAACAATAAACACTCTCATCCACAAAAAGGGTGCAAAAATAGATACTACCAACAATAAACACTCTCATCCACAAAAAGGGTGCAAAAATAGATCCTACCAACAGTAAACACTCTCATCCACAAGAAGGGTGCAAAAATAGATTCTACCAACAATAAACACTCTCATCCACAAAAAGGGTGCAAAAATAGATAAAGTGTAACTGTATTTTCGTGTAAATATTCCTTGCAAGATTTAAATAAATCTATATTTAAACTGAGTGAGTTTTCATGAGTCTCATTGAGTTTTTGGCTGAGAAGTGTCCAAAAAAGATGTCACAACAAAGTTCCCTGACAAGTGTTGGCCTTGTACGTGGTTGCAACGCTGGAGGGGGTTGGCCCATCGTATTCGCTTCGAAAACGTCCGATTTTTCAAGGTATGGAGCGTTTTTCTGTGTATTATCTTGCCCACCTCAGAAAGTGTCCGCAAAAACTGAACCTGGTGTGACTGAATAGGATGCAAGGAACACATATCTAGAGCGATTATCTGACTTTTTTACGATTTTAGAGGCTCACCGCACGCACCATGCTCACGGCTACGGCGCACGGGTTTCACATCCAACACGGCGCTGCACGTGGCAGCGTGCCTTGTATTGCGTAATATTTCTCGATTACTTTTATTCAGCGTTCTCATAGCTGTAATTGTTGAGCCCTGTTCATATATACGCGCAAATGTACATGTACCAGTGTACAGTGCGCACGGCCGATCGCGTGATACAGGGCTCATGGATTCTGATGGTCGCTCACCCGAGAGCGTGCAGCGCGCACCCAATTGTGCCTGATGCATGATTGACACACTTATACGTACATAGGTATGTACATAACGCACGTACATAGCATTGGTATGCGAACATGATTTTGCATTTCATCGATCGAGAATGGAGTTAAAATCACACTGTAAATGTGCGCTTTGGCACGTAAATTGCGGTGAGAGAGACACCTGTATTTCATTGGCGGAGCCATGAGCTCCACGGTCCATCGGACGCGCGCACAAGCGGATGCTTCGTTCACACACACTCGAGCCTTGCGCGATCATTCTCATGCCCGTCACCCGCGCGACACAGCGCTCTCATCGCTGTGAACGTTGAGCACGCGAGGCACAACACACGGTTCATGCACGTGAGTAGATGATAAATGTTGTTCCTGGGACACCCCCAAATCTCCATTCACTGACATGTAAATTTTACTCTCACCATCACTTTTCTTCATTTCCCCTTAACACCTCTATTCCTTCCCCCCTTGGTCTTATGGGCCTTTTACTCTTACTATCAATGATCCCGAGTAGACCACTCAAACATCGATCCTACAAATATTTGTTTATGCGTAGGAAATAATTTAATTATCTTACCACTACCATCACCATCTAATACATTAACAAAAAAGATGTTTGAGTTTGGTTCTTTGTTAAGATATTTTAACTGAGTTAAGATAAAATGATAAACCTCCCTCAATGTTCTTGTTTGAGCGCCTTCAGTGCCACACACTTTTTGGTCGGCTCTGCCCACTTTTATTAAGCTCCGCCCACTTTTTTGTTAAGACGCGCCCACTTTTTACTAAGCCCCGCCCACTTTTGTTAAGCTCCGCTCCCTTTTTGCTAAGCCCCACCCACTTTATAAACTCTGCCATTGTACAATAAACACTCTCATCCACAAGAAGGGAGCAAAAATAGATCCTACCAACAATAAACACTCATCCACAAAAAGGGTGCAAAAAATAGATTCTACCAACAATAAACACTCTCATCCACAAGAAGGGTGCAAAACTAGATTCTACCAACAATAAACACTCTCATCCACAAAAAGGGTGCAAAAATAGATTCTTCCAACAATAAACACTCTCATCCACAAAAAGGGTGCAAAAATAGATTCTACCAACAATAAACACTCTCATCCACAAGAAGGGTGCAAAACTAGATTCTACCAACAATAAACACTCTCATCCACAAAAATAGATTCTACCAACAATAAACACTCTCATCCACAAAAATAGATTCTACCAACAATAAACACTCTCATCCACAAGAAGGGTGCAAAACTAGATTCTACCAACAATAAACACTCTCATCCACAAAAATAGATTCTACCAACAATAAACACTCTCATCCACAAGAAGGGTGCAAAACTAGATTCTACCAACAATAAACACTCTCATCCACAAAAATAGATTCTACCAACAATAAACACTCTCATCCACAAAAATAGATTCTACCAACAATAAACACTCTCATCCACAAAAAGGGTGCAAAAATAGATTCTACCAACAATAAACACTCTCATCCACAAAAATAGATTCTACCAACAATAAACACTCTCATCCACAAAAAGGGTGCAAAAATAGATTCTACCAACAATAAACACTCTCATCCACAAAAATAGATTCTACCAACAATAAACACTCATCCACAAAAAGGGTGCAAAAATAGATTCTACCAACAATAAACACTCTCATCCACAAAAAGGGTGCAAAAATAGATTCTACCAACAATAAACACTCTCATCCACAAAAATAGATTCTACCAACAATAAACACTCTCATCCACAAAACGGGTGCAAAAATAGATTCTACCAACAATAAACACTCTCATCCACAAAACGGGTGCAAAAATAGATTCTACCAACAATAAACACTCTCATCCACAAAAAGGGTGCAAAACTAGCTTCTACCAACAATAAACACTCTCATCCACAAAAAGGGTGCAAAAATAGATTCTACCAACAATAAACACTCTCATCCACAAAAAGGGTGCAAAAATAGATTCTACCAACAATAAACACTCTCATCCACAAAAAGGGTGCAAAAATAGATTCTACCAACAATAAACACTCTCATCCACAAAAAGGGTGCAAAACTAGCTTCTACCAACAATAAACACTCTC
This sequence comes from Myxine glutinosa, assembly GCF_964187855.1. Lineage (NCBI taxonomy): Eukaryota > Metazoa > Chordata > Myxini > Myxiniformes > Myxinidae > Myxine > Myxine glutinosa. The sequence goes on along the minus strand of NC_136261.1, from coordinate 4,983,404 downwards.
ATCCACAAAAAGGGTGCAAAAATAGATTCTACCAACAATAAACACTCTCATCCACAAAAAGGGTGCAAAAATAGATTCTACCAACAATAAACACTCTCATCCACAAAAAGGGTGCAAAAATAGATTCTACCAACAATAAACACTCTCATCCACAAAACGGGTGCAAAAATAGATTCTACCAACAATAAACACTCTCATCCACAAAAAGGGTGCAAAAATAGATTCTACCAACAATAAACACTCTCATCCACAAAAATGGTGCAAAAATAGATTCTACCAACAATAAACACTCTCATCCACAAAAAGGGTGCAAAAATAGATTCTACCAACAATAAACACTCTCATCCACAAAAAGGGTGCAAAAATAGATTCTACCAACAATAAACACTCTCATCCACAAAACGGGTGCAAAAATAGATTCTACCAACAATAAACACTCTCATCCACAAAAAGGGTGCAAAAATAGATTCTACCAACAATAAACACTCTCATCCACAAGAAGGGTGCAAAACTAGTTTCTACCAACAATAAACACTCTCATCCAGAAAAAGTGTGCAAAAATAGATTCTACCAACAATAAACACTCTCATCCACAAAAAGGGTGCAAAAATAGATTCTACCAACAATAAACACTCTCATCCACAAAAAGGGTGCAAAAATAGATTCTACCAACAATAAACACTCTCATCCACAAAAAGGGTGCAAAAATAGATTCTACCAACAATAAACACTCTCATCCACAAAAAGGGTGCAAAAATAGATTCTACCAACAATAAACACTCTCATCCACAAAAAGGGTGCAAAAATAGATTCTACCATCAATAAACACTCTCATCCACAAAAAGGGTGCAAAAATAGATTCTACCAACAATAAACACTCTCATCCACAAAAAGGGTGCAAAAATAGATTCTACCAACAATAAACACTCTCATCCACAAAAAGGGTGCAAAACTAGATTCTACCAACAATAAACACTCTCATCCACAAAAAGGGTGCAAAAATAATTGTTTGAATTATGATTGGTGTAAACCATGACAACACAGCAACTCAGGTACAGTCATCTATCTATTTATCTATATATCTGGGCAGTGTCTGTGTTGTCACTGAACTACTCCCTGAATCTTTTGTTTCCGTGGTTGTGAAGTGGTTTTAATAACGTGGTGGTAGTTTTGAACCACGTGGTGGTGAGGTCTTTTGAATTACGTGATGGTGAGGTGTTTCGAATCACTTGGTGGTGAGGTGTTTTCAATTACGTGGTGGTGAGGTGTTTTAAATTACTTTGTGGTGAGGTGTTTTCAATTACGTGGTGGTGAGGTGTAATCGTTCCAAACTTCCAGTCTGCACCTACCCCTCACGTATGTACGTGCTGAGGGGTTGTTTTTTAAATTCTGTTCCCACAGAATCTTGTTTCTGACAATCTCAGAGTCCTTTAGGTGCTTTTTTTGCAAACTCCAAGTGGGCTTTCATGTGTCTTTCACTGAGGAGAGGCTTCCGTCTGGCCACTCTGCCATAAAGCCCACATCGGTGGAGTGTTGCAGTGATGGTTGTCCTTCTGGAAGTTTCTCCCATCTCCACACAGGATCTCTGGAGCTCAGCCAGAGTGACCATCGGGTTCTTGGTCATCTCTATTACCAAGGCCCTTCTCCCCCGATTGCTCAGTTTGGCCAGACGGCCAGCTCTAGGAAGAGTCCTGGTTGTTCCAAACGTCTTCCATTTAAGAATTATGGAGGCCACTGTGCTCTTGGGAACCTTCAATGCAGCAGAAATTTTTTTGTAGGCTTCCCCAGATCTGTGCCTCTACACAATCCTGTCTCTGAGCTCTGCAGGCAGTTCCTTCGACCTCATGGCTTGGTTTTTGCTCTGATGTGCATTGTCAGCTGTGAGACCTTATATAGACAGGTGTGTGCCTTTCCAAATCATGTCCAATCAATTGAATTTACCACAGGTGGACTCAAATCAAGGTGGAGAAACATCGCAAAGATGATCAAGATAAATGTGAGGCACCTGAGCTAAATTTCAAGTGTCATAGCAAAGGGTATGAATACTTATGTCAATGTGATATTTCAGTTTTTTCTTTTTAATAAATTTGCAAAACTTCCTAAAATCCTGTTTTCTCTTTGTCATTTTGGGGTATTGAGTGTAGATTGATGAGGGAAAAAATGAATTTAAACGATTTCAGCATAAGGCTGCAACATAACAAAATGTGAAAAAAGTGAAGGGGTCTCAATACTTTCTGAATGCACTGTCTATATATATATACATACACATGTATGTACATATACATGTATGTATATTTATATATATTTGTATGTGTTTATGTATCTATATATATGTATGTACATATACATGTATGTATATTTATATATATTTGTATGTGTTTATGTATCTATATATATGTATGTAAATATGTTTATATGTATATATATATATATATATATATATATTCAATGCAAAATAATGTTCGCTCACCTTTTCTTGTTCCAGGGTATGGAGATCTCCTGACTTGTTGACACGTGAAATCTTCCTTTTAAACATTTCAGTTGACCCCACCCATCTCGCCACATTCAAGCTGCATGACCGGTTTGAACAAATGCAATTTCCTTTTTTTGACCAATGTAAAATGAAGAAGTGAAGAGGGGATGGTTTTACACGCCACAGATGCACATGATGGTGAAATGTCGGTCTCGTTCGTCATACAATTTCCTGTTGTGAAACATTCAACCCATGTAAAAACACATCAACATGGCTGAGATACAGTGAGATATCACTGAGGATTATTATCAAGATGATGGAGAGATTAATTACCTCCACCACCAAAGGTGGAGTGAGGTTATGTTTTCACCCTTGTCTGTCCGTTTGTCCGTTTGTGAGCAAAAATCTTAAAAAGTTGTGGACGGATCGGACGAAATTTGGCAGAGAGGTCACATGTATGACAAAGACGAAATGATTAGATTTTGGTGAAGATCCGGATTCGGATCCGGCTACTGTAATTTTTCAAGTGATTCTTCACCATTGGGAGATAGAGCCAAAAACGATACATAGCAGGATATCTCAAACAGTTATGGATGGATCTGGACGAAACTTGTTGGACAGGTTATGTGTCTGACAAGGAAGAACCGATTAAATTTTGGTGAAGATCTAGATCCGGATCCAGCTCATATAATTTTTTTTATTGATTCTTCGCCATTGAGTGATATGGCCAACCAGGCGGAGGTTTGCTCTCTACTGAGTGCCGTTCTAGTTTATAATGATACCTTCACCTTCAATGGTCAGGAGATCCCTCATTCCCCTTGTATCAGAAATTTTGGAGTGATGTTTGATCATGACATGAGGTTGTCTCATCAGGTAACACAGTGTATCGCTGTTAATTGGTGGATGTAAAGTCCTGGCCAAAAATATTGGCACCCTTGCACTTTTTCCAAATAACACAATTTTCGCTAAAAATAAGTTGAAATTGATTAAAGTATTTGGTCTCCACAATTCTTTATGTCACTGTTAATATTACAGAACCTTTGTTTTTGATTCAGAACTTAATATGTCCGTTTAAATCAGAAAATAAAAAGAAATGGCATTGACAAAATTATTGACACCCGAGACTTAATATTTGGTAGCACAGACTTTGGACAAAATAACTGCAGTCAAGCGCTTCCTATAGCCATGAATGAGCTTCCTTCACCTCTCTACTGGCAGCTTGACCCACTCTTCTTGTGCAAACTGCTCCAGTTCTCCCAGATTTGAAGGGCACCTTCTCCCAACTGCTGTTTCCAGATCTCCCCACAGGTGTTCAATGGGATTTAGATCTGGACTCGTTGTTGGCCACTTCAGAACAGTCCAGCGTTTTGTCTTGAACCATTCCTGGGTGCTTTTTGAAGTGTGTTTCGGGTCAATGTCCTGCTGCAAGACCCATTACCTTTGACGGAGACCCTGCTTTCTGACACTGGGTTGAACATTGCGCTCCAAAATGCCTTGGTAATCTCCTGATTCCATGATGCCATACACACATTCAAGGCAACCAGTGCCACAGGCAGCACAGCAACCCCAAAACATCACTGAACCTCCTCCATGTTTGACTGTAGGGAAGGTGTTCTTTTCTTTGAAGGCTTCATTTTGTTTTCTGTAAACATAGAGATGATGTGCTTTACCAAAACGCTCTGATTTGGTCTCATCTGTCGAGAGGACATTCTCCCAGAAGGATTTTGGCTTGTTCGGGTGTGTTTTAGAAAACTCCAGTCGGGCTATCTTTTGTCTCTCTCTCAGCAGTGGGGTCCTCCTGGGTCTCCTACCATCAAACCCCCTTTCATTGGGGGTTTGATGTTTATGTTTTGCACTTGCACTTTTGCACTTTATGTTTGTTTATGTTTTCTTTTTGTTTTGCACTTATGTTTATGTTTTATGTTTTGCACTCTGTCAAAGCGTCTTTGGGCTCCTTGAAAAGCGCGATATAAAATAAATGCATTATTATTATTATTATTATTGAGTTGGCGACGGATGGTGCGGGTTGAAACTGTCATAACTTGTATCTGAAGGTCAGCTTGAATCTGTTTGAATGGTAGAGAAAGCATCTCGATCAACTGCCAAACAATCCTTCGCTGCAATCTTCGATCAAGTTTTCTCTTGCGGCCACGTCCAGGGGAGGTTGGCTGCAGTGGCATGGGCTTTAAACGTCCTGATAACATTGCGTACGGTAGACACAGGAACATCAAGGTCTCTGGAGATGGACTTGTAGCCTTGAGATTGCCCATGCTTGTCTACAATCTTGTGTCTGACCTCCTCAGACAATTCTCTGGTTTTCTTTCTTTTCTCCATGTTCATTGCAGAACACACAGTGACACAAAACAGCAGAATGACTCCTTTTCTCTATTCAAACTGGCTGAATGAGTGATTTTTTATTTTGCCGGCACCTGCAACTCACCACAGGTGAGTTCAATTCCAAAGTAAAGGAGAATCACCTGCTTGAAATTTAATTATTCCGAACAACTTCTAAAAGGTGCCAATAATATTGTCCGGGCCATTTTAGGATTTCTGTCTGGAATAAGCTAAGATTTCGTAATTTTTTCTGCCTTTTTTTTTTTGCTCCACTGCAAACCAAAGAAATACATTTGTGGATACCAAAAGTTTTTTTATTTCAATGATTTACTGGAAGAAATTGTGCATTCTTTGAAAAAAGTGCAAGGGTGGCAATATTTTTGGCCATGACTGTATAATTTGAATCACAGGTACGATATGAATAGCGATACTTGTCATGATGTTGTTTGTGTACTCCTGCTCTCCAGACTGGATTGTGGTAGTTTCACAAACAGGATTTGTATCGATTAAAGTGCAAAACAGGTGTGCTCACCTGATCTTTCAGCAACTGAGATGATCACATGTAAGCCCATGTTAAACAGGTAGACTGCCTCGTAAAGCAATCGCTCATTTTGAGCACAGTGCAAACCCTAACCAAAGTCTCCCCTTTCTTTTATCTCAAAACTACATATTGACCTGATAGCCGCAAGACCCCAGCATCTGATGGGCCATGTTTACCAATCTCTTAGCTGCTAGAGCATCTGAAGGGCCTTGTTTACCAATCTCTTAGCTGCTAGAGCATCTGAAGGGCCTTGTTTAGCAATCTTTTAGCTGCGAGAGCATCTGATGGGCCATGTTTACCAATCTCTTAGCTGCTAGAGCATCTGAAGGGCCTTGTTTACCAATCTCTTAGCTGCTAGAGCATCTGAAAGGCCTTGTTTACCAATCTTTTAGCTGTTAGAGCATCTGATGGGCCATGTTTACCAATCTCTTAGCTGCTAGAGCATCTGAAAGGCCTTGTTTACCAATCTTTTAGCTGTTAGAGCATCTGATGGGCCATGTTTACCAATCTCTTAGCTGCTAGAGCATCTGAAGGGCCTTGTTTACCAATCTCTTAGCTGTTAGAGCATCTGATGGGCCATGTTTACCAATCTTTTAGCTGTTAGAGCATCTGATGGGCCATGTTTACCAATCTCTTAGCTGCTAGAGCATCTGAAGGGCCTTGTTTACCAATCTTTTAGCTGTTAGAGCATCTGATGGGCCATGTTTACCAATCTCTTAGCTGTTAGAGCATCTGATGGGCCATGTTTACCAATCTTTTAGCTGTTAGAGCATCTGATGGGCCATGTTTACCAATCTCTTAGCTGCTAGAGCATCTGAAAGGCCTTGTTTACCAATCTTTTAGCTGTTAGAGCATCTGATGGGCCATGTTTACCAATCTTTTAGCTGTTAGAGCATCTGATGGGCCATGTTTACCAATCTCTTAGCTGCTAGAGCATCTGAAGGGCCTTGTTTACCAATCTCTTAGCTGCTAGAGCATCTGAAGGGCCTTGTTTACCAATCTTTTAGCTGTTAGAGCATCTGATGGGCCATGTTTACCAATCTCTTAGCTGCTAGAGCATCTGAAGGGCCTTGTTTACCAATCTCTTAGCTGCTAGAGCATCTGAAGGGCCTTGTTTACCAATCTTTTAGCTGTTAGAGCATCTGATGGGCCATGTTTACCAATCTCTTAGCTGCTAGAGCATCTGAAGGGCCTTGTTTACCAATCTCTTAGCTGCTAGAGCATCTGAAGGGCCTTGTTTACCAATCTTTTAGCTGCTAGAGCATCTGAAGGGCCTTGTTTACCAATCTCTTAGCTGCTAGAGCATCTGAAGGGCCTTGTTTACCAATCTTTTAGCTGTTAGAGCATCTGATGGGCCATGTTTACCAATCTCTTAGCTGCTAGAGCATCTGAAGGGCCTTGTTTACCAATCTCTTAGCTGCTAGAGCATCTGAAGGGCCTTGTTTACCAATCTTTTAGCTGTTAGAGCATCTGATGGGCCATGTTTACCAATCTCTTAGCTGCTAGAGCATCTGAAGGGCCTTGTTTACCAATCTCTTAGCTGCTAGAGCATCTGAAGGGCCTTGTTTACCAATCTCTTAGCTGCTAGAGCATCTGATGGGCCATGTTTACCAATCTCTTAGCTGCTAGAGCATCTGAAGGGCCTTGTTTACCAATCTCTTAGCTGCTAGAGCATCTGAAAGGCCTTGTTTACCAATCTTTTAGCTGTTAGAGCATCTGATGGGCCATGTTTACCAATCTCAGCTGCTAGAGCATCTGAAAGGCCTTGTTTACCAATCTTTTAGCTGTTAGAGCATCTGATGGGCCATGTTTACCAATCTCTTAGCTGCTAGAGCATCTGAAGGGCCTTGTTTACCAATCTCTTAGCTGTTAGAGCATCTGATGGGCCATGTTTACCAATCTTTTAGCTGTTAGAGCATCTGATGGGCCATGTTTACCAATCTCTTAGCTGCTAGAGCATCTGATGGGCCATGTTTACCAATCTCTTAGCTGCTAGAGCATCTTATGGGCCTTGTTTACCAATCTCTTAGCTGCTAGAGCATCTGAAGGGCCTTGTTTACCAATCTTTTAGCTGCTAGAGCATCTGAAGGGCCTTGTTTACCAATCTTTTAGCTGTTAGAGCATCTGATGGGCCATGTTTACCAATATCTTAGCTGCTAGAGCATCTGATGGGCCATGTTTACCAATCTCTTAGCTGCTAGAGCATCTGAAGGGCCTTGTTTACCAATCTTTTAGCTGTTAGAGCATCTGATGGGCCATGTTTACCAATATCTTAGCTGCTAGAGCATCTGATGGGCCATGTTTACCAATCTCTTAGCTGCTAGAGCATCTTATGGGCCTTGTTTACCAATCTCTTAGCTGCTAGAGCATCTGATGGGCCATGTTTACCAATCTTTTAGCTGTTAGAGCATCTGATGGGCCATGTTTACCAATCTCTTAGCTGCTAGAGCATCTGAAGGGCCTTGTTTACCAATCTTTTAGCTGTTAGAGCATCTGATGGGCCATGTTTACCAATCTCTTAGCTGTTAGAGCATCTGATGGGCCATGTTTACCAATCTTTTAGCTGTTAGAGCATCTGATGGGCCATGTTTACCAATCTCTTAGCTGCTAGAGCATCTGAAAGGCCTTGTTTACCAATCTTTTAGCTGTTAGAGCATCTGATGGGCCATGTTTACCAATCTTTTAGCTGTTAGAGCATCTGATGGGCCATGTTTATCAATCTCTTAGCTGCTAGAGCATCTGAAGGGCCTTGTTTACCAATCTCTTAGCTGCTAGAGCATCTGAAGGGCCTTGTTTACCAATCTTTTAGCTGTTAGAGCATCTGATGGGCCATGTTTACCAATCTTTTAGCTGCTAGAGCATCTGAAGGGCCTTGTTTACCAATCTCTTAGCTGCTAGAGCATCTGAAGGGCCTTGTTTACCAATCTCTTAGCTGCTAGAGCATCTGAAGGGCCTTGTTTACCAATCTTTTAGCTGTTAGAGCATCTGATGGGCCATGTTTACCAATCTCTTAGCTGCTAGAGCATCTGAAGGGCCTTGTTTACCAATCTCTTAGCTGCTAGAGCATCTGAAGGGCCTTGTTTACCAATCTTTTAGCTGTTAGAGCATCTGATGGGCCATGTTTACCAATCTCTTAGCTGCTAGAGCATCTGAAGGGCCTTGTTTACCAATCTCTTAGCTGCTAGAGCATCTGAAGGGCCTTGTTTACCAATCTTTTAGCTGCTAGAGCATCTGAAGGGCCTTGTTTACCAATCTCTTAGCTGCTAGAGCATCTGAAGGGCCTTGTTTACCAATCTTTTAGCTGTTAGAGCATCTGATGGGCCATGTTTACCAATCTCTTAGCTGCTAGAGCATCTGAAGGGCCTTGTTTACCAATCTCTTAGCTGCTAGAGCATCTGAAGGGCCTTGTTTACCAATCTTTTAGCTGTTAGAGCATCTGATGGGCCATGTTTACCAATCTCTTAGCTGCTAGAGCATCTGAAGGGCCTTGTTTACCAATCTCTTAGCTGCTAGAGCATCTGAAGGGCCTTGTTTACCAATCTCTTAGCTGCTAGAGCATCTGATGGGCCATGTTTACCAATCTCTTAGCTGCTAGAGCATCTGAAGGGCCTTGTTTACCAATCTCTTAGCTGCTAGAGCATCTGAAAGGCCTTGTTTACCAATCTTTTAGCTGTTAGAGCATCTGATGGGCCATGTTTACCAATCTCTTAGCTGCTAGAGCATCTGAAAGGCCTTGTTTACCAATCTTTTAGCTGTTAGAGCATCTGATGGGCCATGTTTACCAATCTCTTAGCTGCTAGAGCATCTGAAGGGCCTTGTTTACCAATCTCTTAGCTGTTAGAGCATCTGATGGGCCATGTTTACCAATCTTTTAGCTGTTAGAGCATCTGATGGGCCATGTTTACCAATCTCTTAGCTGCTAGAGCATCTGATGGGCCATGTTTACCAATCTCTTAGCTGCTAGAGCATCTTATGGGCCTTGTTTACCAATCTCTTAGCTGCTAGAGCATCTGAAGGGCCTTGTTTACCAATCTTTTAGCTGCTAGAGCATCTGAAGGGCCTTGTTTACCAATCTTTTAGCTGTTAGAGCATCTGATGGGCCATGTTTACCAATATCTTAGCTGCTAGAGCATCTGATGGGCCATGTTTGCCAATCTCTTAGCTGCTAGAGCATCTGAAGGGCCTTGTTTACCAATCTTTTAGCTGTTAGAGCATCTGATTGGCCATGTTTACCAATATCTTAGCTGCTAGAGCATCTGATGGGCCATGTTTACCAATCTCTTAGCTGCTAGAGCATCTTATGGGCCTTGTTTACCAATCTCTTAGCTGCTAGAGCATCTGATGGGCCATGTTTACCAATCTTTTAGCTGTTAGAGCATCTGATGGGCCATGTTTACCAATCTCTTAGCTGCTAGAGCATCTGAAGGGCCTTGTTTACCAATCTTTTAGCTGTTAGAGCATCTGATGGGCCATGTTTACCAATCTCTTAGCTGTTAGAGCATCTGATGGGCCATGTTTACCAATCTTTTAGCTGTTAGAGCATCTGATGGGCCATGTTTACCAATCTCTTAGCTGCTAGAGCATCTGAAAGGCCTTGTTTACCAATCTTTTAGCTGTTAGAGCATCTGATGGGCCATGTTTACCAATCTTTTAGCTGTTAGAGCATCTGATGGGCCATGTTTACCAATCTCTTAGCTGCAAGAGCATCTGAAGGGCCTTGTTTACCAATCTCTTAGCTGCTAGAGCATCTGAAGGGCCTTGTTTACCAATCTTTTAGCTGTTAGAGCATCTGATGGGCCATGTTTACCAATCTCTTAGCTGCTAGAGCATCTGAAGGGCCTTGTTTACCAATCTCTTAGCTGCTAGAGCATCTGAAGGGCCTTGTTTACCAATCTTTTAGCTGTTAGAGCATCTGATGGGCCATGTTTACCAATCTCTTAGCTGCTAGAGCATCTGAAGGGCCTTGTTTACCAATCTCTTAGCTGCTAGAGCATCTGAAGGGCCTTGTTTACCAATCTTTTAGCTGCTAGAGCATCTGAAGGGCCTTGTTTACCAATCTCTTAGCTGCTAGAGCATCTGAAGGGCCTTGTTTACCAATCTTTTAGCTGTTAGAGCATCTGATGGGCCATGTTTACCAATCTCTTAGCTGCTAGAGCATCTGAAGGGCCTTGTTTACCAATCTCTTAGCTGCTAGAGCATCTGAAGGGCCTTGTTTACCAATCTTTTAGCTGTTAGAGCATCTGATGGGCCATGTTTACCAATCTCTTAGCTGCTAGAGCATCTGAAGGGCCTTGTTTACCAATCTCTTAGCTGCTAGAGCATCTGAAGGGCCTTGTTTACCAATCTCTTAGCTGCTAGAGCATCTGATGGGCCATGTTTACCAATCTCTTAGCTGCTAGAGCATCTGAAGGGCCTTGTTTACCAATCTCTTAGCTGCTAGAGCATCTGAAAGGCCTTGTTTACCAATCTTTTAGCTGTTAGAGCATCTGATGGGCCATGTTTACCAATCTCTTAGCTGCTAGAGCATCTGAAAGGCCTTGTTTACCAATCTTTTAGCTGTTAGAGCATCTGATGGGCCATGTTTACCAATCTCTTAGCTGCTAGAGCATCTGAAGGGCCTTGTTTACCAATCTCTTAGCTGTTAGAGCATCTGATGGGCCATGTTTACCAATCTTTTAGCTGTTAGAGCATCTGATGGGCCATGTTTACCAATCTCTTAGCTGCTAGAGCATCTGATGGGCCATGTTTACCAATCTCTTAGCTGCTAGAGCATCTTATGGGCCTTGTTTACCAATCTCTTAGCTGCTAGAGCATCTGAAGGGCCTTGTTTACCAATCTTTTAGCTGCTAGAGCATCTGAAGGGCCTTGTTTACCAATCTTTTAGCTGTTAGAGCATCTGATGGGCCATGTTTACCAATATCTTAGCTGCTAGAGCATCTGATGGGCCATGTTTACCAATCTCTTAGCTGCTAGAGCATCTGAAGGGCCTTGTTTACCAATCTTTTAGCTGTTAGAGCATCTGATGGGCCATGTTTACCAATCTCTTAGCTGCTAGAGCATCTGATGGGCCATGTTTACCAATCTCTTAGCTGCTAGAGCATCTTATGGGCCTTGTTTACCAATCTTTTAGCTGCTAGAGCATCTGAAGGGCCTTGTTTACCAATCTTTTAGCTGCTAGAGCATCTGAAGGGCCTTGTTTACCAATCTTTTAGCTGTTAGAGCATCTGATGGGCCATGTTTACCAATCTCTTAGCTGCTAGAGCATCTGAAGGGCCTTGTTTACCAATCTTTTAGCTGCTAGAGCATCTGATGGGCCATGTTTACCAATCTCTTAGCTGCTAGAGCATCTGAAGGGCCTTGTTTACCAATCTTTTAGCTGTTAGAGCATCTGAAGGGCCTTGTTTACCAATCTCTTAGCTGTTAGAGCATCTGATGGGCCATGTTTACCAATCTCTTAGCTGTTAGAGCATCTGAAGGGCCTTGTTTACCAATCTCTTAGCTGTTAGAGCATCTGAAGGGCCTTGTTTACCAATCTCTTAGCTGTTAGAGCATCTGAAGGGCCTTGTTTACCAATCTTTTAGCTGCTAGAGCATCTGAAGGGCCTTGTTTACCAATCTTTTAGCTGTTAGAGCATCTTAAGGGCCTTGTTTACCAATCTTTTAGCTGCTAGAGCATCTGAAGGGCCTTGTTTACCAATCTTTTAGCTGCTAGAGCATCTGAAGGGCCTTGTTTACCAATCTCTTAGCTGTTAGAGCATCTGAAGGGCCTTGTTTACCAATCTTTTAGCTGCTAGAGCATCTGAAGGGCCTTGTTTACCAATCTTTTAGCTGCTAGAGCATCTGAAGGGCCTCGTTTACCAATCTTTTAGCTGTTAGAGCATCTGATGGGCCATGTTTACCAATCTCTTAGCTGTTAGAGCATCTGATGGGCCATGTTTACCAATCTTTTAGCTGTTAGAGCATCTGATGGGCCATGTTTACCAATCTCTTAGCTGCTAGAGCATCTGAAAGGCCTTGTTTACCAATCTTTTAGCTGTTAGAGCATCTGATGGGCCATGTTTACCAATCTTTTAGCTGTTAGAGCATCTGATGGGCCATGTTTACCAATCTCTTAGCTGCTAGAGCATCTGAAGGGCCTTGTTTACCAATCTCTTAGCTGCTAGAGCATCTGAAGGGCCTTGTTTACCAATCTTTTAGCTGTTAGAGCATCTGATGGGCCATGTTTACCAATCTCTTAGCTGCTAGAGCATCTGAAGGGCCTTGTTTACCAATCTCTTAGCTGCTAGAGCATCTGAAGGGCCTTGTTTACCAATCTTTTAGCTGTTAGAGCATCTGATGGGCCATGTTTACCAATCTCTTAGCTGCTAGAGCATCTGAAGGGCCTTGTTTACCAATCTCTTAGCTGCTAGAGCATCTGAAGGGCCTTGTTTACCAATCTTTTAGCTGCTAGAGCATCTGAAGGGCCTTGTTTACCAATCTCTTAGCTGCTAGAGCATCTGAAGGGCCTTGTTTACCAATCTTTTAGCTGTTAGAGCATCTGATGGGCCATGTTTACCAATCTCTTAGCTGCTAGAGCATCTGAAGGGCCTTGTTTACCAATCTCTTAGCTGCTAGAGCATCTGAAGGGCCTTGTTTACCAATCTTTTAGCTGTTAGAGCATCTGATGGGCCATGTTTACCAATCTCTTAGCTGCTAGAGCATCTGAAGGGCCTTGTTTACCAATCTCTTAGCTGCTAGAGCATCTGAAGGGCCTTGTTTACCAATCTCTTAGCTGCTAGAGCATCTGATGGGCCATGTTTACCAATCTCTTAGCTGCTAGAGCATCTGAAGGGCCTTGTTTACCAATCTCTTAGCTGCTAGAGCATCTGAAAGGCCTTGTTTACCAATCTTTTAGCTGCTAGAGCATCTGAAGGGCCTTGTTTACCAATCTTTTAGCTGTTAGAGCATCTGATGGGCCATGTTTACCAATCTCTTAGCTGCTAGAGCATCTGAAGGGCCTTGTTTACCAATCTTTTAGCTGCTAGAGCATCTGATGGGCCATGTTTACCTATCTCTTAGCTGCTAGAGCATCTGAAGGGCCTTGTTTACCAATCTTTTAGCTGTTAGAGCATCTGAAGGGCCTTGTTTACCAATCTCTTAGCTGTTAGAGCATCTGATGGGCCATGTTTACCAATCTCTTAGTTGTTAGAGCATCTGAAGGGCCTTGTTTACCAATCTCTTAGCTGTTAGAGCATCTGAAGGGCCTTGTTTACCAATCTCTTAGCTGTTAGAGCATCTGAAGGGCCTTGTTTACCAATCTTTTAGCTGCTAGAGCATCTGAAGGGCCTTGTTTACCAATCTTTTAGCTGTTAGAGCATCTTAAGGGCCTTGTTTACCAATCTTTTAGCTGTTAGAGCATCTTAAGGGCCTTGTTTACCAATCTTTTAGCTGCTAGAGCATCTGAAGGGCCTTGTTTACCAATCTTTTAGCTGCTAGAGCATCTGAAGGGCCTTGTTTACCAATCTTTTAGCTGCTAGAGCATCTGAAGGGCCTTGTTTACCAATCTCTTAGCTGTTAGAGCATCTGAAGGGCCTTGTTTACCAATCTTTTAGCTGCTAGAGCATCTGAAGGGCCTTGTTTACCAATCTTTTAGCTGCTAGAGCATCTGAAGGGCCTCGTTTACCAATCTTTTAGCTGTTAGAGCATCTGATGTGCCATGTTTACCAATCTCTTAGCTGTTAGAGCATCTGATGGGCCATGTTTACCAATCTTTTAGCTGTTAGAGCATCTGATGGGCCATGTTTACCAATGTCTTAGCTGCTGGAGCATCTGAAAGGCCTTGTTTACCAATCTTTTAGCTGCTAGAGCATCTGATGGGCCATGTTTACCAATCTTTTAGCTGTTAGAGCATCTGATGGGCCATGTTTACCAATCTCTTAGCTGCTAGAGCATCTGAAGGGCCTTGTTTACCAATCTCTTAGCTGCTAGAGCATCTGAAGGGCCTTGTTTACCAATCTTTTAGCTGTTAGAGCATCTGATGGGCCATGTTTACCAATCTCTTAGCTGCTAGAGCATCTGAAGGGCCTTGTTTACCAATCTCTTAGCTGCTAGAGCATCTGAAGGGCCTTGTTTACCAATCTTTTAGCTGCTAGAGCATCTGAAGGGCCTTGTTTACCAATCTCTTAGCTGCTAGAGCATCTGAAGGGCCTTGTTTACCAATCTTTTAGCTGTTAGAGCATCTGATGGGCCATGTTTACCAATCTCTTAGCTGCTAGAGCATCTGAAGGGCCTTGTTTACCAATCTCTTAGCTGCTAGAGCATCTGAAGGGCCTTGTTTACCAATCTTTTAGCTGTTAGAGCATCTGATGGGCCATGTTTACCAATCTCTTAGCTGCTAGAGCATCTGAAGGGCCTTGTTTACCAATCTCTTAGCTGCTAGAGCATCTGAAGGGCCTTGTTTACCAATCTCTTAGCTGCTAGAGCATCTGATGGGCCATGTTTACCAATCTCTTCGCTGCTAGAGCATCTGAAGGGCCTTGTTTACCACTCTCTTAGCTGCTAGAGCATCTGAAAGGCCTTGTTTACCAATCTTTTAGCTGTTAGAGCATCTGATGGGCCATGTTTACCAATCTCTTAGCTGCTAGAGCATCTGAAAGGCCTTGTTTACCAATCTTTTAGCTGTTAGAGCATCTGATGGGCCATGTTTACCAATCTCTTAGCTGCTAGAGCATCTGAAGGGCCTTGTTTACCAATCTCTTAGCTGTTAGAGCATCTGATGGGCCATGTTTACCAATCTTTTAGCTGTTAGAGCATCTGATGGGCCATGTTTACCAATCTCTTAGCTGCTAGAGCATCTGATGGGCCATGTTTACCAATCTCTTAGCTGCTAGAGCATCTTATGGGCCTTGTTTACCAATCTCTTAGCTGCTAGAGCATCTGAAGGGCCTTGTTTACCAATCTTTTAGCTGCTAGAGCATCTGAAGGGCCTTGTTTACCAATCTTTTAGCTGTTAGAGCATCTGATGGGCCATGTTTACCAATCTCTTAGCTGCTAGAGCATCTGAAGGGCCTTGTTTACCAATCTTTTAGCTGTTAGAGCATCTGATGGGCCATGTTTACCAATCTCTTAGCTGCTAGAGCATCTGATGGGCCATGTTTACCAATCTCTTAGCTGCTAGAGCATCTTATGGGCCTTGTTTACCAATCTTTTAGCTGCTAGAGCATCTGAAGGGCCTTGTTTACCAATCTTTTAGCTGCTAGAGCATCTGAAGGGCCTTGTTTACCAATCTTTTAGCTGTTAGAGCATCTGATGGGCCATGTTTACCAATCTCTTAGCTGCTAGAGCATCTGAAGGGCCTTGTTTACCAATCTTTTAGCTGCTAGAGCATCTGATGGGCCATGTTTACCAATCTCTTAGCTGCTAGAGCATCTGAAGGGCCTTGTTTACCAATCTTTTAGCTGTTAGAGCATCTGAAGGGCCTTGTTTACCAATCTCTTAGCTGTTAGAGCATCTGATGGGCCATGTTTACCAATCTCTTAGCTGTTAGAGCATCTGAAGGGCCTTGTTTACCAATCTCTTAGCTGTTAGAGCATCTGAAGGGCCTTGTTTACCAATCTCTTAGCTGTTGGAGCATCTGAAGGGCCTTGTTTACCAATCTTTTAGCTGCTAGAGCATCTGAAGGGCCTTGTTTACCAATCTTTTAGCTGTTAGAGCATCTTAAGGGCCTTGTTTACCAATCTTTTAGCTGCTAGAGCATCTGAAGGGCCTTGTTTACCAATCTTTTAGCTGTTAGAGCATCTGATGAGCCATGTTTACCAATCTCTTAGCTGCTAGAGCATCTGATGGGCCATGTTTACCAATCTCTTAGCTGCTAGAGCATCTGAAGGGCCTTGTTTACCAATATTTTAGCTGTTAGAGCATCTGATGGGCCATGTTTACCAATCTCTTAGCTGCTAGAGCATCTGATGGGCCATGTTTACCAATCTCTTAGCTGCTGGAGCATCTTATGGGCCTTGTTTACCAATCTTTTAGCTGCTAGAGCATCTGAAGGGCCTTGTTTACCAATCTTTTAGCTGCTAGAGCATCTGAAGGGCCTTGTTTACCAATCTCTTAGCTGTTAGAGCATCTGAAGGGCCTTGTTTACCAATCTTTTAGCTGTTAGAGCATCTTAAGGGCCTTGTTTACCAATCTTTTAGCTGCTAGAGCATCTGAAGGGCCTTGTTTACCAATCTTTTAGCTGCTAGAGCATCTGAAGGGCCTTGTTTACCAATCTCTTAGCTGTTAGAGCATCTGAAGGGCCTTGTTTACCAATCTTTTAGCTGCTAGAGCATCTGAAGGGCCTTGTTTACCAATCTTTTAGCTGCTAGAGCATCTGAAGGGCCTCGTTTACCAATCTTTTAGCTGTTAGAGCATCTGATGGGCCATGTTTACCAATCTCTTAGCTGTTAGAGCATCTGATGGGCCATGTTTACCAATCTCTTAGCTGCTAGAGCATCTGAAGGGCCTTGTTTACCAATCTCTTAGTTGCTAGAGCATCTGAAGGGCCTTGTTTACCAATCTTTTAGCTGTTAGAGCATCTGATGGGCCATGTTTACCAATCTCTTAGCTGCTAGAGCATCTGAAGGGCCTTGTTTACCAATCTCTTAGCTGCTAGAGCATCTGAAGGGCCTTGTTTACCAATCTTTTAGCTGCGAGAGCATCTGAAGGGCCTTGTTTACCAATCTCTTAGCTGCTAGAGCATCTGAAGGGCCTTGTTTACCAATCTTTTAGCTGTTAGAGCATCTGATGGGCCATGTTTACCAATCTCTTAGCTGCTAGAGCATCTGAAGGGCCTTGTTTACCAATCTCTTAGCTGCTAGAGCATCTGAAGGGCCTTGTTTACCAATCTTTTAGCTGTTAGAGCATCTGATGGGCCATGTTTACCAATCTCTTAGCTGCTAGAGCATCTGAAGGGCCTTGTTTACCAATCTCTTAGCTGCTAGAGCATCTGAAGGGCCTTGTTTACCAATCTCTTAGCTGCTAGAGCATCTGATGGGCCATGTTTACCAATCTCTTAGCTGCTAGAGCATCTGAAGGGCCTTGTTTACCACTCTCTTAGCTGCTAGAGCATCTGAAAGGCCTTGTTTACCAATCTTTTAGCTGTTAGAGCATCTGATGGGCCATGTTTACCAATCTCTTAGCTGCTAGAGCATCTGAAAGGCCTTGTTTACCAATCTTTTAGCTGTTAGAGCATCTGATGGGCCATGTTTACCAATCTCTTAGCTGCTAGAGCATCTGAAGGGCCTTGTTTACCAATCTCTTAGCTGTTAGAGCATCTGATGGGCCATGTTTACCAATCTTTTAGCTGTTAGAGCATCTGATGGGCCATGTTTACCAATCTCTTAGCTGCTAGAGCATCTGATGGGCCATGTTTACCAATCTCTTAGCTGCTAGAGCATCTTATGGGCCTTGTTTACCAATCTCTTAGCTGCTAGAGCATCTGAAGGGCCTTGTTTACCAATCTTTTAGCTGCTAGAGCATCTGAAGGGCCTTGTTTACCAATCTTTTAGCTGTTAGAGCATCTGATGGGCCATGTTTACCAATCTCTTAGCTGCTAGAGCATCTGAAGGGCCTTGTTTACCAATCTTTTAGCTGTTAGAGCATCTGATGGGCTATGTTTACCAATCTCTTAGCTGCTAGAGCATCTGATGGGCCATGTTTACTAATCTCTTAGCTGCTAGAGCATCTGAAGGGCCTTGTTTACCAATCTTTTAGCTGCTAGAGCATCTGAAGGGCCTTGTTTACCAATCTTTTAGCTGCTAGAGCATCTGAAGGGCCTTGTTTACCAATCTTTTAGCTGTTAGAGCATCTGATGGGCCATGTTTACCAATTTCTTAGCTGCTAGAGCATCTGAAGGGCCTTGTTTACCAATCTTTTAGCTGCTAGAGCATCTGATGGGCCATGTTTACCAATCTCTTAGCTGCTAGAGCATCTGAAGGGCCTTGTTTACCAATCTTTTAGCTGTTAGAGCATCTGAAGGGCCTTGTTTACCAATCTCTTAGCTGTTAGAGCATCTGATGGGCCATGTTTACCAATCTCTTAGCTGTTAGAGCATCTGAAGGGCCTTGTTTACCAATCTCTTAGCTGTTAGAGCATCTGAAGGGCCTTGTTTACCAATCTCTTAGCTGTTGGAGCATCTGAAGGGCCTTGTTTACCAATCTTTTAGCTGCTAGAGCATCTGAAGGGCCTTGTTTACCAATCTTTTAGCTGTTAGAGTATCTTAAGGGCCTTGTTTACCAATCTTTTAGCTGCTAGAGCATCTGAAGGGCCTTGTTTACCAATCTTTTAGCTGTTAGAGCATCTGATGGGCCATGTTTACCAATCTCTTAGCTGCTAGAGCATCTGATGGGCCATGTTTACCAATCTCTTAGCTGCTAGAGCATCTGAAGGGCCTTGTTTACCAATATTTTAGCTGTTAGAGCATCTGATGGGCCATGTTTACCAATCTCTTAGCTGCTAGAGCATCTGATGGGCCATGTTTACCAATCTCTTAGCTGCTGGAGCATCTTATGGGCCTTGTTTACCAATCTTTTAGCTGCTAGAGCATCTGAAGGGCCTTGTTTACCAATCTTTTAGCTGCTAGAGCATCTGAAGGGCCTTGTTTACCAATCTTTTAGCTGTTAGAGCATCTGATGGGCCATGTTTACCAATCTCTTAGCTGCTAGAGCATCTGAAGGGCCTTGTTTACCAATCTTTTAGCTGCTAGAGCATCTGATGGGCCATGTTTACCAATCTCTTAGCTGCTAGAGCATCTGAAGGGCCTTGTTTACCAATCTTTTAGCTGTTAGAGCATCTGAAGGGCCTTGTTTACCAATCTCTTAGCTGTTAGAGCATCTGATGGGCCATGTTTACCAATCTCTTAGCTGTTAGAGCATCTGAAGGGCCTTGTTTACCAATCTCTTAGCTGTTAGAGCATCTGAAGGGCCTTGTTTACCAATCTCTTAGCTGTTAGAGCATCTGAAGGGCCTTGTTTACCAATCTTTTAGCTGTTGGAGCATCTGATGGGCCATGTTTACCAATCTCTTAGCTGTTAGAGCATCTGATGGGCCATGTTTACCAATCTTTTAGCTGTTAGAGCATCTGATGGGCCATGTTTACCAATCTCTTTGCTGCTAGAGCATCTGAAGGGCCTTGTTTACCAATCTCTTAGCTGTTAGAGCATCTGATGGGCCATGTTTACCAATCTTTTAGCTGTTAGAGCATCTGATGGGCCATGTTTACCAATCTCTTAGCTGCTAGAGCATCTGAAGGGCCTTGTTTACCAATCTCTTAGCTGCTAGAGCATCTGAAGGGCCTTGTTTACCAATCTTTTAGCTGTTAGAGCATCTGATGGGCCATGTTTACCAATCTCTTAGCTGCTAGAGCATCTGAAGGGCCTTGTTTACCAATCTCTTAGCTGCTAGAGCATCTGAAGGGCCTTGTTTACCAATCTTTTAGCTGTTAGAGCATCTGATGGGCCATGTTTACCAATCTCTTAGCTGCTAGAGCATCTGAAGGGCCTTGTTTACCAATCTCTTAGCTGCTAGAGCATCTGAAGGGCCTTGTTTACCAATCTTTTAGCTGCTAGAGCATCTGAAGGGCCTTGTTTACCAATCTCTTAGCTGCTAGAGCATCTGAAGGGCCTTGTTTACCAATCTTTTAGCTGTTAGAGCATCTGATGGGCCATGTTTACCAATCTCTTAGCTGCTAGAGCATCTGAAGGGCCTTGTTTACCAATCTCTTAGCTGCTAGAGCATCTGAAGGGCCTTGTTTACCAATCTTTTAGCTGTTAGAGCATCTGATGGGCCATGTTTACCAATCTCTTAGCTGCTAGAGCATCTGAAGGGCCTTGTTTACCAATCTATTAGCTGCTAGAGCATCTGAAGGGCCTTGTTTACCAATCTCTTAGCTGCTAGAGCATCTGATGGGCCATGTTTACCAATCTCTTAGCTGCTAGAGCATCTGAAGGGCCTTGTTTACCAATCTCTTAGCTGCTAGAGCATCTGAAAGGCCTTGTTTACCAATCTTTTAGCTGCTAGAGCATCTGAAGGGCCTTGTTTACCAATCTTTTAGCTGTTAGAGCATCTGATGGGCCATGTTTACCAATCTCTTAGCTGCTAGAGCATCTGAAGGGCCTTGTTTACCAATCTTTTAGCTGCTAGAGCATCTGATGGGCCATGTTTACCTATCTCTTAGCTGCTAGAGCATCTGAAGGGCCTTGTTTACCAATCTTTTAGCTGTTAGAGCATCTGAAGGGCCTTGTTTACCAATCTCTTAGCTGTTAGAGCATCTGATGGGCCATGTTTACCAATCTCTTAGTTGTTAGAGCATCTGAAGGGCCTTGTTTACCAATCTCTTAGCTGTTAGAGCATCTGAAGGGCCTTGTTTACCAATCTCTTAGCTGTTAGAGCATCTGAAGGGCCTTGTTTACCAATCTTTTAACTGCTAGAGCATCTGAAGGGCCTTGTTTACCAATCTTTTAGCTGTTAGAGCATCTTAAGGGCCTTGTTTACCAATCTTTTAGCTGCTAGAGCATCTGAAGGGCCATGTTTACCAATCTTTTAGCTGTTAGAGCATCTGATGGGCCATGTTTACCAATCTCTTAGCTGCTAGAGCATCTGAAGGGCCTTGTTTACCAATCTCTTAGCTGCTAGAGCATCTGAAGGGCCTTGTTTACCAATCTTTTAGCTGTTAGAGCATCTGATGGGCCATGTTTACCAATCTCTTAGCTGCTAGAGCATCTGAAGGGCCTTGTTTACCAATCTCTTAGCTGCTAGAGCATCTGAAGGGCCTTGTTTACCAATCTTTTAGCTGTTAGAGCATCTGATGGGCCATGTTTACCAATCTCTTAGCTGCTAGAGCATCTGAAGGGCCTTGTTTACCAATCTCTTAGCTGCTAGAGCATCTGAAGGGCCTTTACCAATCTTTTAGCTGCTAGAGCATCTGAAGGGCCTTGTTTACCAATCTCTTAGCTGCTAGAGCATCTGAAGGGCCTTGTTTACCAATCTTTTAGCTGTTAGAGCATCTGATGGGCCATGTTTACCAATCTCTTAGCTGCTAGAGCATCTGAAGGGCCTTGTTTACCAATCTTTTAGCTGCTAGAGCATCTGAAGGGCCTTGTTTACCAATCTTTTAGCTGTTAGAGCATCTGATGGGCCATGTTTACCAATCTCTTAGCTGCTAGAGCATCTGAAGGGCCTTGTTTACCAATCTCTTAGCTGCTAGAGCATCTGAAGGGCCTTGTTTACCAATCTCTTAGCTGCTAGAGCATCTGATGGGCCATGTTTACCAATCTCTTAGCTGCTAGAGCATCTGAAGGGCCTTGTTTACCAATCTCTTAGCTGCTAGAGCATCTGAAAGGCCTTGTTTACCAATCTTTTAGCTGTTAGAGCATCTGATGGGCCATGTTTACCAATCTCTTAGCTGCTAGAGCATCTGAAGGGCCTTGTTTTCCAATCTCTTAGCTGTTAGAGCATCTGATGGGCCATGTTTACCAATCTTTTAGCTGTTAGAGCATCTGATGGGCCATGTTTACCAATCTCTTAGCTGCTAGAGCATCTGATGGGCCATGTTTACCAATCTCTTAGCTGCTAGAGCATCTTATGGGCCTTGTTTACCAATCTCTTAGCTGCTAGAGCATCTGAAGGGCCTTGTTTACCAATCTTTTAGCTGTTAGAGCATCTGATGGGCCATGTTTACCAATCTCTTAGCTGCTAGAGCATCTGAAGGGCCTTGTTTACCAATCTTTTAGCTGTTAGAGCATCTGATGGGCCATGTTTACCAATCTCTTAGCTGCTAGAGCATCTGATGGGCCATGTTTACCAATCTCTTAGCTGCTAGAGCATCTTATGGGCCTTGTTTACCAATCTTTTAGCTGCTAGAGCATCTGAAGGGCCTTGTTTACCAATCTTTTAGCTGCTAGAGCATCTGAAGGGCCTTGTTTACCAATCTTTTAGCTGTTAGAGCATCTGATGGGCCATGTTTACCAATCTCTTAGCTGCTAGAGCATCTGAAGGGCCTTGTTTACCAATCTTTTAGCTGCTAGAGCATCTGATGGGCCATGTTTACCAATCTCTTAGCTGCTAGAGCATCTGAAGGGCCTTGTTTACCAATCTTTTAGCTGTTAGAGCATCTGAAGGGCCTTGTTTACCAATCTCTTAGCTGTTAGAGCATCTGATGGGCCATGTTTACCAATCTCTTAGCTGTTAGAGCATCTGAAGGGCCTTGTTTACCAATCTCTTAGCTGTTAGAGCATCTGAAGGGCCTTGTTTACCAATCTCTTAGCTGTTAGAGCATCTGAAGGGCCTTGTTTACCAATCTTTTAGCTGCTAGAGCATCTGAAGGGCCTTGTTTACCAATCTTTTAGCTGTTAGAGCATCTTAAGGGCCTTGTTTACCAATCTTTTAGCTGCTAGAGCATCTGAAGGGCCTTGTTTACCAATCTTTAGCTGCTAGAGCATCTGAAGGGCCTTGTTTACCAATCTCTTAGCTGTTAGAGCATCTGAAGGGCCTTGTTTACCAATCTTTTAGCTGCTAGAGCATCTGAAGGGCCTTGTTTACCAATCTTTTAGCTGCTAGAGCATCTGAAGGGCCTCGTTTACCAATCTTTTAGCTGCTAGAGCATCTGAAGGGCCTTGTTTACCAATCTTTTCGCTGCTAGAGCATCTGAAGAGCCTTGTTTACCAATCTTTTAGCTGCTAGAGCATCTGAAGGGCCTTGTTTACCAATCTCTTAGCTGCTAGAGCATCTGATGGGCCTTGTTTACCAATCTATTAGCTGTTAGAGCATCTGAAGGGCCTTGTTTACCAATCTCTTAGCTGCTAGAGCATCTGAAGGGCCTTGTTTACCAATCTATTAGCTGCTAGAGCATCTGAAGGGAGTTCTGCAAAGTGTGGTGAAAATAAGACTATTAGTTTTAGCCTCACGGGTGATGAAGTTTATGGTGAAATTTCATCGAAAGTCTGTATTTGAGCGACTATGACTAGTTAGACTCTCATGATGTCTGGTCTGTGCCAACACCTCCTTTGTTTCCTACAATTGTCATACAAATTTCAATCCTACAATTGTCATACAAATTTCAATCCTACAATTGTCATACAAATTTCAATCCTACAATTGTCATACAAATTTCAATCCTACAATTGTCATACAAATTTCAAAAATGTTTGAGGGACTCTGTTAGCATTGGCTAATTTTTACTCGGTAGGCTTCCGTGAGTTATTGCTTTTTGATGTTATATTTAAATGTTGTTGCAGCGCAGTGAATGGACCAACGTCTTGTCTTGGGATCCCAGACCCCGGATCCGTAACAATATATTGTAAGGTTAAAACAGCCATTACAAATTGGGTGGCGATGCCCGTCGGTCCGTTAACATTTCAGATTTTTTTGCCTCTTTCGGAGTGGGGGGGCTCAGTGGGGACTGACCATGCGGGGAGAGTGCTGGGTCCAAACCCCCAATGGTGACAAGAAGCAGCCTCTTTGTCTGGAGTGAGCCTGTCCCTGCTGTACCCTGATTGCCTCTTGGTCTCTTAGCTCAGTCTGGTGTCTGCCTCCAGGGTCTTGTCCAGTGTCTTGCACCTGCACTGGCGAAGATGAGGCCACAATGTGAGAGCTGAGCTCCAGTTCCATTGCTTTTCATACTGTACCTTTCCCTCCAAGAGGTGTGTGTGTGTCTTTGTGTGTGCGTGTGCGTGTGTGTGTTTGTGTGTGTGTGTTTGTGTGTGTGTGTTTGTGTGTGTCTGTGTGTCTTTGTGTGTGTGTGTGTGTGTGTGTGTGTGTGTGTGTGTGTGTGTGTGTGTGTGTCTTTGTGTGTGTGTGTCTGTATGTTTGTGTATGTGTGTGTGTCTGTGTGTTTGTGTGTGTGTGAGTCTTTGTGTGTGTGTGTGTGTGTGTATTTGTGTGTGTGTCTCTGTGTGTGTGTCTTTGTGTGTGTGTGTGTGTGTGTGTGTGTGTGTGTGTGTGTGTGTGTTTGTGTGTGTCTTTGTGTGTGTGTGAGTCTTCGTGTGTGTGTGTGTTTGTGTTTGTGTGTCTTTGTTTGTTTGTTTGTGTGTGTGTGTGTGTGTGTGTGTGTGTTTTGGTCGGTTATCAATTGTTATCTTACTGTAATTCACCAAATGTCCGTCCGTTCCCAGGTACCGCAAAAACGGCTGATCCGATCGCAAGGATATTTTGGGTGAGTAATCCTGGGACCCCCTGGAGTAAAATACGCTATATTGTTTTTCCAATTTTTTTTAATTTTCCAGTTTTTCCAAACACGATGGAATAATATTTACCGATTATGAACAGTGATGTGGCTTTTATTGAAATTCTACAAATACTGTTTAGATTTTGATATGAATTATGATTCTGCCGCGAATGTGGAAGTGGACAGATGACGGCAATGCACGAGTTTGATAATATCCCAATACAACCGTCATTCAATCGTAATGTTAAATCGTTAAATGTTAATCGTGTTAATCGTTTTGTTAAAGTATCAATTGATGATTGGAATTGAGTGAATACAATTACGATTTTGAATTCGTAATTGTATTCACCCAAACGTACAGAACTTCACATCAGGATTTAAATATTTGTTTGCCACGAATGTTGTTAAAAGTTTATTTTTTATATTAATGTTATTTAATTTGTGATTGGAGTTATGGTGTTTGGAATGAAAAAAAGAGATATCGAGTTCAAGTGAATTACGAAATGCCGTGATGGTTTCTGCTTTCTAAACGTGAAATTCGCGGATTGCCATATGCAGATTCGCCATTGATTGGTGATGGAACAAACGTGCCTGTTTGTTTGCGCATGGGTATGTTTTTCATGGAAGTCCTTCACGAACTTGCTGTCCATGTCTGACGTGCGACTGAAGGTGCTACAGGAATGTGGAATTTATTGGTTTCATGCTTTATCATTTGCCGTTTCTGCGTTGTCTGTTTGCTTCTGGCCTCCTAACCATGCGTAGCACAGGTACCTCACTAGTTTTAATAATTTGGGTTTCAGAAGGTGGGACAGAATCCTCTCAAGACTCGAAGTATCCACCTTCGTTTCGGTGAAGGATCCTGATTCATGGTTTAAGTTGTGAAGTTTTGTTGTTCTCAGAGTTTTGTTCCAAAGGATATTTTCAGGGTCGTCACTGAGGCCGGAAAACCTCGAGCTGTACTTCGCTTGTCACTGAGGCCGGAAAACCTCCAGCTGTACTTCGTTTGTCACTGAGGCCGGAAAACCTCCAGCTGTACTTCGTTTGTCACTGAGGCCGGACAACCTCCAGCTGTACTTTGTTTGTCATAATGTTCCCAGGGATGGTATGAAGGAAGGAAGTTTAAATGATTCTTCACCATTTTGAGATTGGCCAAAAACAACATACAACATGATATTTCAAGAAGTTATGGACAAGTTATGACTAAACATGGTGAATGAGTTGGTTCGGCGACAAGAACAAGCAGATTCGATTTTGGTTCAGGTCCGAATCCAGATCCGGCCTATCAGTGGGATACAAACCGTAAAGAGTCATGCTCTCCACCGAGTACCAATCTAGTTACTCCACTTTTGAAGTAGCTTTCTTTGGATAAGTAAGAATTAAGGAACTATAGGCCGATCTGAAATTCGCCATTATGAGGCAAACTCATAGGCACTTGGGACGCGCTGTACATGAAACTTGGGAACCGCTGGAATCTCATTTGTCATATTATCTCCTTTATCCTCGACTGACTGAATATGTAGCAGAACTTTGTGCTGAGAGCCATAGATTCAGGACAGAATGACTTATGAACGAAATAGAAAGAGTAGAGGAGGTGGGGGGAGGGTGAAGAGGGTGTGGAATAGCGTGAAGAGAGTTTGGGGAGCGTGAAGAGGTTGTGGGGGAGCATGAAGAGGGTGTGGAGGAGCATGAAGAGGGTGTGGAGGAGAATGGAGAGGGTGAGGAAAAGCATGAAGAGGGTGTGGGGGAGCGTGAGAAGGGGGATTGTGAAGAGGGTGTGGGGGAGCATGGAGAGGGTGAGGAGAAGCATGAAGAGGGTGTAGGAGCAGTTCGATTAGAGTCCCTGTATTTCCAAGTCCCGACACCTTGCAATTCGAAGCCATTTTGTTTCCATCGAGCACAGCATACCGTACCTGTTTCCATTGTGTGTGAAGTGTAATGTTTCCGTTTTCTAATCAAACTCTCTCTCTGCACCAAAAAGGGAGATTATATTTAGAAATGATTTATTTTCGTTCTTCTATTGCATTATAATAACCATACAATCAGATAGGATTGATTTATAACCTTGAAACAAATCACAGAAACCACGGCAAATGAAGTGTAAGGAATGAGTAGAGTGTGGTTGAGTACGTACCTGATTTGAGGTGTACGGAGAAAGTGAGTAAAAGAAACACATAAACATTTCAAGCTGAATGTGCACACACTATACTTGCCAAATGCACACACTATACTTGCCAAATGCACACACTATCCATGCCAAATGCACACACTATACATGCCAGATGCACACACTATCCATGCCAAATGCAAACACTATACATGCCAAATGCACACACTATCCATGCCAAATGCACACACTATCCGTGCCGGATGCGGACACTATCCGTGCCAGATGTGCACACTATCCGTGCCAGATGTGCACACTATCCGTGCCAAATGCACACACTATCCGTGCCGGATGCGGACACTATCCGTGCCAGATGTGCACACTATCCGTGCCAAATGCGCACACTATCCATGTCAAATGCACACACTATCCATGTCAGATGCACACAATATCCATGCAAAATGAACACACTATCCATGCCAAATGCGCACAATACCCATGCCAAATGCACACACAATCCATGTCAAATGTGCACACTATCCATGTCAAATGCACACACTATTCATGTCAAATGCACACACGATCCATGCCAAATGCACACACTATCCATGCCAAATGCACACACTATCCATGTCAGATGAACACACTATTCATGTCAAATGCACACACTATCCTTGTCAAATGCACACACTATCCATGTCAAATGCACACACTATCCATGTCAAATGCACACACTATCCATGGCAAATGCACACACTATCCCTGTCAGATGCACACACTATCCATGCCAGATGTGCACACTATCCATGCCAAATGCGCACACTATACATGCCAAATGCCCACGCTATCTATGCCAAATGTGCACAATATCCATGCGAAATGCGCACACTATCCGTGCCAGATGTGCACACTATCCATGCCAGATGTGCACACTATCCATGCCAGATGCTCACACTATCCATGCCAGATGTGCACACTATCCATGCCAAATGCACACACTATTTGTGCCATATGCGCACACTATCCATGCCAGATGCACACACCATCCATCCCAGATGCGCACACCATCCATGCCAGACGTGCACACTATCCATGCCAGATGCACACACCTTCCATGCCAGACGTGCACGCCGTCCGTGCCCGACGCACACGCCATCCGTGCCCGACACGTACACCATCCATGCGCACACCATCCATGCCAAAAGGGGCTCAGAGTGAAGAAAACAAAGGAGTGGTGGGGAAACACTGGTGTGAACATGACATGGAGAGGATACTGGGGTGAGGATGTGGTAACCTGGATCTGGTGTGTCCGGGAACCCTGGTGTGAACATGACATGGAGAGGATACTGGGGTTTAGGGTGTGGTAACGTGGATCTGGTGTGTTGGGGAACCCTGGTGTGAACATGACATGGAGAGGATACTGGGGTGAGGGTGTGGTAACCTGGATCTGGTGTGTGGGGGAACCCTGGTGTGAACATGACATGGAGAGGATACTGGGGTGAGGGTGTGGTAACCTGGATCTGGTGTGTGGGGGAACCCTGGTGTGAACATGACATGGAGAGGATACTGGGGTGAGGGTGTGGTAACCTGGATCTGGTGTGTGGGGGAACCCTGGTGTGAACATGACATGGAGAGGATACCGGGGTGAGGGTGTGGTAACCTGGATCTGGTGTGTGGGGGAACCCTGGTGTGAACATGACATGGAGAGGATACTGGGGTGAGGGTGTGGTAACCTGGATCTGGTGTATGGGTGGACCCTGGTGTGAACATGACATGGAGAGGATACTGGGGTGAGGGTGTGGTAACCTGGATCTGGTGTGTGGGGGAACCCTGGTGTGAACATGACATGGAGAGGTACCGGGGTGAGGGTGTGGTAACCTGGATCTGGTGTGTGGGGGAACCCTGGTGTGAACATGACATGGAGAGGATACTGGGGTGAGGGTGTGGTAACCTGGATCTGGTGTATGGGTGGACCCTGGTGTGAAGATAATGGGGTTAGAGAGTTTGGCACCGCATTCCCAAACACAACACAAAAAGGGGAGAATTTAAGAATTCCAAGGGTCGAGAGATGAAAACAGACATCAGGATTGAGATGGCAATAATGATTAAAGGGCCGAAGGCAAACAGCTCCATTGTTCAAGGAATTCATGGAATCTTGTGCGGAGTTTTCTGAGGAAACCGGGACAGAATGTCATGCAGGTTCCTTGAGGATCACCTCACCTGGATCACCTCACCTGAACTGTCGGATTGACCGTTGGCTGCTCTGGTCAGTGTAATTAAAATGACCCCACATGACGTCACTCCTAATTGGCTAGCAAATTTAAATCACATTGACTGCTTCATTCACACACCACTGACACGTCATGTTACAATATGGGGTTTGTGTTCAGTATTTGATTCACACACCACACACGTTACAATATGGTGTTTGTGTTCAGTATTTGATTCACACACCAATCACATGTTACAATATGGGGTTTGTGTTCCATATTTGATTCACACACCACACACATGTTACAATATGGGGTTTGTGTTCAGTATTTGATTCACACACCACACACATGTTACAATATGGTGTTTGTGTTCATTATTTGATTCACACACCAATCACATGTTACAATATGGGGTTTGTGTTCCATATTTGATTCACACACCACACACATGTTACAATATGGGGTTTGTGTTCAGTGTTTGATTCACACACCACACACATGTTACAATATGGTGTTTGTGCTCTGTGTTTGATTCTTGAAATGTTAGTTTCTCACTTCTTTCAACAATCGTGTTTTATTTTGTGAATATTACAATTGAGACACAAAGATGTTTGAACATTTCCACTCTTTATTTTTAATATCACACCTGAAATCATTGTTCATTGATTAATCCGTAATGTACCACCACACAAATGGAATTAAAAATCAATATTTAGATTTGTATTTTCTATCATATATGAAATCTGGTTCATTGATTAATCCGTAATGTACCACCACCCAAATGGAATAAAAATCAATATTTAGATTTGTATTTTCTATCACATATGAAATCATTGTTAATTGATTAATCCGTAATGTACCACCACCCAAATGGAATAAAAATCAATATTTAGATTTATATTTTCTATCACATATGAAATCATTGTTAATTGATTAATCTGTAATGTCCCACGACCCAAATGGAATAAAAATCAATATTTAGATTTATATTTTCTATCACATATGAAATCATTGTTAATTGATTAATCTGTAATGTCCCACGACCCAAATGGATTAAAAATCAATATTTAGATTTGTATTTTCTATCACATATGAAATCATTGTTAATTGATGAATCTGTAATGTACCACTACCCAAATGGAATAAAAATCAATATTTAGATTTATATTTTCTATCACATATGAAATCATTGTTAATTGATTAATCCGTAATGGACCACCACCCAAATGGAATAAAAATCAATATTTAGATTTGTATTTTCTATCACATATGAAATCATTGTTAATTGATTAATCTGTAATGTCCCACCACCCAAATGGAATAAAAATCAATATTTAGATTTGTATTTTCTATCACATATGAAATCATTGTTAATTGATTAATCTGTAATGTCCCACGACCCAAATGGAATAAAAATCAATATTTAGATTTATATTTTCTATCACATATGAAATCATTGTTAATTGATTAATCTGTAATGTCCCACGACCCAAATGGAATAAAAATCAATATTTAGATTTATATTTTCTATCACATATGAAATCATTGTTAATTGATTAATCTGTAATGTCCCACGACCCAAATGGAATAAAAATCAATGTTTAGATTTATATTTTCTATCACATATGAAATCATTGTTAATTGATGAATCTGTAATGTACCACCACCAAAATGGAATTAAAAATCAATATTTAGATTTGTATTTTCTATCACATATGAAATCATTGTTAATTGATTAATCTGTAATGTCCCACCACCCAAATGGAATAAAAATCAATATTTAGATTTATATTTTCTATCACATATGAAATCATTGTTAATTGATTATTCTGTAATGTACCACGACCCAAATGGAATAAAAATCAATATTTAGATTTATATTTTCTATCACATATGAAATCATTGTTAATTGATTAATCCGTAATGGACCACCACCCAAATGGAATTAAAAATCAATATTTAGATTTCTATTTTCTATCACATATGAAATCATTGTTAATTGATTAATCTGTAATGTCCCACCACCCAAATGGAATAAAAATCAATATTTAGATTTATATTTTCTATCACATATGAAATCATTGTTAATTGATGAATCTGTAATGTACCACCACCCAAATGGAATAAAAATCAATATTTAGATTTCTATTTTCTATCACACCTGAAATCATTGTTATTTGATTGATCTGTAATGTACCACCACCCAAATGGAATAAAAATCAATATTTAGATTTATATTTTCTATCACATATGAAATCATTGTTAATTGATTAATCCGTAATGGACCACCACCAAAATGGAATAAAAATCAATATTTAGATTTATATTTTCTATCACATATGAAATCATTGTTAATTGATGAATCTGTAATGTACCACCACCAAAATGGAATAAAAATCAATATTTAGATTTATATTTTCTATCACATATGAAATCATTGTTAATTGATTAATCGGTTATGATCCCATTCAGAAAGATCATTCTTGTTTTAACAGTGAAGTGAACTTTTCAAAGCAGTGAAAGACCCAGTGTAGCACACCCAGATTGACAACCAGCATGACCGGTGATGAGGTCCTTGTGGGAAGGCCACTGTTACCAAGTGAACAGGTGTTCCTCTTGCGGTTACAAAGGTGAGCGAGTGACCGGGACCAAGACTATTCTTCAAAGATGTTTACTTTTACACGCGGAGATGCGTCAGGCTGTAGAATATCATTCTCAAACTTGTGTAGACCCTCCCAGGTGTACACCTTGTGTAATGTGCTGTCATCCTTGTTCTCTCCCCAGTAAACAAATGGCTCCCCGACAATCTTGCCCTTTATCCTAGGAGGTCGGGAGAGGGAGAGGGTTTTCATGTAAATCATACAAAAATACACCACAAGTCCTTCAACCACCTCGGTGGTGTATGGGGAAGGGGTCCTGGAAAGGTAGTCACATAATTGGAGAGAGAGAGAAAGAGAAAGAAAGAGAGAGAGAGAAAGAGAAAGAGAAAGAGAAAGAGAAAGAGAAAGAGAAAGAGAAAGAGAAAGAGAAAGAGAAAGAGAGAGAGAGAGAGAGAGAGAGAGAGAGAGAGAGAGAGAGAGAAAGAGAGGGAGAAAGAGAGAGAGAAAGAAAGAAAGAAAGAGAAGAGAAGAGAAGAGAAGAAAAGAAAAGAAAAGAAAAAAAGACTGACTTTTGTGTCCTTTAATTATAAAAGTGTAAAGCCATTCCACAAAGCAGTTGTAAGCAAAGCAACCAGTTTACAGAAACATTGCATAAGGATAATGAATACACCAAAAAGGAGCAAAGGATATTTAAAAGAAACCAGCAAATATAAAAAATATTTTACAAACCAAAGGTAAAGACACACAAAACCACAAACAATTTTAAAGGAAAAAACCTCATGCAAGAGCTATGAATACATCAAGAGCAAAATTAAGCGTTTCATTTAAGTTAAGCGAAAAATTAAGTGAGAGAGAGAGAGAAATGTATTCAAGGACACATGAAGAAACATATGTGCAAGCAATCAGTTCCAAAGAAAAAGTCAAATCAATCAGCGATTATAAATTAATTATCACTTTTGAATCATCGACTGAACACAAAACATTGCCAATACACCACTTTCTCTCAAAAAGTTGGACGTTTCCATTACTGAAGAAGAAATCAAATTCTAGCTCGAGTCTTGTTGAGACAAACCCTTTAAAAATAGAAATAGCATCAGAGCCATAGCCGTTATCTATTTTAATTTTCCGAGACTTAGTCATGTGAAAAAGTAAGTCCACCCCATGTAAAGTTTTGACTTTTTCAACACATTTCAACATACAGCTATTTGATCTTCATTTCAACAATATTGATAGATAAAGGTGATATAATATAACAAATATCATGAAACATTTACATTTTGTAGTCCATTGTATAATTTAAATAAACATAAATGCAAATGTCGCATGTGGAAAAAGTAAGTACACCCCTACATTTATCACTACTTCAAATACCTAAAATTAGAATCAGGTGCACCAGCTCAGGTGAAAATTATTAGAACATCGTTAGAGAGAATCTTGGAGGTACCTGTCATATTTAAACCTCAGACATTTAGTTTGGTTTGCTCTTTGTTGTTGAAGTGTGCGGCGTCACCATGCCGAGATCAAAAGAGCTCTCTGAGGCCTTCAGAAAGAAGGTTATAGATGCCTTCGAGTCTGGGAAGGGATTTGAAAAGATCTCCAAACAATTTGAAATCAATCATTCGATTGTCCAGAAGATCATCCACAAGTGGAGAAGATTCCAAGCAACTGCCAACTTGTTCAGGCCAGGCCGCCCCAGCAAGTTCAGCCTGAGAGCAGACCGCAAGATGCTGAAAGAAGTCTCTAAGAACCCCAGAATGTCATCACGGAACCTACAGGTAGCTCTTGCCACTGTTGATGTGAAAGCGCACGAGTCTACTATTAGAAAGAGGCTGCACAAATTTGATCTACATGGGAGGTGTGCCGGGAGGAAACCTTTGCTGTCCAGAAAGAACATCAGGGCAAGACTAAAGTTTGCCAATGAACACCTTGGCAAAGCCCAGCACTTCTGGAACAATGTGCTCTGGACAGATGAGTCAAAGGTAGAGCTATTTGGCCACAGTACCAGAAGACATGTTTGGCGAAAACCAAAGACAGCATTTGACTACAAGAACCTGATTCCAACTGTAAAGCATGGTGGTGGAAATATTATGGTTTGGGGCAGCTTTGCTGCATCAGGGCCTGGGCAGCTCACCATTATAGAATCCACTATGAATTCTTCATTGTACCAGAGGGTGCTTGAGGATAATGTGAGGCCATCTGTTGGAAAGTTGAAGCTCAACCGAAGGTAGACCTTCAAACATGACAATGACCCTAAACATACCAGTAAATCCACCAAGGAATGGCTGAAAAGAAAGAAATGGAAGGTTCTGGAATGGCCAAGTCAAAGCCCGGATCTAAATCCCATCGAGATGTTGTGGGGGGATTTGAAACGAGCTGTGCATGCAAGAAAACCCTCAAACATCGCACAGCTGAAAGAATTCTGCATGGAGGAGTGGGCAAAAATTTCTCCCAGTCGATGTCAGAGACTGGTAGACAGTTATAAGAAACGCCTACTTGAGGTTGTTTCTGCCAAAGGGGGCAATACCACCTATTAGAGCCAAGGGTGTACTTACTTTTTCCACATGTGAAATTTGCATTCATGTTTATTTAAATTATACAATGGACTACAAAATGTAAATGTTTCATGATATTTGTTATATTATATCACCTTTATCTATCAATATTGTTGAAATGAAGATCAAATAGCTGTATGTTGAAATATGTTGAAAAAGTCAAAACTTTACATGGGGTGTACTTACTTTTTCACATGACTGTATATATTGCATATTTTGCAACAGCATCCAAAATATTGAGAAGAACACCCACGTCTCTACACGTGGGCCTGAAAGACACACCAAATATAAACAAATGCATATTGAAAGGAAAGGACAGTTGGTGAAAGAGATATTCAAGGAACAAGAAAAGCGATGTCAGTCTACGACACTGTACATAAGCATGAAACAAATCCGCCTTCTGATCACAGAAAGGACAAGTTTCCGGCAGCGAGCTGTTAATACGGTGAACAAAAATATTGGAGGGGAGCGCCCAGTGTGCTAACCTCCATTGTATATCCGCTAACACACCATGTATTGGTAAGGTGTGCATGTGAGGCCAAAGGGGAGTAGAGGGAGACCCCGATCCTAACCGCTCTGACCACAAAGATACTCGTGTTCTCCCAGAGAGGGGTACATTCTTATTTTGTCGAGAGAGATCACGGATTCCAATCTTAGTTACAAGATGAAAAGGAGGGGTATGTTAAATCTACGGCTGAAGAGAAGAAGAAGGGAGCACTTTGATTTCAGGGAAACGTAACCGAAAATCCTCAATGTTACCAACACCTTCCCAGCCGATGTTTAGCTGTCTAAATTTCCTAATGACTATACGTACAACTTGGGCTACAAGTCAGACAGATCGAGATCCAACTGAGGTTGCCACAAACCCAGCAGGTTTCCACTTAATTCCAGATGAATCTCTCCGACACATACTTTGTTGATCCCTCCTAGGATAATTTTTTAAATCAGGGCATGGCTATGAGGGATACCAGGAAAATAGTTATTGAAGAAAAGGGGTTCTTGAAGGAACATTCGACAATTGTAGCCCTCAAGGAAGCGGTGGACGTCAAACCTTTTCCAAGTATCCATTAAACTCTGAAAGAACCTCGGAAGAGAGGCAAAGTTTATATGCTCGAGGTCTATCAAAAAAAGCTGCCGATCATATCTCAGTTTACCAGCCTGTTGTAACAGAAAAAACGCAAAAGGCCGCCAGGGCAGCTGTTCAGCGAACAGTAGTCTCTGCAGAGACTGCAGCCGAAAGGCCACAACCCAGCCAGAGATATCAACCATGCCCTGGCCACCTTCCTTCCGGGGGTAGTACAATATCTCAGGCCTCAGCCAATGGTAGCCACTCAAAAAGAAGTTTACCAGCATTCGTTGAGTAGCCATAACTAGTTGGTTTGATGGCTGTAAAGCAATAATTCTGTGCCATAATTTTGTTGCAACCAGATTGTTTATGACAAGGGTACGACCTCTATAGGAGATGGACCTCAGCAGTCCTTTCCATGCTTTCAATCTGTGCATAATTTTTTCCAGCACTCCTTCCCAATTTTTCATTTCTGTTTCACGATTACCAATATGCACTCCAAGATATTTAACGCCATCCGTTCTCCAGACCAGGTTATGTGGGAGTGAAGGTGGTGATACACAAGAGAGACTGCTTTTGCCACACCATAATGCTGTACTTTTATTCCAATTGATCCCACCGGAAGAGGCTGTGGAGAAATCTCGCATACAACGTTGTACAACATACAACATACAACGCATACAACATACAACGTTGAGCTCATGATGGAATTCAGGGATACCTGACTCGATAAGGCCAACAAGGCTCTGCATGTTATTGTCACTCGCTATTGCGGTTCGAACCCTGTCCCATGTTACAGATTTGAGGCTGAGTGAGGCGAGGGAGGACATAGCAGACGTGGAAACATAGTCGTCGGGGGTTTCTGGTGCTGATCTACGTAAGCCACTCAGGAGGGTTTTGGAATGCGTCAGGATGATGGGTGTGGAATCAATGGCTGCCATATCATCAGTGAGGGTCAGTTTCACAGGCTCTCCGGTTGGGTGGCGTGAGATGCAGTCTGTGGCG
Organism: Myxine glutinosa; assembly: GCF_964187855.1. NCBI lineage: Eukaryota > Metazoa > Chordata > Myxini > Myxiniformes > Myxinidae > Myxine > Myxine glutinosa. Next base: position 4,947,338 of record NC_136261.1, on the reverse strand, counting down.
CGATGTCTAATCCCCGGCACCTGGACCATCCGGAACCTGTATCGACAGGTCTTCTCCTTCAAGTTCCGAAGTCGAGCGTTTGAGATATCCTCTAGACATCGATCATTAAAGATCCTGAGCAGAGGTTTGTGGTCAACAGCGATTATGAGGTCTTCACATCCCAGAACAAAGTATCTGGCCTTGTCTAGGGCATCAGCAACTGCTAGTGCCTCACCCTCAACTGGTGCATAACGTGATTCAGTAGGGTGGGTGAATCTGCTGCCAATGAGTGTGATTTTCCATCCTGTGTGACAACAGAAGGGTTTTATGTTGGTACAGGTGCAGTGTTTCTGCAGTAGCCAGAAGCCAATGCCAGTCTTGGACCAGTCTGTAGCGAGGCACGTGGGCTTGCTTGGGTCGAATATCCGGACACCCTCCTCGATCTCACTGGCAATGCCACCTTTCGACTCTTCAAATGCATCTTGGAGATGCTCATCCCACTTAAACGGTGTACTAGGTTTAAGTAGTTGCCGGAACGGCAACATCTTCTCAGCCATACTGAAAGCGTATGACACTTGATTGACAAGTCCAAACCAAGAACGTACATCTGTGATGTCCTTGGGTGTTGGGAAATGGAGGATCGCGCGTAGGTATTTCCTGCAAGGACGGACACTATTGGGAGTTATTTCGAACCCAGCAAATTCCACTATATCTTCGCCAAACACAAACTTGTCAGGGTTCAGGGTGATTCCATTCTGTCCACAGGTGTCAAGCCACTGAACAGCCTGGAAGAAACTGTCTGCCAGCGAGTCAGACCATAGCAAGACGTCGTCAACGCACTTGGTCTTATTGGGGATGTCAGACACTCTTGTCATAACGTCTTGTATATCCATCGCCAGATGCAATATACCCTTGAGGGGCTGTTTTATAGCGGTATCTACCCCAGGGTGTGATGAAGGTGCTCAGGTGCCGGTCTTCTTTGCAGATGGGCACGCTGTGGTAACCGTTCCACGCATCAAAGACCGTCTTCTTCTTACCGTTCAGAACCGATCTAGCCTGATGAAAGAGTGATGGCGTGTGATGTGTTTCCTGTGTAGCATGTGCGTTGAGGGCCTGGAAATCAATGGTGCGGCGTGGCTGGCCATTCTTCTTTGCACAGACAACCATTCTATGGCACCAGGTGATGGGTTCACCAATGGGGACTGGTTCAAGCACACCCAACTGTACATCGTGGTCTATCCCAGCTTTGACCACATCCCGCCAGTGTAGTGGGACTGGTACCGGTGTGTGGTGTGCCACTGGTTCAGCATTAGGATCCACCATCAGTTTCATTGGCAGGCCATCCATTAGAGGCAATGTTTGATGCTCACAAGTGTTAAATGTGCTTGACTTATAGTATTCAAAGACAACTGGTCTTATTTATGAACACGGTGCAAGTTGACCAAAGCCACGATGCCTGCTGACTGCACCACTGAAGACCTCGATCCTGCTATCGTGGCCGCACTCATCACTGCCCACAGTGCCATACACGCCCCTGGACATGCCGCCAAGGTTGAAAAAGTCAAAAGGCCCACAATTGTCGCTGCTGGCTCCAGTGAAGAGTGGGCTTACTTCGAGTCACGATGGTCTGAATACGTCGATGCAACCAAAATCACTGGCCGCGATAAAGTAGTGCAGTTACTAGAGTGCTGTGATGAACCTCTGCGCAAGGATCTTTCTCTCTCCAGTCTCCATATCGTCTGAGTTATGGTGTCCTCCTTTCTATCACCTTGTCTGATCATTTGAGAGAGAGAGAAGAGCATTCGCCGGTTTCTCGGAGGAGAGAGAGAGATGATTAGACCTGCCTGATCCTCGCCATCTTCCCTGAAAGTGCCTCCGTGGATTCATGCAAATGTAATTCTTTGGAATAGATTGACATCGGTGCGATCAATGGAGCAAGACCGTGTTCATAAATAAGACCAGTTCTCTTTGTTAATCCAGTTGGCGGTTTATTGCAACTTCAACAATGAACACGGTCTGAAAGACGTAAGAACAAACATAATGATCAGTAATGATTAAGAATCCTCTATAAAGTATGAATTTGTTGTGACCTTTTGAGGGAAGACTCTAACTTAAAGAACTCTTTGTTTGGCATGTCCAGAGTTAAATAGCTCATTCGCATTCGGACCAAGGCACCCATCGCCGAACCGCTTCCGCTAGCACTGCTTTCTTTGCCCATATTAGTTGGTCACGTGCACCTCTCCCAACCTCGTCAACATTCTGTTCTAACAATACAATTTCAGATTTTAACTGATCGATTGATATTGATTGGATTTTAGTGGTGTATGCACTATACTGTTGACAGAAATTCTTAATTTGGGACTTTGCAATGTCCCACCACAGCCGGAGACTATCATACTCAGGTCTGGAGGAGCGAATTTTCTCCCACACGACGTGAAAGGCCTCATTAAATTCCTTGTCGTGTAAGAGATGAGTATTCAAAGACCAGTAAGCACTACCACCGGGTGGAAAGGGTAACTTAAAGGACATTGAGATTAAACTGTGGTCTGTGAATCCAGTTGGTAAAATTTTGGAGGCAGACACCACATTCAACATTGGCTTGTTCACATAAAATCTGTCCAGCCTTGCCATTGACATAATACCATCATTGCATCTACACCATGTATAACAGCGTGAGCGTGGGTGTTGTGATCTCCACACATCCTTAAACCGAAAGATGTTGATGGTGTCCTCTAGAGCTTTCGTAGAGGCAACATGAGGCTCATGACCATTCCTATCAATCGACGGACAAATTGTGCAATTAAAATCTCCCGCGATACAAATAAAAGCTGTTGCGTCCAGAGTTTTTACAAAATCCCGTAGAGTGGAAAAGAAGATTTTCCTCTCCATTGGGTCGCACGGTGCATAAACATTCACTACTATAATCTTTTGGGTATTGTAAAGAAATTCTACGGAGATCAAATGCCCTTTATAGATTTCTTTAAGTGAAACCTGTTGAGCACAAATTTTATGACTTAGGCAAATGGCAACACCGGCCCGAGGTGTAGGGAACCCACTTAGCCATCATTGCCCCTTAAAAGGTTTCCCCCAATTGGCTACTTGAGCACTAGTAGCATGGGTCTCTTGTAAAGGGCACGACCCCCATTTATATTTAAGGATACAACATTTAGTTCCATAGTTGATTCTTCTGGTGGGGGAAGTCCTCTTCCTCATTTAATTCCTTGTTTGCCTTCGTGACGGCTTTCCTCAGCCACCGAAATTCAGGTTCGGAGATTTCCACATGATCGCTCCTTTGCAGCAAAGGTTTTGTGGCTGCAAGGAAGGCCTGGATATTAGGAAAATTATCCTTCATTCGTAGATGCCGTTGTCTGAAAGTTTCCTTCAAAAATCTAACAATATTTTATTTTGAGATCTCCAAAGGCTGTTCTTCCTCCTGAAGGGAGGGAGCCCTGTCAACCATTGCCACTGGTTCCTCATGGCCGATCAGTGTCTCTGTAGTTAGAATTCCCTCAGTGACGCTAGTAACGAGTTCTTCCTGAACCTGTACAGAAACACCTGTTCCATCCCCATCTACCTTAGGTTCTTCATCCTCTTTATCCTCATGCATCATTGCAATGAGGGGGGAGGAGTCGTTATTAGCGGTAATGGGTATTTTGCATTCCCCATTAGAATTGATATGGTCATGAGTAGGTTGTTCGGTTTCACAGGTTGATTTACAACCTTCAGGAAAAAGTTCCCCTTCACTCTGAGCAGATGGTATCATGTCAGCCATAGTTTCACCACCTTGCTGATCTTCATGTGAAGGACTGTCTGAATCATTTAAACTGCTTCCTGTCTGCACCACCAACACATTAACACCTTTGTCCTCATTCCTCGTACCTAAAAGTGACCGTTTCAAATTTTTCCGAGACGCCGCATCTACAATCTACTGCTCCTCACAAATCATTCCCTCTACAGGTAGAGGCTTCTCCCTTACATTTGCTGACTCATCGGTTGCAGGATGGCCAGCTGTACTGGATGACTCATCGCTTACACGAAGCACATCCGTATGGGTCTTATCAGCACCACTCTTAGCCGTACCTTGATGGTCCGATGTAGATTCTCGCACTGAAGGCGAAACATCTATAGAATCATCCGTAATGGTCACGGATGGGGCTGGTCCGGCTGCTGTGGCATACGTTTTCTCCCCATCAGGACAATACTGCCGAGTGTGTCCATGTGCACCACACCCGTAACAAATCAACCTCTCCGTTGCCGCAAAAATCCTGTGCTCACGTTTTGACGACTTAAAAACGAGAGAGACATTCAAATGCGTCAAACCATCCTTCAAAACAACATAACAAAACCGTCTAAACGTTTCGATATGCTTAAGCTTCCCGTCTGTCGTGCGAATGGAGGCTTGGATAATTCTCGACACCACAGTACCGTACTGACCGAGCTTCTGAAGAATCTCCTCATTAGACAGCGTCGGTAGAACGTTTGATAGTATTACCTTCGAGGCCGGAGTGTTCCATGGCGAAACCGGAACAAACTGGTCATTACCCAAGGTGAGTCCGTTCTGCACGACGATGCGCGCGAAACGGACACGTGAGAGGAAAACAACCACCTTGTGGTGCATTCGGGACGCTGCCCGGATGTTCTCACAACCGATCAATTCTCCGATTGCGAGGAGCGTCTCCTCCAGCGAGACATCTTCCGGTGGGACAAAACACATGCCGTGTTCATCTGTTAACACCTCATCGGCGTCACAACCAGCATTACTTCGACTATTCTTGCTAGCCATTTGAAGTAACTAAACAAAAAATAACCAATAAATGGTACTAGGGTTTATAAAGCCTAAATAAATAAAAAAACAACAACAACAATAACTGGGAAATAAATAAATAAATAAATAAATCCCGTTAACCACCTAAAGTGGCTAACTTTAACCGCGCTGTCTCTCCCTATCTCGCTCAGGAGACAAGACGATAGAAAGGGACACCGGCACTCGGACAGCAGAAAAAGGACCAAAAGGTAGGAAGAAGGAAAAAGCAACAAGAGACATAGCACGTACCGCCAGTGACTGAGCAACAGACCTGGCGCTCGCACGTGCGTGCTAAGCGAGCGGCAGCTGTGCAACGTGGGAGGAGAGAGAGAGAGAGAGAGAGGAAGAGGAAGAGGAAGAGGAAGAGGAAGAAGAGAACGAGAGAACGAGAGAACAGGCCTAGTTTCTATTTTAACGGCCTTGGTATTGCTTGGCCATGAGCTTGTAATGTGAGGGAAACAGGAAAACAGGGAAGGTGTCCAATTTCAAGGTGTGAGTGATGTGCTGCTGTTTGAATGTCTCTTCCATTGTTCCAATCTTACGCCATCCCGTTTTGTCGTCGGTAGTTAAGGTGATCATTGTATTTGTGGGTAAATTGTTCACCAATTAGATAATCCCCTAGCCCTTGCTATGTTTATGCTCACGAGGTGTGTTGTGTTCGGTAATATTGTAAAAGGTTTGTGCAACAAGGAAGAGACACTCGAGGTGTATCTCCATGGACTGTCGGTTTGGCTGTGGGACCAGAATAACTCCTTTTTATTTATTTTCTTAGTTTTCTTTTCATTCTTCTTTTGAAAGACCTTCCTTGTCTACCTTCTTTTCCCCCTTCGAGGCCTCTACATAATATCATGGGTGAGAACTGAGTGCATGGCTTGAGAGGGGAATGAGGGAGAGAGAGAAAGAATTGAATTGAATTTGCAACACCATTTATTTCACAAAAAAACACACCAGGTCAAGTTACATTTTTACAGGAGAGAAAAAAATAGAAAAAAACAACAGTTCTTAATGTTAAAAAGAAAAGTACAAATTCGATTCATTCACAACACATAAGGCTTCATTAATACACCATTTGCACTCAAAGAGTTTGACATTTTCATTCCCCACATAATAATCAAACTCTAACCTTATTCTTGCAGACACCAGCCCTTTAAACATAGGAACAACATCAAACCCATGCCCATTATCAATTTTAATTTAACTTGATTTATATATTGAATATTTTGCTACAGCAGCTAAGAAGTTTAGGAGAACACCAGAGTCCTTGCAGGAGGGTCTGAAAGATACACCAAAAATAAAAGAATGTGAAGTAAAAGGAAAAGACAACTGATCAAAAAGGTGTGTGAGAATCAAGAAAAGAGGTATTAGTCTTTCGCATTTCACATAGGCATGAAAGAGATCCTCCTTCTGTACACAGAAGGGGCATGCTACTGGCACTGAGCTGTCAAGGTGATGAACAAAGGTGTTCGTAGGGAGAGCCCAATGTGCTAGTCTCCACTGGATATCTGCGAGGAACCCGTAAATAGGTAGTTTGTACATATTAGGCCACAGTGGCGTGGCAGGAGACCCTGGCCCTAACCTTTCTGACCACAAGGCCACTCATGCCACTCCGGAGAAGGGTGATGCTTGGTTTTCTCGAAGGAGCTTGTGAATACCCGCCTTTGTTACCAAGTGAAAATGAGATACAAGTTCACCATTCGACTGGAGAGCTGGGAGCACCTTAATTTCAGGGAAAGACAGCCGAAAATCCTCGACATTGTTTATACCTTCCCAGCCAATATTTAACTCCTTAAACTTCCTCTTGACGATGCGTATAATTTGGCTGACAATACGCACGGATCTTAAACCAAGAATGGCCGCCACCCTGCCAGCAGACATCCATTTTGTCCCAGGTGTATCTCTCAGGTCACAAACTTTGCCAATTCCTCCTTGAGTAAATTTCCTAATCAAAGTCGGACTATGAGGAATGCATGGAAAAAACCCATTATAGAAAATAGGCTCTTGGATAAACATCCGGCAATTATAAGCCTCAAGGCAACGATGAACCCCAAAACCTTTCCAAACTCTCAGCAAACCCTGATAAAAAGTTGGGATTGAAACTAAGCTGACATGGTCAAGGTTCAGCAGGAACAAGTGCCTATCATAACACAGGCCTCCCGCTTGTTGCAACAAGAAAAACGCAAATGAGCGCCAGGGCAGCTCTTCAGCATACAACAGACGTTGCACAGACTGTAGGCGAAAAGCCATAAGCCGGGTGGACACATCCACAATTCCATGTCCACCCTCCTTCCGAGGATGGTACAGTATTTGCGGCCGAAGCCAGTGGTATCCATTCCAAAAGAAATTAACCAAGACCCGCTGGATGGCTGGTATCAACTCCTTGGGTGGCTGCAAGGCAATTAGTTTATGCCATAATCTTGCTGCTATCAAGTTATTTATAACAAGAGTGCGGCCTTTATAAGAAAGAGATTGCAGCAGTCCTTCCCATCGTTTCAACCGGTGTGTAATTTGTTCAATCATTCCTTCCCAGTTCTTCGTTTCTACTTCCTGGTTGCCGAGATAGACACCAAGATATTTGACCCCATCTGTTTTCCACTCTAAATTATGTGGGAGTGACGGTGGCAGTGTTAAAGAAAGGTTATCTGAACCGCACCATCGGGCTACACTCTTGCCCCAATTTACTTCGGCGGAAGAGGCTGCAGAGTAGTCTTTAAACTTTAAAGCAACGCTGCACTGCAGCAACACTACTTGGGCCCTTAATCAGAACACATACATCATCAGCATAAGCTGTGACCACAAATCTTGAACCAAAAACGGCTCCCACATCCTGAGTTATTCGCTGCCTGATGGATGCTAAGAGTGGTTCAAGGGCAATTATATACAGAAGTCCAGAAAGGGGACAACCTTGACGGATACCCCGACGGAAAGGAAAAGGGGGACATAAACTGTTGTTTACTTTCATCATGCAGAAGGTGTTAGTGTATAACAGCTTAACATAGGAAATGAAAGTTTCGCCAAAACCCATCCGCTCCAGAACAGAAAACAAATATGTATGATCAACACGATCAAAAGCCTTTGTTTGGTCAAGAAACAACAACCCAAAACTGGCACGCAAGTACTTATTACAAGAAATAATATCCCTTATCAGAAAAATATTGTCATAAATTGACCTTCCTGGTACACAGTAGGTCTGGTCAGGGTGCACAATAGAGCTGATCACAGTTCCCAAACGGTTTGCTAAGGCCTTCGACAAAAGCTTGTAATCCACACACAGCAATGAGACAGGCCGCCAGTTCTCGACTAGTTGAGTGTCCCCAGCCTTTGGCAACAGGCAAATGACTGCTCTTCTGCAGGACAGGGGAAGCTCTCCAACATGAAGGCATTCATCAAATACCTCAAGCAGGTCAGGTCCCACAAGTTTCCAAAAAGTCTTATAGAACTCTCTGGGCAAACCATCAATCCCAGAGGCTTTACCATCCTTCAAGCTCCGCATAGCAGTTTCAAGTTCAGCAGCCGAAACTGACATGTTCAATGTGCGTTGCTGGTCTTCCTCAAGTCTTGGAAGCCCAGTAGCCGGCTCCTGCAAGGTCTCATTACTTATGCTCTGGGTGGAGTACAAGTTTGTATAAAAACCCTTCAAAACAGACTTCATCTCCTGTTGGGAGGTCACTATTGGCCCATTAGCAGCACGTAGCCCATGAATATGTTGTGATTTTTTGACAGAGTTCTCCAAACCAAACAAGGCCTTATTTGGCATATCCAACGTTAAATAACTCATTCTCATGCGTACCAGGGTGCCCATTGCCCGCTGCCGTACCAATTCAGTCAAGATTGCCTTTTTAGTCCATAGCAGCCGGTCACCTGTAGTGTCTTTCCCAGCCGTATTAATGTTTTCCTCCAGGGCTGCAATTTCAGCCTTTAATGAATCAATCGAGAGATTTTTCAATTTAGTGGCATAAAGACTATATTGTTGACAGAACGATTTGACCTGACCCTTTGCGAGGTCCCACCACAGTCGAAGGTTAGCATGTTCAAATTTGGAGGACCGAATTCTTTCCTACACGGCTCGAAAAGCCTCTTTGAATCTCATATCATTCAGCAGGTGGGTATTAAGTGACCAATACGCACTACCACCTGAGGTCAGAGGCAAATTAAAACCCATTGAAACCAGGTAATGGTCTGTGAAACCAGTTGGGAGTATCTGGGTTGTGGCCATCACATTTAGCATTGGCTTATTCACGTAGAATCTGTCTAGCCTTGCCATTGATATCCTCCCATCATGGCATCTGTACCACGTATAGCACCGTGAAGTTGGGTGTTGCAACCTCCAAACATCTTTCAAATGCTGATTTTTGATGATGTTCTCCAAAATCCTCGTAGAAGCCGGATGGGGTTCATGACCGGTCCTGTCTACGGAAGGATTGATAGTGCAATTGAAATCACCAGCAATACAGATGAAAGCGGTTGTATCCAGTCCTTTTACAAAGTCATGCAGAGTGGAAAAGAACACTCTTCTTTCCATGGGCTCACTCGGTGCATATACGTTTACAATGATGATCCTTTGCGTGTTGCAATAGAAATCCACCGCTATCAGATGTCCCTTATAAATTTCCTTAAAGACAATCTTCCGAGCAGGGATTCTATCACTCAAGGCGATGGCAACACCAGCTTTGGGTGTGGTAAAACCACTCAGCCACCACTGCCCTCGGTAAAGTTTTCCCCATTCAGCAACCAGGGTGTTCGTAGCATGAGTCTCCTGTATCAGGATGATGTCGGCTTTCACCCTCTCCATCACCTGAATTGTCTGAATTTTTTGTAAGGGGGTACAACCCCCATTGATATTCAGGGATGCGATACATATCTCTCGCAAAGCCATTTACAAAGGTAACTCACCCTCCGCCTGCAATTCCTTATTCGCCTTTGTGACCGCTTTCCGAAGACGCTGAAATTGGGCCTCCGAGATTTCCATTGGGTCATTTCTTTGCAGGAGGGGTCTTGCAGCCCTGATGAAAGTTTTCACATCAGGAAAATGGTCTTTGATCACAACATAGCGTTGCCTAAACGTCTCGTTTAGGAAACTGATGACGTTTTCCTTTGTTGCTTCCATCTGTTCTTCTCCCTGATGATCATTCACAGACACAAGGCTTTGAGCTTCCTCATCCAGCTCCCTAACCACATCAACGTTGAAACTCCTTTGTTGTGTGTCAGGAGCTGGCACACCTTCTGTGTCATCACCACTGCAGTCTTCCTGTTGCATCACCAGGGGCACATCTGTGCCACCACTGCTGCCTATTATAGGTCTGCTTGGACCATCATCCTTGGTCGTTTCAACCGTATGTGAGCAACAACCGTTGTCACTCAGGCCCTGGGACTGCTCGTTGTCACAAGGGACAATGGTGCCATCATCACAACCAATACTGGTGCATTGATTTTCTTCAACAAGAGCAAGGGATGAAGTCCTACTCTCCTCTGTTTCATCACCACCCTGCCCAGCTTGCCGAGAATCATCAGGATAGTCTGAGATACTGTTTGTTTGTATGAGTATCACTTTGCTACCTTTGTCTTCCACCTCGGCGCTCAAAAAGGTACGTTTTAGGTTCCTCTTAGCCTCGGTGCCTTTCATCAATACCTCCTCAAAAACCATATTATCTTGAGGTTGCAGCCTCTTGTCCACATCGACTGGGTGCTCCCCTGCTGCACTAACCTCAGCAACACCGCCACCACTTGCCACACCCTGGTCTTCTGGTGTGGATGTCTGTACTCCACCAGGCTCATGAACGGGGGGCACTGCATCAGTCACAGGGGGGGGGGGGGGGGGGGCCGACCCAGCTGCTGTGGTGTACGTCTTCTTGGCGTCTGGGCAATACTGCTTAGTGTGTCTGTGTGCTCCACATCCATAGCAGATCAAGGTCTCGGTCGCCATGAAGATTCTATATTCATGCTCGCCTACTTTAAAGGTGTGGGAGGTGTTCAACTGCTTCGCTGCGTCTTTTAGAACAACAAAACAAAAACGTCTAAACGATTGTACGTGCTTCAACCTGCCGTTTCTCGTACGTAGAGGAACCCTAATGATTCGAGAGACGACAGTGCCAAACTCACCGAGCTTGTGCAGGATTTCCTCGTTACCGAGAAAAGGCGGAACATTGCTCAGAATGACTTTAACTGCCGGCGTGTCCATCGACGACACAGGAACAAACAGATCGTTTCCCAAGGTCAAACCATTCTGCACAACAATATCGGCCAGACTTATTTGCGAAACAAATACCACAATTTTGTGATTCATACGAGACGCAGCACGAATGTTACTCACGTCGATCAAATCCCCAATCGCGAGCAAAATGTCATCCATTTCAACTCCCTCCGGCAGGACAAGGCACAGCCCGAGCTTACGCGATAAACCCTCATCGGTAACACGATCGGCAGGCCTTTGGCTACTCCTATTAGCCATATCGTCAAAGGAGAAACGAAGTGAAAGCAAATAGATTTGTATAATCCCCAAAAAAAGAATAGAAAAAAATATATATTAAATAACTAAAAACGAAAGCACGGTTTAAACCACGTTAGGAAAAAAACGTGGTTTAAACAATCCCTCACCGTGCTGGCTCTCCCTCTCTCTGTCTCGAAGGAGGGGAAAAAGAGGGACAGGTGGTAACGAAGCAGGAAGGGAGGAAAAAAGGTCAACAGACACGACAAAAGTACAAAAGGAAAAAAACAAAGGAAAGGGAAAGGTAAAAAGGGAGGTGGGGACAGGACGAAAACAACACGAGCCAGGAGCTACAACACACAAACACGAGCACACGCCATCTTGCCACGCCCAACAACAGATGGCCAGCAGGGGGCGAGAGAGAGAGAGAGAGAGAGAAAGAGAGAGAAAGAAAGAAAGAAAGAAAGAAAGAAAAAAAAAAAGAAAAAAAAAGAGAGAGAGAAAGAAAGAGAAAGAGAGAGAAAGAGAAAAAAGGAAGAAGACGCGCACGTGGCCGGTGTGGAGTTTTTGCCGGTGAGAGTATAGGCGGGAAAAGTGAAAGGCAGCAACAAAGAGAGGGACAAGTGCCCGGTTGTGCAGCGGGGAAATCAACCATCTGTGGAGAACTTCGGTGATCCGTCCCATGGGCTGGCAGTTGGAGGCACGGTTTGCGTAGGAGGGACAGGTGCGGAACTAGTGAGGAAGAAGGCCTATGGGGGCCTGGTACATGAAGCGTCGGATAGCAAAATGGGAGAGCGCAGAAGCGTGTAGTGCTCGGCGAGTATCGTCTTCGCCAACCAGAGGAAAGGTGCCGTTTCCTGGTGTTGCAAGAGTTGGAGGAGTTGTGTGGACCAATTGGGTCGTGGAGTGTGGGGACGCGACCTGAGGAGGAGAGAGGAAGGTGAAGATGCCATCTTTGGAGCCTGCGACTGGGACGGGACCGGTGGAGTCATCCAAAGCAGGCTTGAATCCCTTCCCCCTAATTCTCTTTCAATTACTATTTTTTTCTTTTTAATTTTATACCTGGGCAAATATTATTTTGTTATTTTGCTTACTCCTCCCCCCACGCAGCCCTATGCCCCCCACCCTTTGGGATTATATCGGGATATCTGTTTGATTTGGATGTTTGTTTGATTGATGTTATTTTGCTTACTCCTCCCTCCAAGCAGCCCTATGCCCCCCACCCTTTGGGATTATATCGGGATATCTGTTGGATTTGGATGTTTGTTTGATTGATGTTATTTTGCTTACTCCTCCCTCCACCCAGCCCTATGCCCCCCACCCTTTGGGATTATATCGGGATATCTGTTTGATTTGGATGTTTGTTTGATTGATGTTATTTTGCTTACTCCTCCCTCCACGCAGCCCTATGCCCCCCACCCTTTGGGATTATATCGGGATATCTGTTGGATTTGGATGTTTGTTTGATTGATGTGTCTCATTCCGGGGCTTGGCTGTTCTTCTTTAATGAATTATTATTTCCACATGTCTGTGGAATTTTCCTGTTGTTTTTTCCTTGTATGGCTTGGTCGTATATTCTGCAGTTTGGTTTATCCTGAGTGAAGGATTTGTCCTCATTTTTGAACTTGCATTGCTTTGCTGTATTGGGATACATTTGCATACTGTGTATCGCTGAGTGGGGGTGAAGGGTTGCGTCAGTACTCGGATAATCTCGCTCGGTCATATCTGGCTGCTTAAACTGCGCGACCTTCGAAGGCTTAATTATACTGCTTTATTACGTGTATCTGTATTATATACAAATGAGATAGCAATGCGACCTTCGAGGAGAGAATATGAACAAAAACCAATAGCGATGGAATGTGAGGTACGGAGAGCCCTGAAAGAAGCTGGTAAGTGGAAAATCAGCAGGTATCGACAAAATTCCAATATAACGCTTTGAGGTAGTTGGAGAGGAGACAATAACCACTTTAACAGGTATCTGTACATCGATCTGGAGCAGGATTGTTTGGCCTAACAGGTGGAAGCTGTCGGTGTACATGCCATTGACAAAGAATGGGGATCCAAGAGAATGTTCAAATAACCGAACGATTGTCTTGATTTCACAATGGAGCCGAAGGATTGTCTTGATTTCACATTGGAGTGACATATTACTAAAGATCATTCAACACAGAATTGAAGATCAGGGAGAAACACCTGTTGATCAGGTTCCAGAAGAGGAAGAGGTACTGGACATGAAATTGTAAATATGAGGTGGATTATGCAAAAAGCAAGAGAATATCAAAGGAAGGGAATATCAAGGGAAAAAGCAAGGGAATATCAAAGGAAGGGAATATCAAGGGAAAAAGCAAGGGAATAGCAAAGGAAGGTGTATCTCTGTTTTATAGATCACTTGCGTGGATTGGCTGCCTCACCACACGTCGCTACATGAGGCATGGGCTTGTTTAAATTGAGAACAATTACCTAACTGTACCTGAGTTTCTGTGTTGTCATGATTTACACCAATCATACTACAAACATTTATTTAGTACAAATTTATCACTGATATTGGTGATATCATTTATTTGTAATTTATTTGTCATCAAAAAAGGTCCAAGTGGTGTAAAGCTCTAAATGGTCATGGGTCCAATCTGGTCTTGTGGGTCCAAATAAAGGCTCTTATGGGTCTTTGAGGTCTTCAGGATCTAGGGGATATTTGAGGTATTTTTGAACTTTTGGGTCTTCATTGTCTTTAATACTATTTGTGGTCTTTGTGTATTTTATGGCTTCGGGGTCTTTTGGGTCTTTTGGGCCCTCTGATGATGGAGATGATGGAAACGCGGAGATCTCGCGAGATCTCGGAGACGGTGGGAGGGATTTTCGAAGCTCCACACGGTCTCCACGTTTTTCGAAGTTAAGTCTGTTCACAATTGTATTTTGTCGAAACTGTATTTATCCTTCGGTGTGTGAAGTTATTGTGTGCAACTTTGGTTGTTTCTCGGTGTTTATCTTTCATAAATTGATCGTCTGTTTGCCGTGTCGTGTCTTGAGGCCTTGTACAGTGTGCACTGTACAACCTTGAGGCTTTGTTTTTCTCTCAGCGGTCCGTCGTTTGTGATCCAATAACTTTCGTTCTCTGTATTCCCAGGCTTTTCACCCATAGCCTACTTCCTTGTGTAAATCTCAACTCAAAAAAAAAACAAAAAAACATTTCCTTCTCTGTTCTCATTCGTTTATTCATTCTTATTCGTTCGTTCGTTCTTCGACCACGTGTTTCTCCCCCATTTCCCCAGATAGTTTTCACTCATTAACCTTCAATGTTTACACTTTCCCCTCAAGTTATGTATTCCGTCATATTTTATAACACCTTTTTCTTCTTCTTCTTTAAAAGGCTGCTTTCGACTTGCTCACCAAATCAATTCATCCCAAAAAAAATATCCATCTCCTATAGTGCCTTTTTTCTACATTCCCTAAACTCTCCTGCACTCCATCCTCCATCCAGCGTCCTTAAACGTATTTTTAACTCGAAGGTCACAAGAAACTCATTTTGCAATAAATGTTCGTTTCCCATAAATCGTACACTTTCAAAAATCCAATCTCACCCCTCCCCTCCAAATCTTCCCCATAACCCCTCCCCTCCAAATCTTCCCCATCACCCCTCCCCTCCAAATCTTCCCCATCACCCATCCCTTTCAAATCTCCCCCCTTGCCCCCTCCCTCCTAAACTACCCCCTCACCCCTCCCCGCCAAGACGCCCCCTCGCCCCTCCCCTCCTAGACTCCTGCCTCACCCCTCCCCTCCAAATCTCCCCCATATCCCATCCCTTTCAAATCCCTCCCCTTGTCCCTTCCCTCCCAAACTCCCCCCTCACCCCTCCCCTTCAAATCTCCCCACCCTCATTGCTTCTCAATTTCCCCCCTCTCACTCCCCCTCCTCAAAGCGTCCTCCCCGCTTCTTCCCCCTTCAAACTCTCACCTCCATCTCCCCCAACCTTCTGCCTCGCTCTTCCCCCTCCTCAAATAACACCTCATTGTGGCTCACCCAATCACCATCAAACCTTTTGTCCGCCCCATCCTTCCCTTTCTCCGAGCTATTCTGAAATCTCTGACACACCTTCAACAGCTCTCCCTATCTCTTCCACCTCTTCCACATCTTACCCTACCCCTCCTCCCCCCTGTTCTGTATCTGATGCTCCCCCTTCCTCTTCATTAACGGTATGGACCTCAAACATCCGGGGCCTTCGTTCAAACTTAACTGATCTCTCCATACAGGTTGCTTCTGTCAAACCAGACGTGATCTGCTTAACAGAAACTTTCCTCCTTTATGATGTCTCTGATTCCATAGTATCTCTCCCGGGCTACTCCCTCCTCCGGTATGATAGACCTGAGCCTCGCCCTGGAGGCGGGGTTGCTATCTTTATCAAAAACTCTCTTCCTCACTCGCCCTGCACTGCACTCTCTCCACCTCACCCCCAGGAATACCTCTGGCTACGGCTTCCCCTTCGCTCCCACCTCTTGTTCATATGTGTGTTGTACCGTCCACCAAACAGTGATGACTCCATCTACATCTCGCTGTCTGATGATATGGACCAACTTCTATCTACTCATCCCAACTCTCTCTTCCTCATATGTGGTGATTTCAATTGTCACCATGCCAGTTGGCTGGGTGTGGGTACCTCTCTCACCAGCCATGGCTCTTCAGCAAAGGACTTCTGCGACTCACTGGGACTGACACAATCTGTCAATTTCCCGACCCGGATCTCAGTCAACGGAACATCTTCTCTTCTGGACTTGGTTATGACTAACTTCCCTGAAAATGTCTGCTGCTCTTCTTCTGCTCCGATCGGATCATCTGATCATGTCCTTGTTAAAGTGGACATCTCTCTGACCATCCTCAGGGAGCCTGCTCAGCGTCGACGAGTCTGGCATTTCACTCAGGCCAACTGGCACGGTCTTCAAGCAGCCATCAATCATCTGGACTGGTCTCCCATCTCTACCACCTCTGACATCAACTCATCCTGGGAATTCTTCCAAAGTAAATTGCTCTCTCTCATGCACAGATTTATCCCATCTCGTCTTCAGTTGTCATACCCTTCCTCCCGTCCATGGTACACGGAATCTTGTGGTGAGGCTGTTGCCCAGAAACAACTTGCCTTCGTCTCCTGGAAAGCAAATCCAACGGAAGGAAATCTCATTTCCTTTCACAAAGCCCGAAACAAGTGTGTGTCCACCCTCAGGAGAGCCAGGAAACAATATCTCTCCATTCTCAAGACCGAACTCTCTTATCTGTCTCCCTCTTCCAAATCCTGGTGGCGTCTGGTCAAATCCGTTTCTGGTGTTTGTTCCCCCTCCATCCCCTCCCTTACCTCAAACGGCTACACAGCTGACTCCGCACGTGAAAAAGCTGAATGCCTCAACTCTGTGTTTGCCTCTAAATCTTGTGTCCCAAACCCATCCCTCTCTGTACCCACCATACCCAGTCGTACCCTGCTGCTCCTGGACTCCGTGTCCTTTCCTCCTGACAAGGTGGAAAAGTTTCTGTCAACCCTCGACTCTGATTCTGCAACTGGACCCGACGGCATCAGCCCACGGGTCCTAAAATCCTGCTCTGCTGCTCTATCTCACCCTCTCTCTGTTCTCTTCACCCTCTCTTTTGCTCAAGGTCAACTGCCATCTGCTTGGAAATCAGCCAACATCACCGCTTTGCACAAAAAAGGTGCAAAAACAGATCCTAGCAACTACAGACCAATCAGCCTTCTCCCAATTATCAGCAAAGTCATGGAATCCATCATTGCTTCGGATATGAAATCTTTCCTCTTCTCCAATGGCTTGATCTCTGATCATCAATTTGGTTTCAGACCAGGTCACTCTACTCTGGACATGCTGCTTCTGCTGTCTCAACAATGGATGGAGGTCCTCAATGCCAAACAGGAAATTAGAGCTGTCTCCCTCGACATATCACGTGCCTTCGACACGGTCTGGCACCCCGCTCTGCTCACCAAACTCTCCTCCTTTGGTATCCATGGAAATCTCCACGCATGGCTGGCGGACTTCCTCTCTAGTCGTCGTCAACGTGTGGCCCTGAATGGGTTTCTCTCATCTCCTCTTCCTGTTCAGGCTGGAGTTCCCCAAGGCAGTGTTCTGGGCCCCGTGCTTTTTCTGGTCTTCATCAATGATCTCTCTGACTCTCTCGAAAATCCTCTCTATCTCTTTGCTGATGACTCCACTCTCTGCCGCTCCATTCCTCTTCCCTCAGATCGGCAGTCTGCTGCCTCCTCACTCTCTGAAGACCTGGACAAAATCACAGACTGGTCAAACAAGTGGAACATGTCTTTCAATCCTGACAAATCTCACACTCTTACTATGTCTCTCCGAAAAGATCGACTGGACAACCCTCCCATCTACTTTCTCAACAATCCTCTCCAAGAAGTTCTGTCGCTCAAGATTTTGGGTCTCACTATCTGCCATGATCTTTCTTGGGAAAACCACATTTCCAAGCTGGCCTCCAAAGCCAGTCGCCGACTGGGCATCCTCCGTCGTGCGAAGTCCTTCCTCGGCACACCTGAGCTCCTCACCACATACAAGGCTTTCATCCGCAGCTCAATGGAATACTGTTCTCCCCTATGGGCCGGTGCTCCTGCCTCACACCTAGCTCGGCTTCACGCTGTTGAAACCAAAGCTTTCAGAATTATTGGAATCTCCCGCGATGAAGCTATCTCTGAGGGCCTTTCACTCACTCACCGCAGGCAGGTAGGTGGTCTTTCTGTCTTCTACCGACTCCTCTCCGGCCTTGCACCCCCAGCTCTCTCTGTGCTCTGTCCCCCAAATATTCCTACAGGTCGCACAAGATCTGCCAGCAACCCTCTGATGGTTAAACTGCCGAAATCTCGGCTCTCTGCTCACCTTCACTCTTTCATTCCTCTTTTCTCCCGCCTCTGGAACAAACTCCCTCACTCCCTTCAATCCCACTCCTCCCTCCAGGTCTTTAAAACAGCTGTTCACCACCATCTCTTATCTTCCCCCATCCAAAACCTTGATCTTTTCTACCCCCGCTAATTCACCCCAGATCCACCTTGTTTGAAATTCCAACTTCTTTCCTGGAAGTCCTGGCAGTGTCCATATGTTTTATACCTCTCCCACCGCCCCCTTCCCATGCCCCCCCCCCCCCAAAGCCCTCGCCCTCTCTCAGATCTCTCGATGTCTCCATGTCTCTCGGTCCCTGCTCTCAAATGTTGTGTTTGTGTCCTTCCCCCTCTCTCCCCATCTTGTCTACCGCTCCCGATGTTATATGTTTTATGTGTCGGTTTGTCTTTGTGTGATTAATGTTCGCTCTTTCACGAGCCTCGATCTTGTATACCAAAAAAAAAAAAAAAAAAAAAAAAAACCTGGGTCTTTTGGGTATTGTGGGTCTTTGGGTGTTCAGGGTCTTTTGGGTTTTCTTGGTTTTTTGGGTCTTCAGGTTATTTTGAGTCCTCTGGGTCTTTAAAGGTCATCCGGGTTTTTTGGGTCTTCAGTGTCTTGGTGGTCTTAAGGGTTTTGGAGGACTTAACCATCTTAGGGGACTTAAGGGGTCTTAAAGTCTAAGGGGTCTCAGTAGTCGAAAGGGTCAAAATATATATTCCAACAGTATGTAATTAACAGACGTACATAATTAATAGACACATTATCACACAGATTCTTGCATGGCTTCAGACGGACCGTGGTTTTCGGTCATTATATACAGTGCGGCCTTCAGAAAGTATTTGCTCCCCTTGACCTTTTCACATTTTGTTGTGTTACAGCCTGGATTTAAAATGGATTAAATTGAGAATTTTTTTGTCACTGATCCACACATACATATTGTTACGGATCTCAGGGGTCGGCTCTCCCCTTATCAAGGGGGGGGGGGGTTAATCCCCTTGTCCTTTTAGGCTGGCCGTCCCGAGTCCTGGAAGCTATAACGCTCCTCCCGGTCGGTCTTAGGTAGGGTGATTGGTCATTTTGGGTCCCAAATACATAATTACTAACACCGGCCGCGAGCAGGGAAATAACTCCCGCTCGAACCACGGATAAGATGGTAAAGTGCCGAGCGGTTAGCAATCCGCGATCCGAGCCGTTAACAAAGACTAAACCCGATTCTGAGCGGTTGCGATCGTGCCACAAGTACCCAATTGAGAAATGACGAATGCGATCGGATTAAGGAAAACCAAGAAAGAACAAGGTAATTTATTTACAAACCAAAAAGAAGAGGAAAGGAAAGAATGTACAAGAAGAAGAAGAAGAAGCAGGACACAGGGCAATCTTAAACAGTCTTATTCTATACCCCGGACAAACAGACACACTCACATGGGGATTGTAGCTGGCAGGGTGGAAGGTCCAGGTAGATGATCCAGGCTCCAGTTGACCCCGTCCAGGCTCCGGTTCCGCGGCGAAAACCCGGCAGGTAGCTCCACGTATGGTTCAACCGCGAGCGGACCTTACATATGGCGGGGGGGGATGTGGGGGGGAAGGGGAAGGGGGGGGAGGCTCGCGCCCTTCAGCGTACGCAATACTTGTACGATCGTGCTAACGCTCCCTCTCTCTCTCTCTCTCTCTCTCTCTCTCTCAAGTTCTCATTCAGCGCCAGCGAGTGAGTCCTCCTTACAATGTGCGCTTCGTATCAAAAGCAATCCCTCACAACAGGGGCGCCTCCGACCAGTCCTTCAATAACGACGGTCCCCTGCCCCCTGCGCGGTTCGAGTTTGTTAACAAATGTGCTCGCTCGCCAGACCTCCGCGCAGTCCGAGTTCGTTAACAAATGTGCTCGCTCGCCAGACCTCCACGCAGTCCGTAAAAGGGCCTTTCGCGCGTGCTTTTATAACGCCGGCCAAGATTACTATGCGCTTCACCAAGCCATGCCCACCATTGAGCTCACCTCAGCCCTGGTTGGTTGGCGAGGGCTTACCGGCTCCGCCCTTGATGGCTAGTTGACGTGGCCACACCTTCTTCCTGGGGTTCCGCCCCCTTCTTCCTCGAGCCGACCGTATGGTTAATGGCGTCTTAAGCTAGCGCTAAGGCAGCGACGAAGGCTCAACGCAGCGAACGCTGCTGGCAAGACGCGTAATGGCGTCGTTTGGAGAGGGAGGTTGCTAAATGGACGGAATGAAATGGGACCTATTCTTATTTGATTGACACAACGCAGATTCAACTATTGGAAACACAGCCTTAACTAAACACATAATAATGAAATAACTGCAAGTCCTATGGTGTCCTACGTGTTGCTGTGGCCTATATAGGGTGCTACCTTTAACCTTTTAATGATGAGAATTATTTACAACTATTTACACAAGTGATTATTTATTTACAAAAGTGTGGGTTCTCAAAACTGCAACACTGCACCCTCCCTTTCTCTAGGCTCCCCCGAGCCGAAACAAAAGGGCTATCTTTTAAATTAATGTGACACTTAGGTGTGGTTACCCTCTACTTTTAACCTCACCCTGAGTGCGACAGTTTAAACACTAAATATGTCCCACCTGCTGCGTTGGTCCGACCTAACTGACTCACGCCCACAATTAACCGAATTACGGAATGGGTCTTCAAACTAAACATTTAGCCGGTGGGGAGCATTATTTACAAGACTACTAATTTGATTATTTACAAAACTCGAACGCAGGACCTGTCTTTTGTGGGAAAAAGAGCAGATGTTTTAAGGAGGGGAAAAATGCCATTGCCATGCACTGCACAGATACACCATACCATATGCACCAAATGAAATAAAATGCACCAATATGCACCATCACCAAAATGCACAAGAACAAACATTTTAAAAATAATAAATGATGCCTTGTCCTTGCTTGTCTGCTGGGCCGATGTTTCTGGCTGTCTTCTTGCTTGATGTTATTTTAATAAAAAGGGCACACGTCCGTCCGTTTTTTATTATTTCTGGCCTGCAGGGCCAACTCAGGTGGTCCACTGCCAGGCATGGATGCCACTTTAGAACACAGTGGTCCGTAAACCAGATACCGCTGGCCACAGTGGCCGGTCCCAGCAGACGTGCCAGGCCACAGAACGTGTGGTCCATAGGTGGTGCCAGGCCACAGACGTGTGGTCCATATGGTGCATCAGTGCAGGTAGGCGGCAGCGAAGGTGCGGGCACACAACTGCGGCACCTGCACTTTCCCCTCGGGCACAAAATAACATGTCCATGAGTGGGGGAAGGAGGACAAGCAAATCAGCGGGGCAAGGGCGCAAGGGTACACATCAATAACAGGCAATGCGAGGTGAGGGGCGCAGGAGAGCGAGCCGAGAAAGCTCGTCCCTAGCGTACGTCCCCCCCATGTCACCTACCCTACCCTTGCCCTTACCCGTATTTTAACAATTTACACATTTACAAATTCCGTCTCTACTGTCTCATCCCCCATATCTCCCCTAATGCCAAATTCGTCATCAACCCCTCCTAAGGAGGAAGAGATGGAATTACAACAATGTCTCACCCACGTCCTGATGCGTCTTTCATCCAAACATCTGCAAAAACTGGTGTGGAGTTTTATCACCTTGGTGAGTGGATGCGGATGGTGCGAAGAGATTTTCTCCTAGCTATGCTTCTAAATGACATTAACACTTTACACTACCTGGGGTCTTTCCCTGCAAAACCATTGGCCACTTTACTGTATGCGGTTCTAAAAACCAATTCCCATTGCACATACTGTGGCGCTCCCCAATTTGGGGTCTCACTCCCCCGATTCTTTCCCCCTGTGCCCTCGCACAATTTCGGGGCTGGGTCGTGTGGCTCCCCTAGCAGGTCCTACTTACCTGCGCACCTCCGCCACTGAACGTTCGCACCCGAGCTTGCCTAACTCCTCACCCTAACCTACCTGGGGAAGGCCCTCCCTGGCACTTACCCCCTCGATGCCCTTCCTGGCATTGTGCTACCCGGGTCCTTCCTCCGGATCATCGGGCCCCGCTGAACTGTACACCAAACTACCTGGCTCCCAGAGCCTACCTGCGGCCTCACCTGGCCAACAGACTACCAGTGGCGGAGTGCTCAACCAACCATACCTCTAACAGGCCACACACCCAGCCATTCCATACACTCATGCACCCATCCAAGCAATACTCTGCTACTTTCAGCACCACAGATGTCAATATCCAACCAAATTTACCTACTCCCTCTACCTAACTTTAACCTACCCTCCCCGGGTGTTCGTGAAGGGGTCCATCCTTCCCCCATCCACTCCTTCGCACCATACACTCCACTCCACTCATTCCACAATACTCACTCCACACCATCCATTCCAGACCATTCATTCCAGACCACCAAGCTCTCTTGCACACTCTTGTGCTCTCACCATCCATCCACTTGCACCCCTTGCAAGTCAATCACTCAATGCACAATCACACACATCCTCAATACTCTGCTCAATACACAAGCTCATACACAATTCAAGCTCATACACACAGCATCACCTGGCTATCTATTTCCCCCTAACTTAGTGCTTCCCTGTCATCCCTTATACTATGCACTCCCTCGTCGTTATCAACCATCTAATCTGACTACGTCCCCACTACTTGTACAATGACTCTACTTAACTCTCAAGTCACCTATGGTCATTTCTAGGTACCTATACATTTATCCTAACCCTCCCGGGCTAGTTTGTACTGCCACCCCATAATCTATAGCTCATGTGCCCAAAAGGATGCGACGGATGGTAGAGCTACCATCCCTCTACATCACTATCGCCATTTCTATCACTATCCGTTCGCTATCCTTGAGCCTCTCGGTGCGGGAATACATTCTCTTTACAGCTCGGCTTCGAAAAGCCGGCTATCCGTGCAGATGGTCAGTCTCCTGTGGTTGGGTCCGTCCGGCATGTCGATTCTGGGGAGGAGGTTTTGTCGGACCGAGATTCCACGGTCCATCTCGGCGCGGACCATTGCGGTCTCCAGCCCGATGACCCAACCTCGCCCGGTCGGAACACCGCCCCCGCTAGGGGGCGAAGGTCCGACCTGGCATTTCTCCCCCGGAATTGCGCCGATCGCCTGAACGACGCGGCACCGACCATACAGGGTGGGACCCGGCCTGAATCGTGCACGGCGCTTCTGGCAGAAGCGCTGCTGCAACGATCCCCGCCGGCCCCCGCAGCACACAAAGCGCACCACGCCCCGAGAGCTCGCGTCGGCTACCTGTCAGCCTAACCACTGCCCCGGTCAACGTCGATGCTCCAGTCGCATGCTCACATTCACCCGCGTTCCTTTTCTTACTTACAAAACGGGGCGCTCCAACGCCTCCCATACATCCCACACATTTCGTCACTGAACTCTCTCTCCGTGCACACCACGCAGGCACACTCACACACTCCATTACACACCTCTCTCGCGCACCTTCCTGCGCACACTCTCTACTCGCCCACTCCATCATTGCACACACCTCCGTGACACACCTCTCCTCCATTGCACACTCCGTAACACTCATGGGTGTGCACTCTGTTGCACACCCACTCACCACCGCACACCCTCGCGCACACTCCTCGGTTACATCCTCTGTAACAAACATGGGTGTGCACTCTTTTGCACACCCAATCACGTGCTCCGGTGTGCTCTTCCACTCACTCGCCACAACCAACTCAGGTGTGCATCCTTGCACACGCTCCTCATCCATACCACACTCTGTATCACATTCATCACACATACACTCCGATGTGCATTCACTCTCGCACTCGGTATCACACTCTCGCTCCGGCACACACTTTTCTCTCACACGTGCACCATTTCCTCTCATACCACGCACAAAGGACCTTCCACGAACGCCCGGGTGCTGTCTGGATCCCAAACGCACGAAAAATCCTTTTGCGCTAAACACTTTCCCGAAAAACCTTTTCGCGCCATATACAGCCCGGCTTACCTTCGGGATTCTTCTCTCCACACGCACCTGCAAATCTTTATAAGGATTAGCAAGTACGGCATCAGGAAGCGAATACAGACTTTGGACATATTCCATTCCTTCCTCCCGCGAGTGCTTTTCTAAGTCTGCGGTCTCTTCCGCCCCAATTTCCACTATTGCTTCGATTTCTTTTCTTAGCCCAACGACCGCCGGCGCGCCTAAAAAAAATTCTTTTAATTCTGCGGCCGTTGGTTTTTCTATACCCCGGGTCGCGATTTCTATACCCGTCCACACGACTTCGTTTTGCTCTAACTCGCTTTTCTCATGCTCCTCAGGTCGCGCTACCTCGTCGCGTACAAATGCGACCTCCTCGCTTGCCCCGCGGTCAACCTCCCTCTCAAATTATTTTGCCTCATACCTGGCTTGCCCCCTCGCTAGCCCCTCATTAATTTATTGGGCTTGGCCACCCATGTCCTCCAATTGGCCTCCTAATTTGTTTTATAACCCCCCAATTTGGCTTCCCATCTCATTTCTCAATCCGCCAATTTGATTGCCCGTATCATTCCTCAACCCCCCAATTTGATTGCCCATCTCATTTCTCAACCCCCCAATTTGATTGCCCATTTCATTTCTCAACCCCCCAATTTGGCTTCCCATTTGCTCCCCCATTCTATCCATTTTGGCACCCAGTTGGGTCAGGAACAATCTGAGGTCAAACCCCATTTGCACAGCGGCCCCAGCCGCCACCGCGGGCTCGGCCTCCGCCGCCATGTGCGCGGCGCCGCCATTTTGCATGCCTGCAAACCCCACTACCGCACCTCCTTCATTACTTTCCTCATCCATCTCTCCCAATTGTTCTTCCCTGGGGTCCTGGGTTGACTCTAACCCTTCCTCTTCCCCCTCATTTCCCACACCGGCATCCGATGGCCTTGATTATCCATGGCACGATTCAATTTGGATGTTAAATAAAATATCGGCCGCTCTAAATTTTGACCAAAATTTTTTTCCCACAATATAAAAAATTTCGTTCGGGTCCAAATCCCACTCACAGACACCAATTGTTGTGGCCAATAGCACAATTGGTGTCCAAAATTTGGTCTACTAAATTTAGTCCCGTGTTTCAAATCCCAACTCCTGACACCAATTGTTATGGATCTCGGGGGTCGACTCTCCCCTTATCAAGGGGGGGGGGGGTTAATCCCCTTGTCCTTTTAAGCTGGCCGTCCCGAGTCCTGGAAGCTATAACGCTCCTCCCGGTCGGTCTTAGGTAGGGTGATTGGTCAATTTGGGTCCCAAATACCTAATTACTAACACTGGCTGCGAGCACGGAAATAACTCCCGCTCGAACCACGGATAAGATGGTAAAGTGCCGAGCGGTTAGCAATCCGCGATCCGAGCCGTTAACAAAGACTAAACCCGATTCTGAGCGGTTGCGATCGTGCCACAAGTACCCAATTGAGAAATGACGAATGCGATCGGATTAAGGAAAACCAAGAAAGAACAAGGTAATTTATTTACAAACCAAAAAGAAGAGGAAAGGAAAGAATGTACAAGAAGAAGAAGAAGAAGAAGAAGCAGGACACAGGGCAATCTTAAACAGTCTTATTCTATACCCCGGACAAACAGACACACAAACACGGGGATTGTAGCTGGCAGGGTGGAAGGTCCAGGTAGATGATCCAGGCTCCAGTCGACCCCGTCCAGGCTCCGGTTCCACGGCGAAAACCCGGCAGGTAGCTCCGCGTATGGTTCAACCGCGAGCAGACCTTACATATGGCGGGGAGGGGTGGGGGGGGGGGGAGGCTCGCAATACTTGTACGATCGTGCTTACGCTCCCTCTCTCTCTCTCTCTCAAGTTCTCATTCAGCGCCAGTGAGTGAGTCCTCAGTAGATGATAAATGTTGCTTCTGGGACACCTCCGTTTAACATGGGAAATCCCTATCTAATGTCATTTACCCCCCTGTTTTAAAAAAAATCATAAACACCTCTATTTCTCCCTCTATGAACCTATAATCCTTCTCGCCTTATGAACCTATAATCTTTCTCGCCTTATGAACCTATAATCCTTCTCACCTTATGAACCTATAATCCTTCTCGCCTTATGAACCTATGATTTTCTTCCTTTATGAACCTATAATCCTTCTAGCCTTATGAACCTATGATCATTCTCACTTCCATGTAAATTTTACCCTATTCCCCCCACTACCCCCTTAATATAGTTCCTTAGACCACTCTGCTAATGAGCCTATAAATATATTATCTCTTTCTAACTTTTTTAAGAGTTCCATTCTCCTATAGAACTCATCCCCATCAAGTATATTTATAAAGTATACAGGTTCCTTAACCTTTTGTTGTGAAAGTATAAAGTGGTATGTTTCACGGAGGGTTCTTGTTTGACCTCCTCCTCTCCCACATACCATTTTAAAATTATAATATTTATTATCCGATTGATAACCATTAAAGTTCTCACTCCACTCTAATATATTTTTCTTCCCACCCTCCATTACCCCACTTAACAAATGAATACGTTTATCCGTCTTGAGAACCTTCTGACCAGTGATTCTCTCAACCTCTTGAATCTGATATTTTTCACATTCGTTATGTTTTCCATTTATATACCAAGGTTGATTACACCTCCACTCTTTAGTCTGGTTGATACTTGGTTCTATCATTTATATAATAGTAAAAAAGGTGGCGGTAGCCCGTTAAAATCCCTAACCCCCCTTTTTAACTTATCACTTATATATATATATATCTTATATACTTATATAACCATAAGGGAGACGATCAATTCCATTTTCTAAAATAAACCTCTTATCATCAAAAGCCCCCAATGCTTTCTTATTCACCTCTTCTGAATATAATTGATGTTTATAACTTCTTATTCCATTAATCTTTCTAAACTCTTCTTTCTTTGTTGTTAAACAGTTATAATAATCCTTAAAGTTTATTGTTTCTTTAATGACATTTTTCTTTATACCTTTTAACTTCTTATCAGTCTTTTCAACGTTATTCACAATGTATTTATAAGCATAAGCCTTCGACCTCAATCCCACAAATTCACTCATAACATTTCCTCCCAATTCATCCTTGAACTTTCCAATCACCTTTTTATTTTTAGAAGAGAACAACTCACTCTCTGGACTGTAATTACTTGTATCATAGATATTAATGTCCTTTTTCATATCTGAATAAACATCATCAGTATTAATTTTCAAAATAAAACTATCAGTATCCATATACAACAATGACACATTATCCTTATACTTTGATTTTAGATTAATATAAAAGTAATCATACATTAATGACTTTGACAAGTCAAGAATTGATGTTCCAATGTAAATAGGTTTGTCCATTTCAATACTCTCTTTAACCAAATGGATCGCACAAAAGTTCTCAGTAAAGACCTCAGCTCTAGTAAAACTCGGTCTATTAATTAATTTTGATGCTTGTTCCCAAGATGTTGCTAGTCTGATATTTTGTCTTTTCCTCACATTCTCCATGGTCTTACCAAAGACCGCATTATTCATTAATTTATAAAAGTCTTTCTCAAAATCTGTTTTTGACTCTGTTCTTCTTTGTGTATTAAAATCAATGTACCCCTTTAACCAATGACTTTGATTGAACTTTAGAACCCTGTGGATCTTCTCTACTCTTAGACCTTTTGATAAATATTGTCGCAAATTTCTTTGGTGTAGTACATAATTTTTCTTGTTATATAATGTAGTAAGTAATTTTTCTGTTGATTCACCTATATCAAACGATCGTTGATAATCACTCAACCATTCTTTCTTTGGACTTTCTTTCTCACAAGCAAATGGAAGATCTTTATGTTTGATATGAAGTTCTTCAGGATATTTTAAATCAACCTCAAAATAATAACCAACCTTTGAATCATCCAATTGTTTTTGTGTAGAGATACATACATCTTGTAAAACCTTTGTGTAGTCTTTTTCCTTTACCCATCTTAGTTTCCCATAAGGAAGAGCTTGAGACATTGCCCAGCCATACAAGTTGTTTGCGTCATAGTACATCAAGTAAGAACTCTCTTTCGTTGAATCATAATTTGGAAGATATTTGTTATTTGCTTTTGAGTAGCTGCTCGAGCATACTTGTGAAATTCCACCTCTTTTTGCCTTTTCAATCATCAAAAGCATATCGACATCGGTTATCAAATCCAAATCTTGTTTTGTCATTTTCAACATCGCGCTCCAAGCCAATCCAGGTGCTGTGTAGTAGTGAGCAGGATCCAATCCATATCCAGTGCGACAAACAGATCTAAAGGCTTCAAATACATCGGCCAATAAAAGCACATCAGTTTTGAGATACAAATCGTGATACTCACCAAGATTCTTGATGTTATATTTTTCCCAAACATTTTGTGCGTGTACATAATCTTTATCAGATATATGACTGTTGTTTAATTTGTTATCGAAATTTTCTTTTAAAGGAAGTTGTGTTTCATTGAATCTCTCAAATGAGTCCATATAGTCATAGGGGTAAATTCCCTTTTGTGTTAGAAAATCTTTATCTGAAAAATACTCTGAAAGACATGGAAACTCTTTTAGATTTTGAACCAAGTTAGCCAATGGACTTGCCATGAATTTAAATGTATCAAGAAATCTGATATGAGTAATAGGAGATGTGTGAATTGTTTTTGTGAATGAAATGTATTTCTGATCTGTGTTAGGAATTGCTGAAATGTGTCCAGATGTCTTTGAAAGTTCATTAATAAATAGATGCGTATCATAATGAGCATTGTTATGAAGAAAGACAGGAATGAAAGAGGGGAGTTGATAATTAATATTGCAACTTTGATGAGCTGGACCTCTATATTTACCAGTGAGATGACAATGATCTCTAACCTTTAGACCTTCACCAATTTTTTCCTCACAAATATGACAAACATTGTTTTTTCTAAATTCCCTTTTCTGTTCACTCGTCAAAGACATTGGTTTATTAGTTTCTCTCATTATCTTGGTTAATCGGACACAGTCTTTTTCTAGTCGTTTCACAAACTCCTCTGGGGTATTTGAGCCTCTATACTCCTCTAACTTGTTATATTTATCACCAACGGATGATTTGATATAATAACAAAAACCGCAAGGAGTATGTTTTTGATATTTATTTGTGTATGAATCTTTTGGATCTGGAGAAGCAGTATCTATTTTTTCTAGAATACTTTCAAAATCAGCATATATAACAAATGGATGTTTGATCTTTTTCTTTTCATCTTTGAATGTGATATTTGAGCCTTCTTTAGGCATATTGATTACCGTTGATTTATGTTCACCACAATAATTTGAATGTTTATCTAATCTTTCTTGTGTATGGAAGAAGTTAAGACAACGCAAACAAATATATATTTTATTTGTTCTTTTACATACTTGTGGTTTTATTAATTTAGCAATATCTTTAATGTATGTATAATGTGAATTTTCCTCTGAATTAAAATATAGAAGATTAATATGAGTTTGTTTACAATTGTCAGAAAGCTTTAAAACCTGAATGCTGTTTGTTTCTGTTAGACCATAAACATTAACTGATAAATTATTTATCTTTTCAAATTTAGGAATATCATTTAAAGCCATCGGAAACTTTAGATCTTTCGTATTTAATGTATTCTCATATTTTTTATAATGAGATACTCTTTCATCATGAAAATGTGGAGGATGTAAGTGTGCTAGAATAGACCAGAGAAAACATTTATTGTCTTTATTTTTGATATTGATAACTGCTTTTCTATTTTTGATAACACTGGGTAAATCAATGTAGGAAGAAGCTTTTAGAGGATCTGATTTAAGAATATGAATGTCTATGTAAATAATTTTTCCTATATTGAATCCACTTCCTACGATTGAATTATCCACATCTTGCTCTTGTTTAATAAGTTCATCATAGACTCCTGATGTTTTAAAATCTTGATATGAAGATATAAAGTGTGGCTCAGTTCTCATGTATGGTGTATCTATAACTCCTTCGTCCTTTGTCATTTCTAATTTTACTCCCATATAAAATTTAAGTGGTTTCATTTCTTTTAGTGTTTTTTCAATCAACGTTTGAACAACAGGTTTAACTCTTTCTACAGCATCAACTATAGACTCTGGTTCAGGAGGTTTGAAGTTAAAGACTCTTATTTTAATATGTTCTTTGAATGCGCCATCAGAGTTTTTAGTTGTGATAAAATTTGATAAATGTAGAATTGTTTTAAGATGTATTTCGAAGCCTTTCTTGAGGATATTTTTATTACATGCAGAACAGTGTTTTGTTTCCTTCTGAATAGGAGATAGTAGGTGAAGTAGATTAAATGTGTGTTTGTTAGTTTTAAGGTGTCTTTTGTATTGTTTATATTCTTGTTCACAAACATCGCAATACGTTGCTTTGATCATATTTATTTATATAGTAAAATTATACTTAAAACAAAGTGCCTTTTTTAGAGGCTTTTTAAAAGATGAAACTGTGCTTAAAGTAAACACCTTTGAGCTTTTCAACTCGTTTTATGTATATAACTTTACTTAAAGTAAAACACCTTTGAGTTTTTCAACTCGTTTTATGTATATAACTTTACTTAAAGTAAAATACCTTTGAGCTTTTCAACTCGTTTTATGTATATAACTTTACTTAAAGTAAAACACCTTTGAGCTTTTCAACTCGTTTTATGTATATAACTTTACTTAAAGTAAAACACCTTTGAGCTTTTCAACTCGTTTTATGTATATAACTTTACTTAAAGTAAAACACCTTTGAGCTTTTCAACTCGTTTTATGTATATAACTTTACTTAAAGTAAAACACCTTTGAGCTTTTCAACTCGTTTTATGCATATAACTTTACTTAAAGTAAAACACCTTTGAGCTTTTCAACTCGTTTTATGTATATAACTTTACTTAAAGTAAAACACCTTTTTTTTTTTTTTTTTTTTTTTTTTTTTAAATATATATATTTTTTTTTTTTTTTTTTTTTTTTTTTTTTTGTATACAAGATCGAGGCTCGTGAAAGAGCTAACAATAATCACAAAAAAGACAAACCAACTCCTCTCTGGGGGAGCAAGGCCAGAGAGGAGTCGGTAGAAGACAGAAAGACCACCAACCTGCCTGCGGTGAGTGAGTGAAAGGCCCTCGGAGTTGACTACATCGCAGGAGATTCCAATGATTCTGAAAGCTTTGGCCTCAACAGCGTGAAGCCGAGCAAGGTGTGAGGCAGGAGCACCAGCCCAGAGGGGGGAACAGTATTCCATTGAGCTGCGGATGAAAGCCTTGTATGTGGTGAGGAGCTCAGGTGTGCCAAGGAAGGACTTCGCACGACGGAGGATGCCCAGTCGGCGACTGGCTTTGGAGGCGAGCTTGGAAATGTGGTTTTCCCAAGAAAGATCATGGCAGATAGTGAGACCCAAAAGCTTGAGCGACAGAACTTCTTGGAGAGGATTGTTGAGAAAGTAGATGGGAGGGTTGTCCAGTCGGTCCTTTCGGAGAGACATCGTAAGAGTGTGAGATTTATCAGGATTGAAAGACATGTTCCATTTGTTTGCCCAGTCTGTGATTTTGTCCAGGTCTGCAGAGAGTGAGGAGGCTGCAGACTGCTGATCTGAGGGATGAGGAATGGAGCGACATAGAGTAGAGTCATCAGCAAAGAGATAGAGAGGATTTTCAAGAGAGTCAGAGAGATCATTGATGAAGACCAGAAATAGCACAGGGCCCAGAAAGCCAGAAAATAGCACCTTTGAGCTTTTCAACACGTTTTATGTATATAACTTTACTTAAAGTAAAGCGTCTATGTATTAGCCAGAAAGTTTAGATACTCTAGTTCATCAATTTCAATTTCACTATCTGAGTCATCAATAAAGCTACTCTCATAACTATCATTTGAACACAAACTATTAGTATCATAACTATCTTCAGATCCTAGACTCTCAGTATAATAACTCTCAGAGTATTGACTGTTAATATCACTCATTTACATACCATTAAACTTCCATCAATATCTATATATTTTCTTTCATTAGAACTAATAACCACAATATTTTTTACATTAAATGTTATTTTCAAATAATCTCTAATAATCAGAGTACGGAATGATAGTTCACCACTAATATTCATATTATTAATTTCACCCACATCTTTGGGTCTATTAAAGAATATACAAATGTTTCCTCTAGAATCGTTGATGGTTTTATCATTCATTTTCAAAGCTTCTTTATCAATGATCTTTTCAAGCTTTGAGTAAATTGTTAGTAGTAGTGGAGAAACTTTTGTCAAATTTACTTTAATAGAGTTATTAATTAACATAGCTTGTCCTGTAAATTTAATAAAAGGACACATGTTATTCTCCATTATGGGTTTAATCCAAAAATTTCCATATTTATCTTTGTTCAATTTAACATCTTTGACATATTTTTCTATATCTTCCACCGAAGTAGAGATTGATTGAAATTTGTCTTTTGTGTTTTGAAACATTGTATTTATTAGCTAATAAATTTGCGTTTAGTTTAAGTAAAGTTATATACATAAAACGAGTTGAAAAGCTCAAAGGTGTTTTACTTTAAGCACAGTTTCATCTTTAAAAAAGCCTCTAAAAAAGGCACTTTGTTTTAAGTATAATTTTACTATATAAATATGATAAATTCTGAAGGATATTTAGAATTTCCAGACTCTCCATATGATAAATTAGAGAATTGTCCGGCTTGTGGTAGAGTGGGGCTTAATACAGAATCAGAAGCATATAAACAATGTATTTTCTGTGATTATCTTCTAATTAATGATAATAAAAAATATAGAAAAATATATAACTCTTTTAAATTAGAACCAAAAATGAATTACTTTACAAGATTAATAAGAGAGATGAATGTTAAGTATTATGGGGATAATACACCATTTCTTACAAGGGAAGAGACTATTTGTATTGAGGAAATGTATAAGGGTTTAATGATATTTATTATTCAAAATAATTTTAATGGAAATGTTAATACAAGATACTATATAAACAAAATAATGGATTATTTTGAAATTAAACCTGAACTCAGGATAAAATATAGAGTTTCTCAAAAAACTCAAAAAAAGTTAGATGACTTGTTTTCCAAATATATAAATGAATGATTTTTTACCTGTTTGGGAAAATAAGATAAAATTTAATAACCATAAAAATCTTCCAAATTCATTGAGATGTCTAATAGTCGGTTCAAGCGGATGTGGAAAAACCTGTTTACTTTTAAAGATGCTCCTTAGTCCTAATTTTTTAGATTATGATAATTTAATAATTTTTACAAAGTCAAGTTTTCAACCTGAGTATCAACTACTCTCACAGGGTTTTAATGCGGGTCTTAAAAAGGAAGACATTATCGGTTTATTTAAACTTCAAAACAAACTAAATGATTATAATATTGATGATATAATACAATTATTTTGTGATACACAGAAATCAAAATCAAAACTAAAACCCATAACTTGTATTCTCAGTGATAATACGGATGATATACCTTCACCTCAAGATTTAGATAAATCAAAAAAGAACCTCGTTATCTTTGATGATTGTGTTAATGAGAGAAACCAAACAGTAATGGATAGCTACTATACAAGAGGGAGACATTCTTCTTGTAATTGTATTTATCTTAGTCAGTCATATTTTCAACTCCCTCGGCGCTCAATAAGAAACAATGCTAATACTTTTATTTTATTTAAGTTAAATTCAATAGATACAAATAATTTTTGGAGAGATAATTGTTCTACATTACGTAGTAAGAAGGAATTTGAAAATAATATGAAACACACGATCGGAAAATATAAATATATTGTTGTGAAACAAGATGAGATACTAAATGATATTTTTCAATAAATAAATACAGAAAATGAATACCGAAGAAAGAGTAAGAAAGTTTAAAGAACATCAAGAGTTGCTTTCAAAAGTTGTAAAGCAACAGGAAGACATAAAGAAGAAAAGGAGACAGAAACTAACTGGTGAAGAAGCCTTTGAAAGAAAACAAGAGAAATTTTTTAAACCACTTTTAAAAACTCAACAAACGATTTCACCTACAGTTCCCATGGTAGAATTTACTCCAAAAAAATTTCAAATGCTCAAAGATTTTAGTCAAATGACAGAGCAAGAACTTGGAGAATTAGAATATGATGATGAAGGATTATTTCGGCATCTTGAGAAGGTAAATAAACTTTCCAATTATATTGTAGAAGCTCTTCAAAACAATGAATATTTGAAGGGTTCAAAAACCAGAGCAGGTCTCATTCCAACAGAAGAACCAGCACAGTTCCATCTTGTGAAAGAAAAGTTATTGATATTTAATGATAAATTGGTGTTCTTAAGTTCTGACCAACCAAATGTTGAATTAACCCCAAGATTAATGTTTCTTCTAACAAAAGATGGACATTCTAATTCACCTTATTTTGATGAACCGCTTGAAATGGAAAGAGAGGAAGATAGAGAGTATATTGAGTTGCTAAACACACTTGATTATGGAGTTTCTGTTGCTGGTAAAAGTAAGAAGAATGAGAAGGAGAAACATATTATTGATGCTTTAAGTAAGCTTGGTTCGGGTGTTAGTTTTCTTCCAAATGACCCATCACAATTAGTTAATAGGTTATTATTGTTGTTAGGTAGTAAGAAGGCTGGAAACAACAATTGTTTTAATGAAGCATCCGCCATTTTAGATCAGTTGATGAATATGAAAATAATTAATAAATGTCAATACAAAGATATTTTATTAGATATTAAATAAGATGAGAAGCACAATTCTTAGTTTTAATTTCACAACGAGTGATTACACAGCTTCATTCCCTTACCCACTACAACTTGACCCCAAAAAAGAATATGAGGCTTCTTTGTTGTCAATGGAGACTTATAATACCTTGTTTAATATCACAGAGAAAAACAACAAGTTTAGTTATAATCCAGGAAGTGGATATAAAACTATAACCGTTTCACCCGGTGCTTACGAGATTTCTCAAATATCTTCAGAAGTCTCTCGCCTTATGAAAGAAAAAGGTGATGAACCAAAAAATATTGTAATAGATATTCAAAAACACACTTCAAAATCAACTATTAAACTTAAAAATAATTATAAAGTTGATTTCACCATTGAAAAATCGTTTAGAGAGCTATTGGGTTTCTCTTCAAAAAAGGTTGAAACTAACGGGACGTCTTACAGTGATAATGTCATTCAAATATCCTCCGGTATAAATTCAGTATTAATTCATTGTGATTTGATTGATGGTGCTTATAACGATGGAATAAGAACAAATACAATATTTTCATTCAGCGCATACTCAACCCCGATTGGTTATAAATTTAATATGGAACCAAAAAATCTTGTCTATTTACCTGTGTCAGGAAAAACCATATACAGAGTAAATTTTAGGATAACCGACCAAGATAATCGTATGATATCCTTTAATGATGAAATTATATCCATCAGAATTCACCTACGTGAAGTTTTTCAATAAATAAATAATGGTTATTGTGAGAAAACACGAGTTGGGAAAATATAAAATAATTACAGGGGATGGGATGTTCCTTTCACCATACTATAAGGGTGAAGGTATGTTTCTTGGGAGAGGATACTATAAACCAAAGAGACAACGGGGTGTGGGACATCAATTTAGAAATAAAGGAGATGGGATAATTGATACTCTAATGGGTATTGGTTCAACCATCCTTAAACATAAAGACCTAATTGGTTCAACTGCTTCTGCCGTGGGCTCAGTTGCGGGTGCTATAAAGAGTATAAAAGATGCTCAAAAGGAGTCTCATAAATTACAAGCAATCAAAGAAATTAAAAAAGGTAAAACTCAACTATCTTCACAAGAACGACAAAAAATCATTAAAATACTTGGGTCAGGGTTTCAACAATTTTAATGCTATATAAATACAAGTATGGAAGCGATTGATAGTATCTATGATTTGGATGATACGATTATCATTTCAAACTCCACTAAAAAGGAAGACTATTTTAAGGTAAATGCTATAACAGGAACAGACTGGAATTCAAATGGAACAAAAAGTTTTGAAATAAATAATCAACAAACTTACTTGAATATAGCTGATAGTTTCTTGCTGTGTAAATTTAAATTCACTAAGGCTGCGAATAATACTAATGCTACACTCGTAAATGATTTCTTCTGGAAAATGTTTGACAGTGTCCGCCTGTATATTGGAACACAAGAGGTTGAAGCGGTTGATTATGTCTCTGCTACATCTGAAATGATGAAATTTACACTATATTCGTTTAGTGATAGAATGGGTAAGGGAGCTGTTGAAGGTTTTATTCCTGATATGTCAACAGGAACAAACGCAGACCCTGGTTATAGTCAAAGGAAGTCAATGTATAATGATGACGCAAAAGCAGAGAATAGTTTTACGGTAGCAGTACCTCTGAAAGGTATATTTGGATTTTGTGATTATGATAAAGTTTTGTATGGGCTTAAAATTAGATTTCAACTACAAAGGAATGATAATGTAAATAGGTTGCTTTTTGGGGTTGAAAATGCTTTTGGCGACAATAATAAATTTGTTATTAATGATTTGTGTTGGTATATTAGTGAATATACTCCTAATCTTAAAACGGAAGAGATGTTAAATAGAAGACTTAACTCAAAGAAACCGCTAAATGTATCATACCTTAAAAGAAGATGTCAACACGTTAAACTGGAACACACTACCTACACTTGGAATTTGGGTGTTCTTGAAGGAAAGCCACGATACCTATGGCTCATTTTTAAGAAACCAGATGGAGAGGACGGTACTAATAAGAATAATGCCCTGAGTGATAATGCTAAGGTGAAACAACTTCGGGTTTCTCTTGATGGGACATTTTATCCGCGAGATAGATTGGAAATTGATTGGGAAAAAAATGATTATGCGGAAGCCTACAAGTCTTACCAAAAGGTGTGTGAAAGCAACGGTAATAATGAACCTATTTTGGATATGGTTGCGTTTCAAAAACTTTATACAATCTACACAATTGACCTGAGTTCTCAAAAGGAAACTATAAAGTCTAATAGAGTGGATACTTCTCTATACATTGAAAGAGGAGAGAATGAAGAAGTTGATGCTTATTGTTTGCTTTTGGAGGAAACAGAATTACAGATTAATACAGATAATGGTGTTATGATTAATATCACATAGGTTTTTTCTCATAAATAAATGGTAGGGGTATATGTTAATCAAATCAATCTTGATAAATTAACATCTTGTATTCAAAATCAAAAGCCTTGTATTATTAATGTTAATACATTTCAAAGAAAAGGAGCTGTAAGAATTGATGTTTTACTCACAAGAGAGCAGGTGAAAACACTAAATGATGTTGGATCACTTAAAATTAAAATGACAAAACCTATGTTAAAGAAATATTCAATAGACAAGTCAAGAGGAGGATTTCTCCCATTTCTAATTCCTTTATTTGCTGGTTTAAGTGCGGCGGGAGCATTGACTGGTGGTATTTCAGCAGCGATAAAAACTGCTAACGAAAGGAAGGCACAACTAAAAGCTCAAAAAGAATTGGAAAGACATAACAAGGAGTTGGAGAAACAAATTAGTGGAAGTGGTGTAATTGTAGATTTTGCTCAAAAACTTGAAAGTCTACCTGATAAAGCTAGATTGTTAGTTGGAGATATGCTTTCCTCTATCGCTCAAGCGGGTGTTAAACTAACTAAACGGGGTAATGGATTGTATCTTTCTCATAAATAAATGGATAAATGGTTTAAACAATTTGGAAAGAATACAACGTCAAATATAGAACTCGCTAAGTATTGTAAAACACTAAAAATTGATAATGTGGTTATTTGTATGAGAGATGAATTAATACATATAAATAAGAATACAAAGAATATTATTATGAATTTAGACACACAGAATGGTTCTCATTGGGTTTGTATTCATAATAGTCAGGATAAATATTATTTTGATAGTTATGGTATGCCACCACCTGTTGAAGTAATACAATTCTTACAGAATGGTGTTTATCAAACATTTCAAGTTCAAGAAATTAATTCTAAATGTTGTGGTCAATTATGTTTATATGTATTATTTAAACTCAACAATAATGAAAATTTTTATGATATCATTTTTAATCTAATATAAATGACTTATGTTGGAAAAGATGGTTCTATCTTTGGAAAATCCTCTCAGGATATTGATTTATCAAATTATTATACAAAGGCACAGGCTGAACGACAAAAATATAGTGTAAGTAAAAATATTAATATGAAGAATACTTATAAATTAATCAATTATCCAAACCCTACAGATGCGAATGACTTAATTAGATTAAGTGATTTATCACAATATATATTTTTAAAGAAAACAGCACGTTTTGTTAAACAAGTAAAATTTACAACCACAACACCTGGTTATACTGACCATACACCTTTCCTCATTGAATTTAACTACCTGCTTACAATTGAATTTTATAAAGAAGGACATTTAGTTAATATGCGAATTAATAAATGGGGGTATGATATGTCTGATTTAGGGTATAATTGGTCTTTTTCAATAAACATAGAAGACCTACATGATTTAAATCAGTCTCGTAAAGAAGAATATTATCCACTTGGTGAAGATAAGGATTTATGTGGAAGTACAATTAGCAAACAACAAATACGTGATTTTAAGAAAAGAAAAATATATGATAGTATAGCGATGGTTCGCATGACAAAGAAGGAAGGTAATGAGATAAGGATAGAAAGCCGAGGAATACAAACCGATTTGGTAGTGGGAAGATGGGGTGGTATTACCTGTCATAATATTAATCTCACATATATTTCTGATACATAAATGGCAGGAAGAAGACTACAAGAGAATTATAATTTTTGTATTCAAGGATACCTACAAGAAAAGGGTGCTCGGTATTACATACCTTATGATTTGGAGCATATACATGGGAATTTTGTCATTAAAAACTGGCCTTATACTGATATTGTTAAACCCACAAATAGAGACTTGTTTAAAATATTAAATAAAAATGAACTTCTCAAAGTTATGAAATATAAAACTCTTTTAGAAATCGTCAACAAATCTTATTGGTATCCTATTATGAGAAAAATAATTATAGATACAAGAATATCTCAAAATCCAGATGAGTATATGTATAATATTCTTTGGGGTTCAAACTCAAGGGTAGCAAGGGATGAGGAAGGAGTTGAAGAAGAGAAGGAGGAAGGAGTTGAAGAAGAGAAGGAGGAAAGAGAGAAGGAGGAGAAGGGGGAAAGGGAGAAGGAGGAGAGGGAGGAAAAGGAGAAGGAGGAGAAGGATGAAAGGGAGAAAAAGGAGAAGGAGGAGAGGGAGGAAAGGGAGAAAAAGGAGGAGGAGGAGAGGGAGGAAAAATATAAAAATATGACCATTCCTGAGATTAATGAAAGATTGAAGGTATTACGACAAATAAATAAATCTCAACGCACTGAAGAGGAAAATAAAGAATTAATGACTCTTCCGAACTTATTGGTTTTTAAATTTGCTATAATGAATTCAGAGCGCAGATATACAACATATAGTTGATGATGTTGGTGTTATTGACTTTAGTTAGTTTTATTTGTAAATAAATGGAGGAGAGAGTGAAGTCATTTCTAAGGATTCTTTATGTTTTAAAAATCAAGATAGAAATGTATATGTTGAAAACCAAAAAGGTTTTGGCACTATGTAGAACTTTTTCTCATAAATAAATATGAGTTATTGTCTCAAATGTAAAAAGAAAACTAAATCTAAAAATATCTCTTATGTTAAAGCTAAAAATAATAGAGTTTATCAAAAAGGAATATGTCAAGTGTGTGGTTCTAAAAAGTGTCAATTCATCTCTCCTAAAAGTGGAGGAGACATACAAAAGTTTTTGTCAGGTAGCAAATTTACAACAACTGGAATTCCAGGGGAATTACACCTTCCAGGGTATTCTTTCTGTGGCCCAGGAACAAACTTGGATAAAAGATTAGATGAGGCTGACAATCCTAAACCTTGGTCTAAACCTACAAATAGGGTTGATGAAGTGTGTATGAAGCATGATATTGCTTATGGGAAAACCACTACATTGACTGAAAAACATAAAGCCGACAGAGAAATGTTGTATAATTTGTCTTTGATACAAAATCCAACGTTGAGAGAGAAAGTTGATAGGTTTATTGTGAGAAATTTGATAAATGCTAAATTGAAACTTGGCCTTGGTTATTCACCCTCAAAAAACTATTAGGCTCTCATGATGTCATCAAGACTGAGGAGCTTTTGGCTGATGAATTACATAAACCTATAATCACAAAGTTTAAAAGAAGGAAAGTTTATTCTAAATACACCGACCACATATGGTCCGCTGATTTAATCGAACTAAAAAATGATAAGGGATACAAGTATGCTTTAACCGTTATTGATTTGAGGAGTAGATTTGCTTGGGTTGTTCCTTTGAAAAACAAGAGAGGTTATACTCTGAAGTTAGCCTTCCAACAGATATTTAATAAAAGTAAAAGAAAACCAAAGAAACTGTGGACCGATGAGGGAACAGAGTTCTATAACAAAATATTTATGAAATTTCTTAAGGGGGAGGGTATTAAATTATACAGCACCTTTAATGAAGGAAAAGCAGTTGTTATTGAGCGTTTTAATCGTACTTTAAAAGAGAAATTATATAAAAAATTCACACAACTCGGTTCCCAAAAATGGGTGTATTTTATTCAGGATATTGTAGATAATTACAATAATACAGTTCATTCATCAACAAAATCAAAACCATCAGAAACATTTACAAAATTAGAATATGAAAAGGAGATTAATTTGAGAAAGCCCAAGTTCAAAGTTGGTGATATTGTAAGAATATACAGATGGAAAAGTCATTTTGAGAAAGGTTATACAAAGAGATGGACTAATGAATTATTCAAAATCGTTGATGTAATGGATACTATGCCTTGGACTTACAAATTATATGATATGAATTGGGAAGAAATCTTGGGTTCATTTTACTCACAAGAATTACAAAAAACAAAACTGATAATTCATTAAACAACAACCATCCATACTTTCATCCACCCAGATTAGCTAATTTAATTAGTAGTAATAAAAAAAAAAAAAAAAAAAAAAAAAATCATAAGCCACACCCACACAGACCCCACCCACAAACCCCACCCACACAGACCCCACCCACACAGACCACACCCACACAGACCACACCCACACAGACCACACCCACACAGACCCCGCCCACACATAAGAAAGCATTGGGGGCTTTTGATGATAAGAGGTTTATTTTAGAAAATGGAATTGATCGTCTCCCTTATGGTTATATAAGTATATAAGATATATATATATATAAGTGATAAGTTAAAAAGGGGGGTTAGGGATTTTAACGGGCTACCGCCACCTTTTTTACTATTATATAAATGATAGAACCAAGTATCAACCAGACTAAAGAGTGGAGGTGTAATCAACCTTGGTATATAAATGGAAAACATAACGAATGTGAAAAATATCAGATTCAAGAGGTTGAGAGAATCACTGGTCAGAAGGTTCTCAAGACGGATAAACGTATTCATTTGTTAAGTGGGGTAATGGAGGGTGGGAAGAAAAATATATTAGAGTGGAGTGAGAACTTTAATGGTTATCAATCGGATAATAAATATTATAATTTTAAAATGGTATGTGGGAGAGGAGGAGGTCAAACAAGAACCCTCCGTGAAACATACCACTTTATACTTTCACAACAAAAGGTTAAGGAACCTGTATACTTTATAAATATACTTGATGGGGATGAGTTCTATAGGAGAATGGAACTCTTAAAAAAGTTAGAAAGAGATAATATATTTATAGGCTCATTAGCAGAGTGGTCTAAGGAACTATATTAAGGGGGTAGTGGGGGGAATAGGGTAAAATTTACATGGAAGTGAGAATGATCATAGGTTCATAAGGCTAGAAGGATTATAGGTTCATAAAGGAAGAAAATCATAGGTTCATAAGGCGAGAAGGATTATAGGTTCATAAGGTGAGAAGGATTATAGGTTCATAAGGCGAGAAGGATTATAGGTTCATAAGGCGAGAAGGATTATAGGTTCATAGAGGGAGAAATAGAGGTGTTTATGATTTTTTTTAAAACAGGGGGGTAAATGACATTAGATAGGGATTTCCCATGTTAAACGGAGGTGTCCCAGAAGCAACATTTATCATCTACTGTCCTCCTTTCAATGTGCACTTCGTATCAAAAGCAATCCCTCACAACAGGCGCACCTCCAACCAGTCCTTCAATAACGATGGTCCCCTGCACAGTCCGAGTTCGTTAACAAATGTGCTCGCTCGCCAGACCTCCACGCAGTCCGAGTTCGTTAACAAATGTCCTCGCACGCCAGACCTCCGCGCAGTCCATAAAAGGGCCTTTCACGCGCGCTTT
Organism: Myxine glutinosa; assembly: GCF_964187855.1. Lineage (NCBI taxonomy): Eukaryota > Metazoa > Chordata > Myxini > Myxiniformes > Myxinidae > Myxine > Myxine glutinosa. The sequence goes on along the minus strand of NC_136261.1, from coordinate 4,904,967 downwards.
TATAACGCCAGCCAAGATTACTACGCGCTTCACCAAGCCACGCCCGACAGTGAGCTCACCTCAGCCCTGGTTGGTTGGCGAGGGCTTACCGGCTCCACCCTTGACGGTTAGTTGACGTGGCCACACCTTCTTCCTGGGGTTCCGCCCCCTTCTTCCTCGAGCCGCATGGTTAATGGCGTCATAGGCGAGCGCTAAGGCAGCGACAAAGGCTCAACGCAGCGAACGCTGCTGGCAAGGCGCGTAATGGCATCGCTTGGAGAGGGGGGTTGCAAAATGGACGGAATGAAATGGGACCTATTCTTATTTGATTGACGCAACGCAGATTCAACTATTGGAAACATAGCCTTAACTAAACACATAATAATGAAATAACTGCAAGTCCTATGGTGTCCTACGTGTTGCTGTGGCCTATCTAGGGTGCTACCTTTATCCTTTTAATGATGAGAATTATTTACAAGTATTTACACAAGTGATTATTTATTTACAAAAGTGTGGGTTCTCAAAACCGCAACAATATTAAATACCCCATAATGTCAAAGTAGAATTTTGTATTTAGAAACGAGTACACCCGTTCCTAGTGGGGCGGCTTAGCCCAAATATTCAAAAGAATTGTGCATTTTGTGATACAAGCACCAAATTTGGCACACTAGTAGACTATCATATTATGAAAAGATCTGGATATTGGGCCATCTCAGATTCAGAGATTTGATTTTTGCAAGATTTGCAGATTTTGCAAGCTGAGATTGCAACGCCAGGGACGGCCGACTCCTTCCTACGAGCTGCCCACGTCACCCACACAAGAAGAGCTCATCAAATCACTGCAGCGGCACTGCACATCCTGCAACACCGTGCGTATGAACGCCACTGTATGACATATGCTGATGATGCAGAAGACCTGCCTGAGTTCGAAGACTGGTGTCACCAGAGAGGAGAAGACATTCCCAACTTTCAGTACTGGGCAACTGTGCTGGAACTAGAGATGTTGGTACTGGTCTACGTGCGTTCTCTGCGGCAGGCTTCATTCACGACGTACCTTGATGCCCTGACGGAACTGGTCCCATGGTTCCATGCCTTAGACCACACACACTATGCCAGGTGGGTCCCTGTTCACCTGAGGGACACGGTTGCACTCCCAATGAAGCACCCAGATGTAGCCAGAGAATTCAGGGCTGGCAACTTCACTGTACAGAAGACGAAGAAGGTGTTCTCTTCGATCCCAATCGAATCGAAATCTTGCAAAAATCAAATCTCTGAATCTGAGATGGCCCAATATCCAGATCTTTTCATAATATGATAGTCTACTAGTGTACCAACTTTGGTGCTTGTATCACAAAATGCACAACAGGTTTGCTATGCTGCTACACTATCCCTACGGGGGTGGAAAGGAGGGTCATTCCTCTCTGGGATGTATACATAACAGTAGATCTAGGGTTGGGCCTCCAGAACATCGGGGAGAGGAAGAGGGGGGTGAGGGGTGCGCGGGGTTGTTTATTTACCGAGCTCACCAAGTGGTTTAAGCATTCGAGCAAGCACTCCATTCAACACCGTTGATAAGGACCGGCCAGCTTGGCAAGCGTTGCTAGCTGCTTGGTAAATAAACACATCCCGGGTTTCCTCCCTTTCAGTTTAGTGTTAAACAGCAGTAGCGACTGATTAAAAAGCTAATCATGCGTGTTTGTGGTTTATAATATTTTTACTTCTGGTAGAGGCCGTTGGGCCATTGCTCCCACAAAACGCCATGATAAGCTATTTATAAACGTTGACTCAACGTTTGTTCAAGGAGGAAAAACACGTTGGGGAGGGGGGACATTATTACGATAAATATTGTTTTGCAATAACATTAATATTATGCTGTTATCATTAGTTTTGTTATTCGAAGCAGCCTTGGAAATATGCCACAATAAAGCAACTTAACACGGATATACACCTCAACACGCAACCCCATTGGTGGGGAAGACCCCATTGGGAAGGGGGGTAAATCGAAATGCATTCGCTACAACCTTCATTGTGTAACTCTTCGTCCTCCTGTCAAGTTTGGTCTACCAAACATTACAGGGAGGACTTTGGGAGAGCAGTACTCCATCAACCTATGGAAGAAGGCCTTGTCGGTGGATAAGACAGGTGTGCAAGGAAAGATTTGCATGATGCACAATGCCCAGTCGGCGGCTGGCTTTGCAGACCAAAGTTGGCCAGGGAAAATAACAGGGAGGCAAACATGACAAGCTAGTCATATCACATTCACTTCAGAGCTGTCTCGGCTGGGTGTGAATCCCAACCTTGCTATAAACCACCCTCCTGGTGTTTCGCAGGCAGGGCGAGGCAGGGCAGGCAGGGTTTTTTTTTTTTTTTGTATACATAATCGAGGCTCGTGAAAGAGCTAACATTTATCACACAAACAAATCAAACAGACAAACAAACAAAGTATATAAAAAGGGGAGCGGTAGACAAGATGGGGAGAGAAGGGGAAGCACATAAACACAACATTTGAGAGCAGGGACATCGGGAATGTGTGGGAGGGAGAGGGCTTGGGGGGAGGCGGCGTGGGTAGAGGGGGGTGGGAGACGTATAAACACAAGGACACCAAGGACTTCCAGGAAAGAAGTTGGTATTTCAAAAAAGTGGATTTGGGGTGACATTAGCGGGGGAAGAAAAGATCAAGGTTTTGGATGGGGGAAGATAAGAGATGGTGGTGAACAGCTGTTTTAAAAAGGTAGGTAGTACGTTTTTCAAGAGAAAAAGTCAAGAGGTTTGACTTTTTGTGTGATTAATGTCAGCTCTTTCACGAGCCTCGATCTTGTATACAAAAAAAATTTAAAAAAAGAAAAAGACATCAATGTGTGAGGCGTTCACATCCGGATGTATGTTAAACTGGGCTTCCCATCCGGATGTATGTTAAACTGGGCTTCCAATCCGGATGTATGTTAAACTGGGCTTCCAATCCGGATGTATGTTAAACTGGGCTTCCAATACGGATGTATGTTAAACTGGGCTTCCAATCCGGATGTATGTTGAACTGGGCTTCCAATCCGGATGTATGTTAAACTGGGCTTCCCATCCAGATGTATGTTAAACTGGGCTTCCAATCCGGATGTATGTTAAACTGGGCTTCCCATCCAGATGTATGTTAAACTGGGCTTCCCGTCCGGGTGTATGTTAAACTGGGCTTCCCATCCAGATGTATGTTAAACTGGGCTTCCAATCCGGATGTATGTTAAACTGGGCTTCCCATCCAGATGTATGTTAAACTGGGCTTCCAATCCGGATGTATGTTAAACTGGGCTTCCAATCCGGAAGTATGTTGAACTGGGCTTCCAATCCGGATGTATGTTAAACTGGGCTTCCAATCCGGATGTATGTTAAACTGGGCTTCCAATCCGGATGTATGTTAAACTGGGCTTCCAATCCGGATGTATGTTAAACTGGGCTTCCAATCTGGATGTATGTTAAACTGGGCTTCCAATCCGGATGTATGTTAAACTGGGCTTCCAATCCGGATGTATGTTAAACTGGGCTTCCAATCCGGATGTATGTTAAACTGGGCTTCCAATCCGGATGTATGTTAAACTGGGCTTCCAATCCGGATGTATGTTAAACTGGGCTTCCAATCCGGATGTATGTTAAACTGGGCTTCCAATCCGGATGTATGTTAAACTGGGCTTCCAATCCGGATGTATGTTAAACTGGGCTTCCCTTCCAGATGTATGTTAAACTGGGCTTCCAATCCGGATGTATGTTAAACTGGGCTTCCAATCCGGATGTATGTTAAACTGGGCTTCCAATCCGGATGTATGTTAAACTGGGCTTCCCTTCCAGATGTATGTTAAACTGGGCTTCCCATCCGGATGTATGTTAAAATGGGTTTCCAATCCGGATGTATGTTAAACTGGGCTTCCAATCCGGATGTATGTTAAACTGGGCTTCCAATCCGGATGTATGTTAAACTGGGCTTCCCTTCCAGATGTATGTTAAACTGGGCTTCCCATCTGGATGTATGTTAAACTGGGCTTCCAATCCGGATGTATGTTAAACTGGGCTTCCAATCCGGAAGTATGTTAAACTGGGCTTCCAATCCGGATGTATGTTAAACTGGGCTTCCAATCCGGATGTATGTTAAACTGGGCTTCCAATCCGGATGTATGTTAAACTGGGCTTCCAATCCGGATGTATGTTAAACTGGGCTTCCAATACGGATGTATGTTAAACTGGGCTTCCGGTTCGGATGTATGTTAAACTGGGCTTCCTGTCCGGATGTATGTTAAACTGGGCTTCCTGTCCGGATGTATGTTAAACTGGGCTTCCAATCCGATGTATGTTAAACTGGGCTTCCTGTCCGGATGTATGTTAAACTGGGCTTCCCCTCCGGATGTATGTTAAACTGGGCTTCCCATCCGATGTATGTTAAACTGGGCTTCCTGTCCGGATGTATGTTAAACTGGGCTTCCGGTTCGGATGTATGTTAAACTGGGCTTCCTGTCCGGATGTATGTTAAACTGGGCTTCTCGTCCGGGTGTATGTTGAACTGGGCTTCCGGTTCGGATGTATGTTAAACTGGGCTTCCTGTCCGGATGTATGTTGAACTGGGCTTCCCATCCTCCAGCATTAGTCGGTGTATGTTTGATGTCACGTTGTCCTTTGTGAAGAGGATGAGATCTATCAGCAGCACCCCATCCCTGCATTCTCATTCTGGTGGGAATGGTGACCAGTCTGGGATTGTAACCCTTAACAAACTAGAACGACCCTCGGTAGAGAGAATACCTCTGCCAGACTGAACAATTAATGTTTTGTATCCACTGATGGGCTGGATCTGGATTTGGACCTGAACCAAAATCGAATCGGCTTGTTCTTGTCACCTCACAAACTCATCCACCAAGTTTATTCATGACTCGTCCATAACTTTTTTTCATATCATGTTATATCTCGCTTTTCACCCTATCTCTCAATGGTGAAGAATCACTTAAAATTAAATAATTATCATATCCGAATGCATATTCAGATCTTCACCAAAATCGAATCGGCTTGTTCTTGTCACACACCCAACCTGTCCACCAAGTTCGTCCAAATCCGTCCACAACCTTTTGAGATATCTTGTTCACAAACGGACAAACAGACAGACAGGGGTGAAAACATCACCTCCACCTTTGGTCCACCTTCGGTGGCGCAGGTAATAAGCTTCCTCGGTAGGACCGATTCTGTATTGAGAATGGTGACTTGATGTTTGGCCTATTTTAAGAATCACCACCAAATGGGAGCAATGTTTACATGTTTTTAAATCGTAACCAATTTGGGACAGCACTGCCTTGGTTTTAACCTACTTGTCATCAACACGACGGAAACAACTGAATAAAAGCTTTTCAAAAACACCTGATAACTTCACCTTTCAAGTCGATAATTAATATGGGAAGAGTACACATGATAAATACCTTTACTGGTAAATAATTTAAAAATTATAAAGGTAAAGATAGAAATAGAAGATGATTGGTTTGGGGCTCATTCTCACCGACAGCAAGCTGCGCTCCACATCATGGCGGGGATGTTGACTCGGTTGTTAGGATCTGACCAGTACGGCGGTGTCCAATTCCCGCACTTTGTCCCACAGCCGATGAAATCACGTCCTTGTATAGCACCGGTGACTGCGAACGTCTCACCTTCTCGGTTCCGGCAGTTCTTTGCAATCTCACGGAGTTCTTTCTCTGCATTTTGCCATGTAACTTTGTTGAATTCCTTAACCTGAGGGACCACATTGGTGAGTGTAAATGTCGCATTTTTAGCCACCTGTGTATTTTGCGCCATGACCGGATTCAGGTGACCCCTATCATAATTACTATTATTGGCGTAGTCTTCATTGATTGCTTGAAAAAGTGGCAAGCACGATCGATCTGTGGTGTTCAAATTTCCAGCTTTATCCATGTCATCCCCTAATTTGCAAGGGTTGTTTTGGTCTCCAAGACCTCCGAGTTCCACCATCCAATTCTTTGGCCTTCTACCTGACCCTGGATTGAACTTGTAGGCCGAGTATATGGCCGAGCGGTTGCCTGTATCGTACAGCGTCACAAAGTGGAACAGGTTTTGATACTTCTGGCAAATAATTTTCACATGTGGTCCAGGGTCTTTATATATCGGTGGAATGCCATTCAAAAAGAATTTCTTACAGTCAGCTGGTACCTCATTCCAGCTTTGGAACACCATGGCTGGGATGCCAAGAGACATGCTGAAGATGATGACAATGGAAAGCAGGTTGGGATTCATGATGACGATCACACAAGGCAGCAGAAGATCTCTGTGTGGGAAACATGATCACAGTTAATAACCTGGTGGAGGTACTCCTGTTTTTTTTTGTTTTTTATGCCTCGGCTGACGAAGTCGCCGAAAGCATTATGTTTACAGGTTGTCCGTCTGTCCGTCCGGATAGGTTGTCGTTACCGCGATAACTTGGGAATGACCCAAGGGATCTCAGTCAAACCTGGTGCAAGTATGTATAATATAATAGACAAGTAAAAATTTGAGAATTTTCGAATAGTGTAGGCATTTTATGTTAAAAGTGGTTAAACAAGTTTTTTAGGATAATTCGAGGGTGCTGAATTCAAAAATGCTGTTTAACCGGTTCAATTTTGGAGTCTTAACCTTCAAATCGTAAAAAACAAAATGCCCGCCATTTTCAGCATATCTTTTGCCATAACTTGAATTTTAAGCAACATAGAAGGCTCAAAATAGTGGCAATACCCATGTTTGTGATACTGAGGATTCCAAATTTACTGTTACCTAAGTTGTAACTAGTTTGGTTTCGCCGCCATGTTGAATTCCAAGATGGCCGCCATATTTTTGGTAATTTCTGGGGTGTATTTTTTTATGTACATCACTTTCACTGGTCAAATGCACTTTTAATTTCTTTAGAACAAAAAAAATGATATTAAATCATTTCTAAAGTGCATTTAAAAAAGGGGTAAAGTTCCAAAATGGCTGCCTTTTAGTAATTATACTTTATAAATACCGTATAGCTCAATATTGGCATTCTCAAATGTTTATCTGTCTATCTTAGTCTGTTATGTTTCTGCATTCTAGTTGTCTGTTGTATGCACATGCACATCCTCCTGTGCATGTTAGCCCAGCTTTTCTGCAGCTGCAACGGCCATTTATACATCCTTTGGTACATCCGCATGTTACTATCTCGCGACACGCCTTAGGAATTGGAGATAGCGTCATCAGCTTCGGCACCAAGTTCCCATCGATGTATGTCCATCCCATGTCTGTTACTTGGGGGAGTACTGGAGTAGCGATGGTTGCGCACTTCCAAATAAAAGCCTGGTAATGTGCGCGCCTTATGTGTAGTCTCACTGCATCTGATGTTGGTGGCAGAGTCTCCTGTGGACAATCCTTAGAGAAGAGTATTACACGTGCCTTGTCGCATCTGTCCACATCATCGGGTACCTTGTAAAGACGGCATATGAACTTTTCTGCATCGTTGATTACTTCTTCAGTGATATCTTCTGTGCCAGATCTGTCAACAATTGGCTGTGTGTTTGAAACACCTTCCAGGCTGTCTTTTTGCCGTGGCCAGCAAGCTGTGACACACTGTCACAACCAGTAATTGCATGGAATGGCAGCAACGCTTCCACTTGGCAAGGTGGCAGTTTCTGGTGGAGTTTGTGGATGGGAATGTATTTTGGCTTCTTAAGAGTTCCTGCCTTCATCCACAGCTGAGTGCATGGCATCTTATCAAAATGAGCAGCTAACAAGACCAGCACGTCAGTGTCACGCACTAAAACCACCACTGTTTCAGCATTTGTGTCGACGCAATGAAGAACAAGTCGTGTGTCCGCCTCCTCATGGTTGGCCTGTAGGGATGATGTGTCCATCTCTGGATCTGAAGATTTCACGTCTGTGATCTGTGCAAATCCTCCAGGCACTACAAGTGTTGTGGGTGCAATAGACACCGCATTTGTCATGAGCTGCTGAGAACGAAACTCTGCTAGATTTGCCTTATTCTCTCCAAGTGAGAGAAAGTTGGTCCATTTGTCTGGTAGAGGAACGTTTTGGTTTTCTATTACCCGACGTATTGGTCGAGAGGCCCGGGTTCGTTTCATTCTGGTTCCAGTCTTGATGGAATCCTGCTGGTATCGGTCGAAAGTTACGTCAACTCTCTCAAATTTTTTCCCCATGGCAAACACTGAATTCACAAACGCATCTGCATATTCACCAAATGTGGTTATTCCGCTGGGCTTTCCAAGAGCCATCACCAGTGCTTGACCATCAATTACTAAGCAAGTACTTCCAGTTAATGTCACTTGTTCTGGGGTTGAGACATCTTGAATCAACTCATTTGCCAGTCGAGATTTACCGCTACTGCCTGTATGTAGACTCCCATTCATGGCAGCAAGTGAAATTGGCACAGGCATAAGCTCATGCTGCAGAATCAGGTCCAGGTTTATCACACGCCCTGCTTTGGAAGCTGTCACAAGTCGCTGTAGAATGTTTCTATCTGCCTTGATGGTCGTTTCTTTGCCTTTGCTTTCTTTGCAGTCTACAGCATACAGAGACGAGAAAGTCTGTGCTTTGTTCCTATGTAAAGCGGCATTGAAATTGATATGACATGTGCCATCAGGAGGCTGAAGAAGGCGCTGATCAACAAACTCATCCAGCTGCACCTGTCCAAGTTTTTCTGCATTAAGCAAAGAATGTTGAATGCTCTCCGATGCCAAATCCTTGGTAGCAATATTCTGCAGTACAGAAGATGACATTCCCTCGCTGAATACATCGAATCGTCGGAACGCTGAGACGACTTTCTCCTCATCAAGGTTGTCACGCCCTTTCCTGGAAGGTGTAAGCTCGTTGTACACATACTCACTTTCCTCCCCTTCGATCATCAGCATTTGTCTAGTTTTACTCGATATGCAAGTTCTCAAGTTATATGATAGTGCCCATCTGCCTAATGCAGAGATACTTCTTGTGATGCCCACAATGCCACCGCTCTTCTTTCCAGTGCCATTCAGCCATTCTTGGCTATGATCAGGTGATACTTGATTTAATTTCCGGCCGGACTCCTTTACAACAAAATTTCCTGCCTGGAATTCCTGAAGGACTTCTGGTGGAAGGCAGTTCATTTATGCCAGGTAAATGGTTCCCCATCTAGCATAATGAGTGTGGTCATACCTAAAGAAGAAAGGTAGCATCCTCCTGAAGGCATACATGTGGAGGTCCCAGACACCATCACGCTGTGCTCTGATGAAAAGCAAAAGAATGCTTACCATGTCCATATATTGCCACCAGAACTGAGAATTTGGATCGTCTTCCTGTAGTTTGTGACTAAAGGTATCCATGTGATTACGGAAGTCCTCTGTAGAGAATGTATCCAGCAGCTCTGCAAAATCATAGTCGTTGGATTGCAAAGTGCTCTGCAGTTGTTCCTTCAACTCTTTATCATGCTCGTCTAAGTAACTGTAGAGTTGGGGAAGAAGTAACTGCCACGAGGCCTGTAATGTGATCTTGTGGACTCTAACGGCACGTGCATATGCTTTGCCCGCCATTACGTGTTATGCTGCATTGGCTCCAAGAATGTCAGTTTCGGTCCACACATCAATTAGACCACAATCTTGCATGTGTTGTCCAATTACTCGAAGGAAGTTCATGGATGTATGCAGTCCACCAAGGCGTGGTATGAGGATATCATTGTATTTTGGAACGGACCACTTTAGCTCCATTAGCTTTGGAAAGAGGACTTCATCGACAGTTAGGACAATATGTTTCTGGTTGAGGGCTTGTGTGATGTGTAGCGCTCTTCGAACAACAGTGTTCAAAGTGTTAATGGCATGCGCTGGGGCTTGAATGATTGGCAGATACCCTACAGTAGTCATTTCAGCATTAACATCACTGTGTTCCTGGTTGAATGCAGTCCATGACGGCTTTGGAGAAGTTGATTGTCTTGTCATCATGAACGCATTATCTGTTGCCTGTGCTTTCAACGCTGAAGGTGATTCTTCAAGGGGAATGTCAAACCACTCCTGTTTAGTAGCAGCTCTGAAAGGAGGTTGAGTAATACTCTTAGAGTTGGCATGTACAGGTAAGATATCATTCATGGCATCAGGAATACTCAATGTAGTATTTTTTGAGAGTTTGATACCATCTAGGAGACTGCCAGCAGGTGGTCCTCTCTGCCAAGCAGCAAATTGTGTGGCATGGAAGGAGTTTTTCCAATCAAGCGTGTTTTCGTTAATATCAATATTGTCAGTAGAGAAAAAAACGAAACGATCTTTCACTAAATTGGGTGGTAAGACAGCCCCACTTTCATCCATTCCTTGCAGCGTACTCTCTGCTAAGGCTGTGTCTAATCGACGTACGTCTGTGTAGCTTATAACATGTCCAGCATTGTGAAACATCTGCACTAGTTCGTTTGAGCGAGTTGCTTGGTGCAGGGCACTGCCTAATCCGATGTGTTTTGGAGTCAAGTGCTTGTCACCACTAGCTGTGTAAATCAAATCTTGTGCAATACTGAGGATGCAGCATCGTCTTACTGACTCCTCTTTGCTTTCATCATAATCCTCATCAATATCTTGCTCTAGTAGACGCTGGCCGCCCAGCATCATGTTAAGGAACATATACAAGCTATTCCTTTTTATATATTTTTATATAGGACCGAACTCCCTTATCTGTCTCCCTCTTCCAAATCCTGGTGGCGTCTGGTCAAATCTGTTTCTGGTGTTTGTTCCCCCTCCATCCCCTCCCTCACCTCAAATGGCCACACGGCTGACTCCGCACGTGAAAAAGCTGAATGCCTCAACTCTGTATTTGCCTCTAAATCTTGTGTCCCAAACCCATCCCTCTCTGTACCCACCGTACCCAGTCGTACCCAGCTGCTCCTGGACTCTGTGTCCTTTCCACCTGACAAGGTGGAAAAGTTTCTGTCAACCCTCGACTCGGATTCTGCAACTGGACCTGACGGCATCAGCCCACGGGTCCTAAAATCCTGTTCTTCCGCTCTTTCACTCCCTCTCTCTGTTCTCTTCACCCTCTCTTTTGCTCAAGGTCATCTTCCATCTGCTTGGAAATCTGCCTACATCACCGCTTTGCACAAAAAAGGTGCAAAAACAGATCCCAGCAACTACAGACCAATCAGCCTTCTCTCAATTATCAGTAAAGTCATGGAATCCATCATTGCTTCAGATATGAAATCTTTCCTCTTCTCCAATGGCTTGATCTCTGATCATCAATTTGGTTTCAGACCTGGTCACTCTACTCTGGACATGCTGCTTCTGCTTTCTCAGCAATGGATGGAGGTCCTCAATGCCAAACAGGAAATTCGAGCTGTCTCCCTTGACATATCACGTGCCTTCGATACGGTCTGGCACCCCGCCCTGCTTACCAAACTCTCCTCTGTTGGTATCCATGGAAATCTCCACGCATGGCTGGCGGACTTCCTCTCTAGTCGTAGTCAACGTGTGGCGCTGAATGGGTTTCTCTCATCTCCTCTTCCTGTTCAGGCTGGAGTTCCCCAAGGCAGTGTTCTGGGCCCTGTGCTTTTTCTGGTCTACATCAATGATCTCCCCGAATCTCTTGAAAATCCTCTCTATCTCTTTGCTGATGACTCTACTCTCTGTCGCTCCATTCTTCATCCCTCAGATCGACAGTCTGCAGCCTCCTCACTCTCTGCAGACCTGGACAAAATCACAGACTGGGCAAACAAGTGGAACATGTCTTTCAATCCTGACAAATCTCACACTCTTACAATGTCTCTCCGAAAAGCCCGACTGGACAACCCTCCCATCTACTTTCTGAATAATCCTCTCCAAGAAGTTCTGTCACTCAAACTTTTGGGTCTCACTATCTGCCATGATCTTTCCTGGGAAAACCACATTTCAAATCTGGCCTCCAAAGCCAGTCGCCGACTGGGCATCCTCCGTCGTGCGAAGTCCTTCCTTGGCACACCTGAGCTCCTCACCACGTACAAGGCTTTCATCTGCAGCTCAATGGAATACTGCTCTCCCCTCTGGGCTGGTGCTCCTGCCTCACGCCTAGCTCGTCTTCACGCTGTTGAAAGCAAAGCATTCAGAATCATTGGAATCTCCCGCGATGAAGCTAACTCCAAGGGCCTTTCACTCACTCACCGCAGGCAGGTTGGTGGTCTTTCCGTCTTCTACCGACTCCTCTCTGGCCTTGCCCCCCCCAGCTCTCTCTGGGCTATGTCCCGCAAATATTCCTACAGGTCGCACAAGATCTGCCTGCAACCCTCTTATGGTTAAACTGCCAAAACAAGACTGTCTGCTCACCTTCACTCCTTCATTCCTCTTTTCTCCCGCCTCTGGAACAAACTCCCTCACTCTCTTCAATCCCACTCCACCCTCCAGGTCTTTAAAACAGCTGTTCACCACCATCTCTTATTGGTTCACCACCATCTCATCTGGCTGTTCACCACCACCACCCCCATCCAAAACCTTGATCTTTTCTATCCCCGATAATTTCACCCCAATTCCACTTTTTGAAATACCAACTTCTGACCTGGAAGTCCTTGGTGTCCTTGTGTTTTATACTTCTCCCACCCCCCACCCCCCCCCCCCCACCCCTTCCCACGCCTCCTCCCCCCGAGCCCTCTCCCTCCCACACATCTCCCTGCTCTCAAATGTTGTGTGCTCTCAAGTGTTTGTGTGCTTCCCATTCTCTTGTCTTCCGCGCCCTCTTTTTATATATTTTGTTTGTCTGGTTGATTTGTTTGTGAAGTAAATGTCATGGGGGGTTCTGGAATGTCAGCTCTTTCACGAGCCTCGATTCAGTATACAAAAAAAAAAAAAAATCCCCTCCGGATGATAGGGAGTAGTGCGACTGGCAGTGATCCCCAAGCCCACAAGGAAGGTCCGCACCTCCTGTGACATGAGCGTGGCCCCTGGATTCGAATGCATGAACCCGGGATACCCGAACATGACAAACAGGTGACGCAGGCATCGAATAACCGTGGCGGATGTCATGTCCGAGCACGGAAATGAAAACGGGAAGCACGAGAACTCATCAACTACCATCAACATATAACGTAGCGTGCTCTGTGTGGGTAAGGGACCGTTTAAATCGATGCTGAACCCTTCCCAAAGTCAAGTCGCCTGAACGAGAGCTCCCACCGGCGGTTTATAAAACCGCGGTTTCAGCTCAGCGCACACCGAGCATGAGCGGCATAGACGTCTGATGTCCTCAATTGAAAACGGTAAATTGCGGCAGCGCACGAAATGAGCAAAGCAAGTTACCCCTGGATGGCACAATGAGTCATGGATGCGGTTCAGATCCTCCAAAGTCATGCCGGCACATACCGATGGGCGAGATAGCGCGTCGGCGGCTACATTTTCGCTCCCTGGTCGATATATGATATCATAACAGTAGTCAGCCAGTTCGACCTGCCATCGTAATATTTTCTCGTTTTTAATGCGCTGGAAATATTTATGTCCGTACATAAATGCCACGGACTACTGATCAGTCAAAGGATCAAACTTCCTGCCCAGCAGCAAGTGGCACCACCGTCGGACTGATTCCACAACCGCATAAGCTTCTTTTTCTACCGCAGAATGTTTATGCTCGGCCGAGGTCAATGTCCTGGAGAAGAATGCCACCGGTTTACTCCCTTGAGTGAGGGTGGCAGCGATGGCACAATCCAAGGCGTCTGTCTCGACGAGAAATCGAATGTTGTCATCAATCGAAGTCACACAGGCCCCAGCGATATCTTCCTTCAGAAGTTGAAAAGTGTCTTGAGCATCCTGCGTCAGAGGGAAGGCTTTACAATCCACTTTCACGGTCCATTTTTATTCACTCGAATCCGACGCGTGGGAGCGATGGAGAAGCTGCTACACCTTGAGGTCTTCTCGGGCGACCCTCAGGCTACGAACGTGGCAGACCAATGGGACCATTGGTACAACTCTCTTCGGAATTACATCTCTGTAGTTCCTGATCTCACTGACCTGATCTCAGCGGCTATCGATTCTGAACTGTCATGTCACCGACATCATTTATGGTTACATTTCCCAATGTACCATGTATGATCCAGCCGTGGTGACGTTGTGAGGTATATACATCAAGCAACGAAGTGCGTTGTATGGTCGCCACATGCTCGCCTCCCGGCATCAGGATTCGTCGGAGAGCCAAGAGCATAACATCCAGGAGTTGATACGCCTGGGGAAATATTGTTTGATGGAACCTCGAACGGTTGCAGAGTCGACTGATAACCTAATGTGAGATGCTTTTGTGACGGGAATCGCCTCGCCAGCAATCAGGTTCCGATTGCTTGAGGAAGCCATGTTGACCTTCCAGCAAGCATGCGACAAGGCTCGCATATTACAGCTGGCGACAACTCATGCGGAGGCGCACGGTGGATCCTTTCTCACGGCAGGGGCTATTGCAGAAGCGGGCGGTGAGACAAAGCAAGTATGAACTGACTGTAGACTTGGTGCAGCTCGTGCAGGTGAATCCGCAGTACGCAACCGTTCGGCTTAGGGACGGCCATTTGTCGACCGTGTCGATCGAACATTTAGCGCCATGTGGGGTGGGGGCTGGGGATGAGGGCCCCCATAATGACGTGGTCTCCGAAACTCCGGTCGCCGAAATGGAGGTGTCCGTGCCGGGCACCCCTCAGCCTGATCGGGCCGCAGGTGACGTCGAGCCGTGACAGGTGTGGAATTTCGGGGTGGCGCCTCCGGACTCGCCTTGTCTTCCGTCCCCGGAGAGCGAGCGCGGGTTGGTTAGCTACCACACACGTGCCGGCCGGGTATGTCGTCGACCCCAGCGCTTGGGAGTGTGACGAGTTGTTGTGAATCTTAGTTGACCGCTAACCCGAGATTTTATACTAATGGCTTCGACTTTTATACATTTATACCGTTAGTGCACGTGCTGGCTGAAACTTTAATGGTGGGAGAATGATATGAAATTGTGGGTTCTATCTCTGAGCTGTGACCTGCTCCCTAATACATTACTGACAATGCAGTCCCTGTGTCGGCCGCGCGGTGAGCGGCTTATAATACCACCTGTAAGCAAGGAGGGTTCATTACTGCTGTAATGGGTCCTCAAGTTGGTAAGACCGATGATGATGTGCATATGTACCCGCAAATGTCTTTGCATTGCCTCTGCATTAATGAAGGTTGTCTGGACATGCTTGCTTATAAGGTTTCGATACTTCTTTTATAGATGTGTTGCATTCAAGTGAATAAAAATGTTATGAAGTCAAAGATGTCCACCAATAGACTCCAAAGTGAGCTTTTATTCACTCGAATGCAACACATCTATAAAAGAAGTATAGAATCCTTATAAGCAAGCATGTCCAGACAACCTTCATTCATGCGGAGGCAATGCAAAGACATTTGCGGGTACATATGCACATCATCATCGGTCTTACCAACTTGAGGACCCATAGCAGCAGTAATGAACCCTCCTCGCTTACAGGTGGTATTATAAGCCGCTCACCGCGCGGCCGACACTGCATCGTCAGTATTGTATTAGGGAGGACGTCACAGCTCGGAGATAGAACCCACAATTTCATATCAGGGAGAGTTGTTGATCATGTGTTGGAGATTGCAGAAGAGCTAGGAGAGAGGAAAGGATGAGAAGGACAAAAGGTTTGATGGTGATGGGATGAGACACAGTGAGCCATTGTTTGAGGCAGGGCAGAGTAAGGAAGGAAGAAGGTTGGAGGAGGGGGAGGTATGAATTGGAACGGAGAGGAAGTGGGGAGGAAGCAGCTTTGAGGAGGAGGGGAGAATTTTAGAGAAATGGAGGGTGGGGAGATTTGAAGGGGAGGGGTGAGAAGGGAGTTTTGAAAGGGAGGGGCGAGGGGGGAATTTAGGAAGGGAGGAGGCAGTTTTGGAGGGGAGTGGTGAGGGGGAGATTTGAAGGGGCGAGGTGAGGGGGGAGCTTAGAAGGAGAGGGGTTAGGGGATGTTTAGGAGGGGCGAGGGAGGAGTTTGGGAGGGGTGTGACGAGGTGGAGTTAAGAAAGTCTTGGACAATCAATGGAAAACGAATATTTATTGCAAAATGAGTTTGTTGTGAATTTCAAGTCAGAGGTCCGTTTGAAAACGTAAGAGGGGTGGAATGAAGGTGAGTTTAGGGAATGTAGAGAGGAAGAACTATAAGAGATTGAATTGTTTTTCATCAGAATCAAAAAAAATTTTTTTGATAATGACAATTCATTTTCAAAAAGTTACAGATTCAGAGGAAGCACTGGTGGTTTAGGTATGCTACAAGCCAATTGATTAAGAAAATATTTTATGATTACTATTTATTGATTTTAATTATGCAATTTCATTGTATTGAAGGAGCTGGGGCTCCCACGTCGATCAGAAGAATGGACGCGACAAAAAGCTGGAATTCATCTGAGTTGCTTTATTGAAATCAAACACTCAGGCACTCTGAAAACCCGTTTATCGGTCAGCAATATATATCTATTAACCCAGGGGGTTTGCCCAGGCCCGGCGCCAGGGGGCGTGGCCCAGCGTCCTGGCTGCGGCCTGGCAAGTTGAGGGCGAGCCTGCCCAGGCGTCCTGGACGAGCCCGGCATGGTGATCGCTCCGCGTCCTTGATAGGTGCAAGGCGATTGTGAAACCCCAGCGGCAGCCGCTACACACGTCCCCCCAGAATCGACTTGCACCGGCAGGGTCAACTTGAGGGGGGTCCTGATGACCCGGCCGAAGCGACCCCTGGCGGGTCGTGGGAGGGGGTCCGGTGAGGTGGTGGGCGGTCGAGTGGGGGGCCCCGTGGACGGGGGGCGGCCTCGCCGCGGCGGAAGGGCCACCCGTGGTGGGTGGTCGACGTCCACGTGCGCCGGCTTGAGGCGGTCCACTGCAATCCGGTCCGACCTGCCGCCGATGTCGATGACGAACGACTTGTCGTCCCGTCGCAGCACCCGGAAGGGCCCGTCGTACGGCGGCTGGAGTGGCCACCGATGTGCGTCGTGACGCACAAAAACATACTCCGCTGTGCGGAGTGCTGGGGGGACGTAGGACCGGGGGTCACCGTGGTGGGATGTCGGCACGGGGGCAAACCGTCGGGCGGCCTCCTGGAGGTCCGAGCGCTGGTGAGCTGCGGACCAGGGACTGGTAGCGTCGGGCACGAATTCGCCCGGGACGCGTAGCACCTGGCCATAGACCAGCTCGGCGGTGGATGCCTGGAGGTCCTCCTTGGGGGCCGTGCGAAGGCCCAAAAGGACCCACGGCAGCCGGTCGGCCCAACCGCCGTCTTGAAGGCCGGCCATGAGCGCGGCCTTCATGGAGCGGTGGAATCGCTCGCACAACCCGTTTGCTTGGGGGTGGTAGGCCGTAGTACGGTGGAGCTTGACCCCCAGGTTGCGGGCGACCGCGCCCCACAGCTCGGAGGTGAACTGTGGTCCGCGCTCTGACGAGATGTCCGCCGGTGCGCCGAAGCGGGCGACCCAGGTGGCGATGAAAGCCTGCGCCACGTCGGCGGTGGTGGTGGAGACGAGGGGAACGGCCTCCGGCCACCTGGTGGTCCTGTCCACCATGGTGAGCAGGTGTGTGAACCCCCGTGACGGGGGGAGGGGGCCCACCAGATCCACGTTGACGTGGTCGAAACGTCGTTCGGGCACGGTGAAAGGTGCCAGCGGGGCCTGGGTGTGTCGGTGGACCTTGGCCCGTTGGCAGGCCGTGCAGGCGCTGGTCCAATCGCGGACGTCCCGACGAAGGCCGTGCCAGACGAAACGCGCCGACACCAGCTTCTGGGAAGCTTTCCGGCCCGGGTGGGAAAGGCCGTGGAGGGAGGCGAAGATGCGGCGTTGCCAGGTGACGGGCACGATGGGGCGAGGCTGGCCTTGGGAGACGTCGCAGAGCAGGACAGTGTCCGCACAGGGGATGTCGGCCAGGCGGAGGCCCGTGTCCGCCGCCCGGAGGGCTTGCACCGTGGTGTCGGTGGTTTGGTCCGCCGCCATAAGCGCAAAATCCACGCCCAGGTGGACCGCGTTCGCGCTGGCCCGGGAAAGACAGTCGGCCACGGCGTTGTTTTTGCCGGCGACGTGCCGGATGTCCGTGGTAAACTCCGACACGGCGGAGAGGTGGCGCTGTTGGCGGGCCGACCATGGCTCCGTGACCTTGGCCATGGCGTAAATCAACGGCTTGTGGTCGACGAACGCCGTGAAAGGTCGGCCCTCCAGGAGGTGGCGGAAATGGCGGACGGCCAGGTGTAGACCGAGGAGCTCCCGGTCAAACGTGCTGTATTTGAGCTCGTTCGGCCGGAGCTGCCGGCTGAAAAAAGCGAGTGGCTGCCAAACCCCGTTCACCCATTGCTCATGGACGGCGCCCACCGCGTAGTCGGAGGCATCCGTGGTGAGGGCGATGGGAGCGTTGAGCACCGGGTGAGCGAGCAGTGTTGCGTCGGCGAGGGCCCGCTTTGAGCTTTGGAAGGCCGCATCCATTGCTGCGGACCAGACGATGTCGTGCTTGGCCGGCTTGCCCCGGAGGGCTTCGTAGAGGGGCCGCATGAGGTGAGCAGCGCGGGGCACGAAGCGGTGATAAAAATTCACCATTCCCAGGAATTCCTGCAGGGCCTTTATGGTGCGGGGACGCGGGAACGTGGTGATGGCCTCGACCTTGGTTGGCAGCGGCACGGCCCCGTTCTTGGTGATGTGGTGGCCCAAAAAATCAACGGCCGTCGTGCCGAAGTGGCATTTGGCCGGGTTGACGATGAGGCCGTGCTCGCTGAGGCGCTCGAACAGTGTTCGGAGGTGGAGGAGGTGCTCGGCCCGGGACGTGCTGGCGACGAGGATGTCGTCCAGGTAAACGAAAAGGAACGGCAGGTCACGCAGCACGCCGTCCATCAAGCGCTGGAACGCCTGAGCCGCGTTCTTGAGACCAAACGGCATCCGCAAGAATTCGAATAAGCCGAACGGCGTGATGACTGCCGTTTTAGGGACGTCGGCCGCCCTGACAGGTACCTGGTGATATCCCCGTATGAGATCAATTTTCGAAAAAATGACCCGTCCCGCCAGACGGGCGGAGAAGTCTTGGATATGCGGGATCGGGTACCTGTCGGGGGTGGTAGCGTCATTCAGACGGCGGTAGTCGCCACACGGGCGCCATCCACCCCCCGGCTTTGGCACGATGTGCAGTGGCGAGGCCCACGCGCTATCGGAGCGCCGCACGATGCCGAGGTGCTCCAACGCGTCGAATTCGGCCTTCGCTACGGCGAGCTTGGCTGGGTCGAGGCGGCGGGCCCTGGCGTAGACCGGCGGGCCCGTGGTTGGTATGTGGTGCTCGATCCCATGCCGTACTGCGACGGCCGAAAACGTCGGCCGCGTGAGGGCCGGGAACTCCGTGAGCAGGCGAGCAAACTCGTTCGCCGCCGGGACGGTGCATGCCAGCTCGGTCGGCGCGGAGCTGCTGAATGTGCATACCAGGGAGCTGAAGGTTTCAGCGTTGATTAAACGACGCCGTTGGACGTCCACCAGCAGTCCGTGTGCGCAGAGGAAGTCGGCGCCTAGCAGAGCCACGGGCACGTTGGCGGTTACAAACGTCCAAGCAAAGCGTTGGCCGCCGAAGCAGAGGGTGACGTTGCGCGGGCCGAAGGTGCGGATAGTCGATCCGTTGGCCGCAACTAAGGAGGGGCCGCAAACCGCGGATTGCCTGTCCTGGTCAGAGGCGGGTATGACGCTCAGTTGGGCGCCGGTGTCGCACAGGAAGCGCCGTCCGGACGCTTTATCCGTGATGAACAGTAAGTTGCCCGTATGGCCGGCGCTCATGGCTGGTAATGAACGCCGGCCCGGCCGTTTCCCGGCCTGCCGAAGGTGCACGGGGGTCGGCATGTCCGGGCCTTTTGTCCGAACCTGGCATGATAGTAACACCACGCTTGGTCGGGTGGAGGTGGTCGGCACGGTAGAGCGGCCGCCAATTGCGTCGGCAGTTCGGCCGTCGACCGTGCCGGGTGCTCGGGCGCCATGGTTGTTGCGTCGGACGGCGGTGGGTCCCATGTTGCCGCTGCGATGCGCCATCCTGCAGCGGAGATCTTGTCGGCTTCTCTGGCAATGGCCCGGGGATCTGTGATCGTCGTGCTTGCCAGGGCGAGGCGTACCGGGTTAGGCAGCTGACGGAGGAACAGCTCCCGGAACAGGAATGCCGGAGAGTGCTCGCCGATCAGTGAAAGCATGTAGTCCATTCGCTCGGAAGGGCACGTGTCGCCGAGCTCAGGCAGTTCGAGCAGGCGCCGTGCGCGTTCCGCCGATGGGAGGGCGAAAGCATCGAGGAGAAGCTGCTTAATCGCGCCGTATTTGTCAGCGGCTGGCGGGCTCTCGAGGAGGCTCAGGGCGCGGGCTGCGGTAGCCGACTCGAGCGCAGCTACCACATGGTGGAAGCGGGTGTCGTCGGCCGTGATGCCTCGCAGGGCGAACAGGGACTCCGCCTGTGCGAACCAAACCGCAGCGTGAGCCTCCCAGAAGGTAGGCAGTTTAAGGGCGACTGCCGTGTCCATGTCGATAGGTCACCAATGAAGGAGCTGGGGCTCCCACGTCGATCAGAAGAATGGACGCGACAAAAAGCTGGAATTCATCTGAGTTGCTTTATTGAAATCAAACACTCAGGCACTCTGAAAACCCGTTTATCGGTCAGCAATATATATCTATTAACCCAGGGGGTTTGCCCAGGCCCGGCGCCAGGGGGCGTGGCCTAGCGTCCTGGCTGCGGCCTGGCAAGTTGAGGGCGAGCCTGCCCGGGCATGCCCGGGCATGCCCGGGCGTCCCGACCGAGGCCTGGCAAGTTGAGCGCGGGCCCCCAGCGGCAGCCGCTACAGTATCATTGATTTTACTTATGCAATTTCATTTATACAAGCCCGCTTTGATACAACCCCGCTTTGGTGCAACCTCACTTTGATACAAACCCTCTTTGATACAACCCCTGTTTGATACAACCCCTGTTTGATATAACCCCTGTTTGATACAACCCCGCTTTGATTCAACCTCACTTTGATACAAACCCTCTTTGATACAACCCCGCTTTGATACAACCCCTGTGTGATACAACCCCTGTTTGATACAACCCCGCTTTGATTCAACCCCACTTTGATACAACCACGCTTTGATACAACCTTGCTTTGATACAACCTCGCTGTGATACAACCCTGCTTTGATACAACCTTGCTTTGATACAACCTTGCTGTGATACAACCCTGCTTTGATACAAACCCTCTTTGATAAAACCCCGCTTTGATACAACCCCTGTTTGATACAACCCCTGTTTGACACAACCCCGCTTTGATTCAACCCCACTTTGATACAACCTCACTTTGATACAAACCCTCTTTGATACAACCCCGCTTTGGTACAACCCCTGTTTGATACAACCCCTGTTTGACACAACCCCGCTTTGATTCAACCCTGCTTTGATTCAACCCCACTTTGATACAACCACGCTTTGATACAACCGTACTTTCATTGGACAAGCTTTGATACAACCTTGCTTTGATACAACCTCGCTGTGATACAACCCTGCTTTGATACAACCACGCTTTGATACAACCCTGCTTTGATACAACCCTGCTTTGATACAACCACGCTTTGATACAACCCTGCTTTGATACAACCACGCTTTGATACAACCGTACTTTCATTGGACAAGCTTTGATACAACCTTGCTTTGATACAACCTCGCTGTGATACAACCCTGCTTTGATACAACCTTGCTGTGATACAACCCTGCTTTGATACAACCTTGCTGTGATACAACCCTGCTTTGATACAACCTTGCTGTGATACAACCCTGCTTTGATACAACCGTGCTTTGATACAACCGTGCTTTGATACAACCTCGCTGTGATACAACCCTGATTTGATACAACCTCACTGTGATACAACCCTGCTTTGATACAACCTTGATGTGATACAACCCTGCTTTGATTCAACCTTGCTTTGAAACAACCTCGCTGTGAAACAACCCTGCTTTGATACAACCGCGCTTTGATAGAACCTCGCTGTGATCTTTCAGAGATTTTGATACAACCCCGCTCTTCTCGTGAAACTGCCAAAATCAAGACTCACCGCCTCTGGAACAAATTCCCACAATCTTGTCAATCCCACTCCTCCCTCCATGTGTTTAAAACAGCTGTTCACCACCATCTCTTATCTTCCCCCATCCAAAACCTTGATCTTTTCTACCCCTGTTAATACACCCCAAATCCACCTTTTACAAATTCCCTGTTTTCTTTCCTGAAAGTCCATGTAGTGTCCATTTTGTTTATCCTGTGTACCCCACTCCAACCCTCTCCCTTCCACGGATCTCCGGATGTCCCTGTTCTCTACTGATGTGCTCCCACCTCTCTCCCCCTCTTGTCTTCCACTCCCATTATTATATATTCTCTGTGTAAGCTCTTTGTGAGCCTCGACCAAATACACAAAAGAACAATTCCTAATCACCCATCTCAACTCACTGTTTCTCATGTGCTGTGATTTCAACTGTCACCATGCCAGCTGGTTGGGTTGTTGACTCAACAATAACCACCATAGCGCTATAACAAAGCTATTCTGCAACTGTGGGTTTGACCCAATCTGTAATCTTCACAATCCAGATTGCTTCTATTGGTACATCCTCTCTACTGAACCTAGTAATAACTAACTTTACATCCAAAACCTCTTGTATCTCTTCGACATTCATTGGGTTTTCTGATCACTTTCTTGTCAAGGCCTATATCTCCCTGGGTTTTGCAAGGAAACAAACTCAACTAGAACTACCACTTTATACCTGCTGGCAGTGATGACGGTTTCCTCCGCATTCCCACTTTGATACAACCCCGCTTTGATACAACCCCGCTTTGATACAACCCCTTTGTGATACAACCCCTCTTTGATACAACCCCCCTTTGATACAACCCCCCCTTTGATACAACCCCGCTTTGATAAACTCCACTTTGATTCAACCCATCTTTGATAAATCCATCTTTGATACAACCCTGCTTTGATACAACCACGCTTTGATACAACCCGCCTTTGATACAAACCCTCTCTGATACAATCCCGTCCGACCAGACACATTCAAAACGCCTGTTGGAATACATTTCTCCGATTTTCTCAACTGTAGCTGAAACTGAGACTTAAACAATCCTAGCTACTCTGAAAAATGAAATCAGATGGTGAATTAGAGTCGAGATAAAGCTGTGAGGAAGTCTCAATGGGCTTTATGTTGCAGACCTTCATTTCATCTAAAATGCATTTTGTTCTAGAAAAGGAAACTTTCATTCAATTTTCACATGATGGAGTGGGTCACAAACACGGGGGAGACTGGGTCACACACAGGGGGGAGTGGGTCACACACGGGGGATTGGGTCACACACGGGAGAGTGGGTCACACACGGGGGAGCGGGTCACACACAGGGGAGCGGGTCATATTACGGAGGAGCGTGCCACACGCGGGGGAGCGGGTCACATGCGGGGGAGCGGGTCACACGCGGGGGAGCGGGTCACACACATGGGAGCGGGTCACACACGGGGGAGCGGTTCACACATGGGGGAGCGGTTCACACACGGGGGAGCGGTTCACACACGGGGGAGCGGTTCACACACGGGGGAGCGGTTCACACACGGGGGAGCGGTTCACACACGGGGGAGCGGTTCACACACGGGGGAGCGGTTCACACACGGGGGAGCGGTTCACACACGGGGGAGCGGTTCACACACGGGGGAGCGGTTCACACACGGGGGAGCGGTTCACACACGGGGAGGGGGAGATGATCACGACATTCATTGGTGGTCTCGTTCTGTTCCCTCATTCTTGTATTCATTTTGAAAATGGCAGTTACAAATGACCCTCATGCAACTCTTTGAGACAGTGCTGACATAAAGAAGCAGGAATGACCACCCACATGCCCCACATTACGTAACCTTGAGCTAAAGACAGCTCGGATGCACGCGACACATATGAAGAATATTCTGACGTCGAGAGCAACTCGCACCAATAACCTGACAAAACAACGCCAGCAACACGTGACAGCACGGGATCACAACGAATGGCAGCGGCCACTTCTGCAGCGATTATAATCTTAATTACTGGACCAGATTATTCCTGTGTGTGATCCTCTCCCCTGTGTATGATCCTCTCCCCTGTGTATGATCCTCTCCCCTGTGTGTGATCCTCTCCCCTGTGTGTGATCCTCTACCCTGTGTGTGATCCTCTCCCCTGTGTATGATCCTCTGCCCTGTGTGTGATCCTCTCCCCTGTGTGTGATCCTCTCCCCTGTGTGTGATCCTCTCCCCTGTGTGTGATCCTCTCCCCTGTGTATGATCCTCTCCCCTGTGTGTGATCCTCTCCCCTGTGCGTGATCCTCTCCCCTGTGCGTGATCCTCTCCCCTGTGCGTGATCCTCTCCCCTGTGCGTGATCCTCTCCCCTGTGTGTGATCCTCTCCCCTGTGTGTGATCTTCTCTCCTGTGTGTGATCCTCTCCCATGTGTGATCCTTTCCCCTGTGTGTGACCCTTTCCCCTGTGTGTGATCCTATTCAATCTGTCCTGTGTGTGATCCTGTGCCCTGTGTGTGATCCTCTCCAATCTCCCCTGTGTGTGATCCTACAACCTGTGTGTGATCCTCTCCAATCTCCCCTGTGTGTTATGCTGTAACCTGTGTGGGATTCCTCTCCCCCTCTCCCCTGTGTGTGATCCTACAACCTGTGTGTGATCCTCTTCCCTGTGTGTGAGCCTCTTCCCTGTGTGTGATCCTCTCCCCTGTGTGTGATCCTCTCCCCTGTGTGTGATCCTCTCCCCTGTGTGTGATCCTCTCCCCTGGGTGTGATCCTCTCCCCTGTGTGTGATCCTCTCCCCTGGGTGTGATCCTCTCCCCTGTGTGTGATCCTCTCCCCTGTGTGTGATCCTCTCCCCTGTGTGTGATCCTCTCCCCTGTGTGTGATCCTCTCCCCTGTGTGTGATCCTCTCCCCTGTGTGTGATCCTCTCCCCTGTTTGTGATCCTCTCCCCTGTTTGTGATCCTCTCCCCTGTTTGTGATCCTCTCCCCTGTTTGTGATCCTCTCCCCTGTTTGTGATCCTCTCCCCTGTTTGTGATCCTCTCCCCTGTTTGTGATCCTCTCCCCTGTTTGTGATCCTCTCCCCTGTTTGTGATCCTCTCCCCTGTTTGTGATCCTCTCCCCTGTTTGTGATCCTCTCCCCTGTGTGTGATCCTCTCCCCTGTGTGTGATCCTCTCCCGTGTGTGATCCTCTCCCCTGTGTGCGATCCTCTCCCCTGTGTGCGATCCTCTCCCCTGTGTGCGATCCTCTCCCCTGTGTGCGATCCTCTCCCCTGTGTGCGATCCTCTCCCCTGTGTGTGATCCTCTCCCCTGTGTGTGATCCTCTCCCCTGTGTGCGATCCTCTCCCCTGTGTGCGATCCTCTCCCCTGTGTGCGATCCTCTCCCCTGTGTGCGATCCTCTCCCCTGTGTGCGATCCTCTCCCCTGTGTGCGATCCTCTCCCCTGTGTGCGATCCTCTCCCCTGTGTGTGATAATCTCCGCTCTGTGGGGTTCCTCTCCCCTGTGTGTGATCCTTTCCCCTGTGCAGTGTGCGCGATGTGGGAGGGAGAGGATTTGAGGTGTTGAAGTCACATTTTACATTTGGTGTAATTACACATAACAAATTGTTTTCCCATGTGCATGCACATGCATTCATATGTTATCAGAAGTAAATAAATTGTATAGATTACATCATTTCTGGATCTGATGAATTGACAGCAACCATTTTGTAAAACTGAATGTGCAGCATCGAAATCAAGATATCCAAATGTCAAACACGTCCATGCCCGTGGGATTCCCACGGGTGCCCCACTTGTATTATACAGATATTGTGATCTGGACTGCAGATTGGTGTGGTCCAACTGCTCCTGAACTCTGTGTCCTTCTCTCCTGACAAGGCGGAGAAGTTTTTTTTAATCAAACCTCGACTGATTCTGCAACTGGACCAGACGGCATCAGCCCACGGGTTCTAAAATCCTGCTCTGCCGCTCTATCCCACCCTCTCTCTGTTCTATCACCCTCTCTTTTGCTCAAGGTCATCTGCCAGCATCTTGGAAATCAGCAAACATTACCGCTTTACACAAAAAAGGTGCAAAAACAGATCCTTGCAACTACAGACCAATCAGCCTTCTCTCAATTATCAGCAAAGTCATGGAATCCATCATTGCTTCGGATATCAAATCCTTCCTCTTCTCCAATGGCTTGATCTCCAATCATCAATTTGGATTCAGACCAGGTCATTCGACTCTTGACATGTTGCTTCTGCTGTCTCAACAATGGATGGAGGTCCTCAATGCCAAACAGGAAATCGGAGCTTTCTCACTTGACATATCACGTGCCTTCGATACGGTCTGGCACCCAGCTCTGCTCACCAAACTCTCCTTATATGGTATCCATGGAAATCTCCACTCATGGCTTGCGGAGTTCCTCTCTGGTCATAGGCAACGTGTGGCCCTGAATGGATTTCTCTCATCTCCCCTTCCTGTTCTGGCTGGAGTTCCCCAAGGTAGTGTTCTGGGCCCTGTGCTATTTCTGGTCTTCATCAATGATCTCTCCGACTCTCTGGAAAATCCTCTCTATCTCTGCTGATGACTCCACTATCTGCCGCTCCATTCCTCATCCCTCAGATCGGCAGTCTGCAGCCTCCTCACTCTCTGCAGACCTGGACAAAATCACAGACTGGTCAAACAAGTGGAACATGTCTTTCAATCCTGACAAATCTCACACTCTTACAATGTCTCTCCGAAAGGACCGACTGGAAAACCCTCCCATCTACTTTCTCAACAATCCTCTCCAATAAGTTCTGTCGCTCAAGTTTTTGGGTCTCACTATATGCCATGATCTTTCTTTGGAAAACCACATTTCCAAGCTGGCCTCCAAAGCCAGTCGCCGACTGGGCATCCTTCGTCTTGCGAAGTCCTTCCTTGGCACACCTGAGC
Source organism: Myxine glutinosa (assembly GCF_964187855.1). NCBI lineage: Eukaryota > Metazoa > Chordata > Myxini > Myxiniformes > Myxinidae > Myxine > Myxine glutinosa. The sequence continues at coordinate 4,878,095 of NC_136261.1, read as the reverse complement.
TCCTCACCACAAACAAGGCTTTCATCCGCAGCTCAATGGAATACTGTTCCCCCCTCTGGGCTGGTGCTCCTGCCTCACACCTAGCTCGGTTTCACGCTGTTGAGGCCAAAGCTTTCAGAATCATTGGAATCTCCTGCGATGAAGTTAACTCCGAGGGCCTTTCACTCACTCACCGCAGGCAGGTTGGTGGTCTTTCTGTCTTCTACCGACTCCTCTCCGGCCTTGCTCCCCCAGCTCTCTCTGTGCTCTGTCCCCCCAATATTCCTTCAGGTCGCACAAGATCTGCCTGCAACCCTGTTATCGTTAAACTGCCAAAATCTAGGCTCTCTGCTCACCTTCACTCTTTCATCCCCCTTTTCTCCCGCCTCTGGAACAAACTGCCCCACTCCCTTCAATCCGACTCCTCCCTACAGGTCTTTAAAACAGCTGTTCACCACCATCTCTTATCTTCCCCCATCGAAAACCTTGATCTTTTCTACCCCCGCTAATTCACCCCAGAGTCCTTGCAGTGTTCATATGTTTTATACCTCTCCCACCTCACCCCAAGTCCTCCCGATGTCCCTGCTCTCAAATGTTGCGTTTGTGTCCTTCCCCCTCTCTCCCCATCTTGTCTGCCACTCCCCTTGTTTTTTGTTTTGTGTGTCGGTTTGACTTTTTGTGTAATTAATGTTCGCTCTTTCACGAGCCTCGATCTTGTATACAAAAAAAACAAAAACAAAAAACCCAGGTGTTGATTCTGACCATATTTAGGTTCACATCTGGGCAGTTCGTTTGCTTTTAACAATGAGATGCCATCTCTGCAAAATTTCATCATTTTTCAGGCTTGTACCACCCAGTCTGGGCAGTTAGTTAGCAGCCCCAAATTCAAATATTACACCCACAACTAGAGCGACACTCGGTAGAGCACAAATCTCCATCAGGCTAAAGAGTTTATGGTTTGTATCCCACTGATAGGCCGAATCTGGATCCGGACCTGAACCAAAATTGATGTGTGATTGATATAAGAATGCGCTTTTGGTTTTATGAAAGAGAGGGAGAGAGGGAGGACAGGATATTGGGGTTCGAAAGGGTGAGGGAGAGCTTAGATTAAAAGAGTTGGGAGGAGTGGGAGAAGGTTACAATTTGGGGGGAGTTGAGGACTTTTGGTTGGGGAGGGGTGAGGATGTTGTGGGGGTTTGAGGAGTTTAGAAGTTGTGGTGGGGAGGGGTTTTGTAGGCTTGGAGTGTGGAGGGCAGGAGTGGGATTGAAGCCTCCAGGTTGGGAGGGGAAGGTCGAGGACTTGGAGTTTGGGAGTGGGTTGGGAGGGGAAGGTCGAGGACTTGGAGTTTGGGAGTGGGGCTTGATGATTTGGGGTTTGGGAGGAGGGCTTGAAGAAGAAGGGTACTGAGGACTTTGACGTCACATTTTACATTACGCCCAATTTCCACAGGTCCCTGCCATCATGATGTCAAAGGACATTCCCGTCAAACTCGCGAAATATTCCACATGCTAATGGGAACTAATTTCCTTAAAATGGCCCGTTGAAACCGGGTTTTCTGCAAGTATTTAATACACAAGTTATTTTATTGTTCTTCAATCAAGTCTGTGTAACATTTTCCAGATCATTTGATGGATCAAGATGGAATGCAACCCTGACGGTCTTTGAGCACCATGGTGGACAGATGGACAAATGAACCTGCCACGGAATCGTTCTCTGTGATGAGAATCACAATGTACAAGTAGATTCTTTTGATGTATGAGTTATGTACCATTATTCAAGATATCCGTGTTTAGAGAGTGGTGAAAAGACGTCCGAAACGTTCCGAATCCGAATCGATTCCTTTATTAAACAGAAACAGACCAACCGATGCTCATCTCTCTTCCGGCCCCATATGGTACTGGAAAATCCTTCGATCATACAGAGCTCGAGCATATTTATATATTATAACATCAAAGTCAAAATGATTTTGCTGCACGTGTAATGTAATATCAAGTAACTATGCGTTTTTTGTTAAAAAGTTGTTCTATTTTTTACACAATATTAAGGCAGTTTTATGTCATTCTGATGTCAACAAAAAGTTCCAACACAATGAAAAAATATCTCGCCCTTTATGTTTCACGCTGTATTAAATCCAATATAAAGTCAACTCACCTTGTCCCAGGGTATTGAGATCAGCTGACTTGTCTGAGCTCACACCTGAAATCTTGCTTTTAAAGGTTTCAGTTGACACTCCCATTAGGCCACAGGTGAAGCTGCACAGCCGGTTTGTTTGAGTGCAATTTCCTCCTTTCGAGGAATGTAACTGATGCTTCAATTTTGATGCTTTCAGCTCTATTTATTTGAATAGAACTGAAAGAAGAGAAAGCAGTGGAAGGGTTATCTGCAAACACAATAAGAGAGTACATGAGCGACAACCCCATTATTACACAAGGTAATGGTTGGACAAAACTACTATTTAATCATGAAAACTGAAAATAGAATCATAATGATACAATTCAAGGTAGCTCAAAATCAATTCATTGGATCTCCTCAACGTTCCAGCTACTCACCAGGATGGTGGTTTGCAAGCTTTATAAATGTACATGGCCATCAGAGTTCCTTCATGAGGTTTGTCTGCATTGCGATCTCAAAAAGACGAGCTCGAACCAGGCATTCACGATCCTCCAAGATGGTGGCCCCAACCCAGTCAAGCCGAGCAAATGGATCCACAATGCATCACTCGTTCTTCAGTTCACACAAATTAATTTCCAAGTAAATTATCAGAGTTTAATGGAACACAGTGAAAATCTAAACTCAACAATAACAACGTTACACCTTCTAGATTCTAGAACATCATTTGATAAAGTCATCACCTGCAATAACATCTGGTTCAGTCATTATCATCAGTTCAATTCAGCAGAGTGGTCGGCAAATCATTTTCCCTCAACTCAAGTCACAAGTCATTTTATATCAAGTCAAGTCACAAGACATTCTGCCTCAAGTCAAGTCACAAGCCATTCTGCCTCAAGTCAAGTCACAAGCCATTTTCCCGCAAGGCAAGTCACAATCCATTCTGCCTCAACTCAAGTCACAAGCCATTCTGCCTCAAGTCAAGTCACAAGCCATTTTCCCTCAAATCAAGTCACAATCCATTCTGCCTCAAGTCAAGTCACAAGCCATTTTCCCTCAAATCAAGTCACAAGCCATTTTCCCGCAAGTCGTCACAATCCATTCTGCCTCAAGTCAAGTCACAAGCCATTTTCCCTCAAATCAAGTCACAAGCCATTTTCCCGCAAGTCAAGTCACAATCCATTCTGCCTCAAGTCAAGTCACAAGCCATTTTCCCGCAAGTCAAGTCACAAGCCATTTTCCCGCAAGTCAAGTCACAATCCATTCTGCCTCAAGTCAAGTCACAAGCCATTTTCCCGCAAGTCAAGTCACAAGCCATTTTCCCGCAAGTCAAGTCACAAGCCATTTTCCCGCAAGTCAAGTCACAATCCATTCTGCCTCAAATCAAGTCACAAGCCATTCTGCCTCAAGTCAAGTCACAAGCCATTTTCCCGCAAGTCAAGTCACAATCCATTCTGCCTCAACTCAAGTCACAATCCATTATGCCTCAACTCAAGTCACAAGCCATTCTGCTTCAAGTCAAGTCACAAGCCGTTCTGCCTCAACTCAAGTCACAAGCCATTCTGCCTCAACTCAAGTCACAAGCCATTCTGCTTCAAGTCAAGTCACAATCCATTCTGCCTCAAATCAAGTCACAAGCCATTTTCCCGCAAGTCAAGTCACAATCCATTCTGCCTCAAGTCAAGTCACAAGCCATTCTGCCTCAACTCAAGTCACAAGCCATTTTCCCACAAGTCAAGTCACAATCCATTCTGCCTCAAATCAAGTTACAGGCTATTTTCCCGCAAATCAAGTCACAAGCCATTTTCCTGCAAATCAAGTCAAGCCATTTTCCCGCAAATCAAGTCAAGCCATTTTCCCGCAAATCAAGTCAAGCCATTTTCCCTCAAATCAAGTCACAAGCCATTTTCCCGCAAGTCAAGTCACAATCCATTCTGCCTCAAGTCAAGTCACAATCCATTCTGCCTCAAATCAAGTTACAGGCTATTTTCCCGCAAATCAAGTCACAAGCCATTTTCCTGCAAATCAAGTCAAGCCATTTTCCCGCAAATCAAGTCACAAGCCATTTTCCCTCAAATCAAGTCAAGCCATTTTCCCACAAGTAAAGTCACAATCCATTCTGCCTCAAATCAAGTCACAAGCCATTTTCCCGCAAGTCAAGTCACAAGTGATTTTCCCTCAAATCAAGTCACAAGCCATTTTCCCGCAAATCAAGTCACAAGCCGTTTTCCCTCAAATCAAGTCAAGCCATTTTCCCACAAGTAAAGTCACAATCCATTCTGCCTCAAGTCAAGTCACAAGCCATTTTCCCGCAAGTCAAGTCACAATGCATTCTGCTTCAAGTCAAGTCACAAGCCATTTTCCCGCAAGTCAAGTCACAATCCATTCTGCCTCAAATCAAGTCACAAGCCATTCTGCCTCAAGTCAAGTCACAAGCCATTTTCCCGCAAGTCAAGTCACAATCCATTCTGCCTCAACTCAAGTCACAATCCATTATGCCTCAACTCAAGTCACAAGCCATTCTGCTTCAAGTCAAGTCACAAGCCGTTCTGCCTCAACTCAAGTCACAAGCCATTCTGCCTCAACTCAAGTCACAAGCCATTCTGCTTCAAGTCAAGTCACAATCCATTCTGCCTCAAATCAAGTCACAAGCCATTTTCCCGCAAGTCAAGTCACAATCCATTCTGCCTCAAGTCAAGTCACAAGCCATTCTGCCTCAACTCAAGTCACAAGCCATTTTCCCACAAGTCAAGTCACAATCCATTCTGCCTCAAATCAAGTTACAGGCTATTTTCCCGCAAATCAAGTCACAAGCCATTTTCCTGCAAATCAAGTCAAGCCATTTTCCCGCAAATCAAGTCAAGCCATTTTCCCTCAAATCAAGTCAAGCCATTTTCCCTCAAATCAAGTTACAGGCTATTTTCCCGCAAATCAAGTCACAAGCCATTTTCCTGCAAATCAAGTCAAGCCATTTTCCTGCAAATCAAGTCAAGCCATTTTCCCGCAAATCAAGTCAAGCCATTTTCCCTCAAATCAAGTCAAGCCATTTTCCCTCAAATCAAGTTACAGGCTATTTTCCCGCAAATCAAGTCACAAGCCATTTTCCTGCAAATCAAGTCACAAGCCATTTTCCCACAAGTCAAGTCACAATCCATTCTGCCTCAAATCAAGTTACAGGCTATTTTCCCGCAAATCAAGTCACAAGCCATTTTCCTGCAAATCAAGTCAAGCCATTTTCCCGCAAATCAAGTCACAAGCCATTTTCCCTCAAATCAAGTCAAGCCATTTTCCCTCAAATCAAGTCAAGCCATTTTCCTGCAAATCAAGTCAAGCCATTTTCCCGCAAATCAAGTCACAAGCCATTTTCCCTCAAATCAAGTCACAAGCCATTTTCCCTCAAATCAAGTCACAAGCCATTTTCCTGCAAATCAAGTCAAGCCATTTTCCCTCAAATCAAGTCACAAGCCATTTTCCCTCAAATCAAGTCACAAGCCATTTTCCCTCAAATCAAGTCACAAGCCATTTTCCCTCAAATCAAGTCACAAGCCATTTTCCTGCAAATTAAGTCAAGCCATTTTCCCGCAAATCAAGTCACAAGCCATTTTCCCTCAAATCAAGTCAAGCCATTTTCCCACAAGTAAAGTCACAATCCATTCTGCCTCAAATCAAGTCACAAGCCATTTTCCCGCAAGTCAAGTCACAAGTGATTTTCCCTCAAATCAAGTCACAAGCCATTTTCCCGCAAATCAAGTCACAAGCCGTTTTCCCTCAAATCAAGTCAAGCCATTTTCCCACAAGTAAAGTCACAATCCATTCTGCCTCAAGTCAAGTCACAAGCCATTTTCCCGCAAGTCAAGTCACAATGCATTCTGCTTCAAGTCAAGTCACAAGCCATTTTCCCTCAAATCAAGTCAAGCCATTTTCCCACAAGTAAAGTCACAATCCATTCTGCCTCAAGTCAAGTCACAAGCCATTTTCCCACAAGTAAAGTCACAATCCATTCTGCCTCAAATCAAGTCACAAGCCATTTTCCCACAAGTCAAGTCACAAGTGATTTTCCCGCAAATCAAGTCACAAGCCATTTTCCCACAAGTAAAGTCACAATCCATTCTGCCTCAAGTCAAGTCACAAGCCATTTTCCCACAAGTAAAGTCACAATCCATTCTGCCTCAAGTCAAGTCACAAGCCATTTTCCCACAAGTCAAGTCACAAGTGATTTTCCCTCAAATCAAGTCACAAGCCATTTTCCCGCAAGTCAAGTCACAATGCATTCTGCTTCAAGTCAAGTCACAAGCCATTTTCCCGCAAGTCAAGTCACAAGTGATTTTCCCTCAAATCAAGTCACAAGCCATTTTCCCGCAAGTCAAGTCACAATGCATTCTGCTTCAAGTCAAGTCACAAGCCATTTTCCCACAAGTCAAGTCACAAGTGATTTTCCCTCAAGTCAAGTCACAAGCCATTTTCCCGCAAGTCAAGTCACAAGTGATTTTCCCTCAAATCAAGTCACAAGCCATTTTCCCGCAAGTCAAGTCACAATGCATTCTGCTTCAAGTCAAGTCACAAGCCATTTTCCCGCAAGTCAAGTCACAAGTGATTTTCCCTCAAATCAAGTCACAAGCCATTTTCCCGCAAATCAAGTCACAAGCCGTTTTCCCTCAAATCAAGTCAAGCCATTTTCCCACAAGTAAAGTCACAATCCATTCTGCCTCAAGTCAAGTCACAAGCCATTTTCCCGCAAGTCAAGTCACAATGCATTCTGCTTCAAGTCAAGTCACAAGCCATTTTCCCTCAAATCAAGTCAAGCCATTTTCCCACAAGTAAAGTCACAATCCATTCTGCCTCAAGTCAAGTCACAAGCCATTTTCCCACAAGTAAAGTCACAATCCATTCTGCCTCAAATCAAGTCACAAGCCATTTTCCCACAAGTCAAGTCACAAGTGATTTTCCCGCAAATCAAGTCACAAGCCATTTTCCCACAAGTAAAGTCACAATCCATTCTGCCTCAAGTCAAGTCACAAGCCATTTTCCCACAAGTAAAGTCACAATCCATTCTGCCTCAAGTCAAGTCACAAGCCATTTTCCCACAAGTCAAGTCACAAGTGATTTTCCCTCAAATCAAGTCACAAGCCATTTTCCCGCAAGTCAAGTCACAATGCATTCTGCTTCAAGTCAAGTCACAAGCCATTTTCCCGCAAGTCAAGTCACAAGTGATTTTCCCTCAAATCAAGTCACAAGCCATTTTCCCGCAAGTCAAGTCACAATGCATTCTGCTTCAAGTCAAGTCACAAGCCATTTTCCCACAAGTCAAGTCACAAGTGATTTTCCCTCAAGTCAAGTCACAAGCCATTTTCCCGCAAGTCAAGTCACAAGTGATTTTCCCTCAAATCAAGTCACAAGCCATTTTCCCGCAAGTCAAGTCACAATGCATTCTGCTTCAAGTCAAGTCACAAGCCATTTTCCCACAAGTCAAGTCACAAGTGATTTTCCCTCAAGTCAAGTCACAAGCCATTTTCCCGCAAGTCAAGTCACAAGTGATTTTCCCTCAAGTCAAGTCACAAGCCATTTTCCCTCAGGTGAACTCACGCCATTTTCCCTCTTATCTGTTACCTGCAGTGAAGACCCTCATCTCTTAATTGTCAGATTTATAATGTGAATCCCATGAGGTACGATATGAATGGCGATTCTTGTCATAATGTTGTTTGTGTATTCCATATCGCCAGACTCGATTGTCGTAGTTCATTGCAGGATTTCTATGGATTAAAGTGCAGAAGAGGTGTGTTTACCTGATCTCTCAGCACCTTAGATGGTCACATGTAACCCCAATATTAAACCAATGAGACTGGCTCCCAGTTACAGAGAGAATACAATTTATCTCATATAATCAACACCTTATTTTGTTTGTTTATTTGTCTTTCCAACGATTTTCTCTCAAACTACTCGACCAAGGAGCAAAATCCATCTCATGATGAACATCTTTATCTCAGGAGTTCTGGTTGGGTATTTAATTATTTATTTTCATTACCATGTGACATTATATGTTTTTTTAAAATCATTTAGCTAATACCGTTGGAAGAGGGAAGTTGATGACTTGGGGTTTTGAGGGGGATTGATGATTTGGGTGGGGGGACGGTGGGTTGTGGACTTGGGTTGGGGGAGGGGGTGAGGAAGGGAGCGGTTGAGGATTTGAAGGAGAAAGTGGGAGGAGAAGACAGAGAGTTCGTCTTGTGGGAAGGGGGAGCAGCGAGTTGGGGCCTTGGAGTGTGGGTGGGTGGAGGAGGTGAGGGGGTGGGTGGAGGAGGTGAGGGGGTGGGTGGAGGAGGTGAGGGGTGGGTGGAGGAGGTGAGGGGATGGGTGGAGGAGGTGAGGGGTGGGTGGAGGAGGTGAGGGGGTGGGTGGAGGCGGTGAGGGGGTGGGTGGAGGAGGTGAGGGGTGGGTGGAGGAGGTGAGGGGGTGGGTGGAGGCGGTGAGGGGGTGGGTGGAGGAGGTGAGGGGGTGGGTGGAGGCGGTGAGGGGGTGGGTGGAGGAGGTGAGGGGTGGGTGGAGGAGGTGAGGGGGTGGGTGGAGGAGGTGAGGGGGTGGGTGGAGGAGGTGAGGGGGTGGGTGGAGGAGGTGAGGGGGTGGGTGGAGGAGGTGAGGGGGTGGGTGGAGGAGGTGAGGGAGAGTGTGGGGGAGAGATTGATGACTTGTGGTGTGGGTTCGAGGGTTGATTTAATCCAATAACTATTCTTTGCCTAATATTTTTGAAGTTGCATTTTACATTTTGTGGAACTTCTCTGGGTACATACCTGCTGGTATGGAATCATTCTTCAAACTTTCAAGTCCTTGTTATGCTCTCCAGCATGCATGTCGCCATGGTTCACAGGTAAGAGAACACCTTTGTCACTTCATTCTGCAGAAGATCCTTCTGTTGTTGCACAAACGTTTCACAGAAAGGTGTGCTATACCTCCAGTTACATTCAATCAATCGCCTCAAGGTGTTGGAACAATATCTCAACTTCAATGAGAAATATACCTCCAGTGGAATGTTTTAAAACTACCTGAACTCTTATTTATACCCTTCTGTTCCTTTTTTAAACTCCCCTCCCCACCTGTCTACCTCCCCTCTCTCTCTCTCTTTGCCTTTTATCCAAAGACATTACTGTATAAATACAATGATTATTTTTATTATTAAGACGTTTCCATTTATTTTCAACATGCATATGGGAAGTATATCCAGTTCAGAACGCAAAGAGCATGTGTATGCACAAGTAAGAGCAGGTTCGAGTTTCTACCTTGACGCAGGAAATGATAATGACGTCATGGGATGTGCAAAAGGCAATGGCAATGGCAACGACATGACAAGGGGACTGCAGCTGTGAAGCGAGAACCTTTGGTTTACTGGAGGAATGAGATGTTCCTTAACTTTGTTGATACACCTGTCCCATCATTTATTTTGTGTACCTGCAAGCAGAAGTGCTGTATATCAGTGGGAAGTGAAAGACTGTTCTCTTGGAGCGGGGGATCTATGAACCGACTAAAGAAGAAAACAAAGTTCTACAAATGTTAAATAAATAAGATTTGTAAATGTGATTTTCTTGTTTCAATCTCGATTCAAAATAATCGCTCTTGACATGCACAGTAAAACCACCATCAAGACGAGCATTAGATTATTCAGAGGAATACAAGGAATACCTTGAGATGAAGATGAGTGAACCCGGGATAAGTGAAAGCAGAGTTTGTTAAATAAATAACACCAGGCGATGACGTGGCAACCTGGACGATGAGATCAATGAGATGAGAACACGATTGTTTTATGTTAATGGTCACATGGCAAGTGTTGGGTGGTGCACATGTGGGTGAGGGGTAGTTGGCATGCATAGTTCTTGTGTCTTATGCATGCTTTATCACAACACAATCTGATGTTTTTAAAAACATAATCTGATGAAACCCACATTGAATACTCCCACAATCTGATTACACCCACAATAGCAGAATCTGATGAAACACAAATCTGTTGTGTAACTGCACCAATTACACAAACCAATGCTGGTGTAAATGAGGTACTGTACATTTAGTATAACAAACAACTTGTGGCAAAAACACTTCTCTTGTTGGTTGTTATCTCTTTATGCGGGTGTTAGGAGGTGGGAGGAAGTTCTCCAAGAACACAAAATATCCACCTCATTTCTTGGTAAAGGATCATTATTCATGAACCAGATTGTGAAACTTGATTCTCAAAGTTCTGTTCCAAAGGCTCTTTTTAGAATCATCACTGAACCTCTGACAGCCTCCACTTGCAACTGGTTTGTCGTGATATTCCACAGAATGATTTTTAAGTTGTAGTGATATTCCACAGAATGATTTTTAAGTTGTAGTGATATTCCACGGAATTATTTTTAAGTCGTAGTGATATTCCACGGAATTATTTTTAAGTCGTAGTGATATTCCACGGAATTATTTTTAAGTTGTAGTGATATTCCACGGAATGATTTTTAAGTTGTAGTGATATTCCACGGAATGATTTTTAAGTTGTAGTGATATTCCACGGAATTATTTTTAAGTTGTAGTGATATTCCACGGAATGATTTTTAAGTTGTAGTGATATTCCACGGAATGATTTTTAAGTTGTAGTGATATTCCACGGAATGATTTTTAAGTTGTAGTGATATTCCACGGAATTATTTTTAAGTTGTAGTGATATTCCACGGAATGATTTTTAAGTTGTAGTGATATTCCACGGAATGATTATTAAGTTGTAGTGATATTCCACGGAATTATTTTTAAGTTGTAGTGATATTCCACGGAATGATTTTTAAGTCGTAGTGATATTCCACGGAATTATTTTTAAGTTGTAGTGATATTCCACGGAATGATTTTTAAGTCGTAGTGATATTCCACGGAATGATTTTTAAGTTGTAGTGATATTCCACGGAATTATTTTTAAGTCGTAGTGATATTCCACGGAATTATTTTTAAGTTGTAGTGATATTCCACGGAATGATTTTTAAGTTGAAGTGATATTCCACGGAATTATTTTTAAGTTGAAGTGATATTCCACGGAATGATTTTTAAGTTGTAGTGATATTCCACGGAATTATTTTTAAGTTGTAGTGATATTCCACAGAATGATTTTTAAGTTGTAGTGATATTCCACGGAATGATTTTTAAGTTGTAGTGATATTCCACGGAATGATTTTTAAGTTGAAGTGATATTCCACGGAATTATTTTTAAGTTGAAGTGATATTCCACAGAATGATTTTTAAGTTGTAGTGATATTCCACGGAATGATTTTTAAGTTGTAGTGATATTCCACAGAATGATTTTTAAGTTGAAGTGATATTCCACGGAATTATTTTTAAGTTGTAGTGATATTCCACGGAATTATTTTTAAGTTGAAGTGATATTCCACGGAATTATTTTTAAGTTGTAGTGATATTCCACGGAATTATTTTTAAGTTGTAGTGATATTCCACGGAATTATTTTTAAGTTGTAGTGATATTCCACGGAATTATTTTTAAGTTGAAGTGATATTCCACGGAATTATTTTTAAGTTGTAGTGATATTCCACGGAATTATTTTTAAGTTGTAGTGATATTCCACGGAATTATTTTTAAGTTGTAGTGATATTCCACAGAATGATTTTTAAGTTGTAGTGATATTCCACGGAATGATTTTTAAGTTGTAGTGATATTCCACGGAATTATTTTTAAGTTGTAGTGATATTCCACGGAATTATTTTTAAGTTGTAGTGATATTCCATGGAATTATTTTAAAGTTGTAGTGATATTCCACGGAATGATTTTTAAGTTGTAGTGATATTCCACAGAATGATTTTTAAGTTGTAGTGATATTCCACGGAATTATTTTTAAGTTGCAGTGATATTCCATGGAATGATTTTTAAGTTGTAGTGATATTCCTGGAATGATTTTTAAGTTGCAGTGATATTCCTGGCATGATTTTTAAGTTGCAGTGATATTCCTGGAATGATTTTTAAGTTGTAGTGATATTCCATGGAATGATTTTTAAGTTGCAGTGCTTTCCACAGAATGATTTTTAAGTTGTAGTGATATTCCTGGAATGATTTTTAAGTTGCAGTGATATTCCTGGCATGATTTTTAAGTTGCAGTGATATTCCACAGAATGATTTTTCAGTTGTAGTGATATTCCTGGAATGATTTTTAAGTTGCAGTGATATTCCTGGAATGATTTTTAAGTTGTAGTGATATTCCATGGAATGATTTTTAAGTTGCAGTGCTTTCCACAGAATGATTTTTAAGTTGTAGTGATATTCCTGGAATGATTTTTAAGTTGCAGTGATATTCCTGGCATGATTTTTAAGTTGCAGTGATATTCCACAGAATGATTTTTTAGTTGTAGTGATATTCCACAGAATGATTTTTAAGTTGTAGTGATATTCCATGGAATGATTTTTAAGTTGTAGTGATATTCCACAGAATGATTTTTAAGTTGTAGTGATATTCCACAGAATGATTTTTAAGTTGTAGTGATATTCCACAGAATGATTTTTAAGTTGTAGTGATATTCCACAGAATGATTTTTAAGTTGCAGTGATATTCCTGGAATGATTTTTAAGTTGTAGTGATATTCCACGGAATGATTTTTAAGTTGTAGTGATATTCCACGGAATGATTTTTAAGTTGTAGTGATATTCCACGGAATGATTTTTAAGTTGTAGTGATATTCCATGGAATTATTTTTAAGTTGTAGTGATATTCCACGGAATGATTTTTAGTTGTAGTGATATTCCACGGAATGATTTTTAAGTTGTAGTGATATTCCACGGAATGATTTTTAAGTAGTAGTGATATTCCACGGAATGATTTTTAAGTTGTAGTGATATTCCATGGAATGATTTTTAAGTTGTAGTGATATTCCATGGAATGATTTTTAAGTTGTAGTGATATTCCACGGAATGATTTTTAAGTTGTAGTGATATTCCACAGAATGATTTTTAAGTTGTAGTGATATTCCACAGAATGATTTTTAAGTTGTAGTGATATTCCACAATGATTTTTAAGTTGTAGTGATATTCCACGGAATGATTTTTAAGTTGTAGTGATATTCCACGGAATGATTTTTAAGTTGTAGTGATATTCCATGGTATGATTTTTAAGTTGTAGTGATATTCCACGGAATGATTTTTAAGTTGTAGTGATATTCCTGGAATGATTTTTAAGTTGCAGTGATATTCCTGGAATGATTTTTAAGTTGCAGTGATATTCCACAGAATGATTTTTAAGTTGTAGTGATATTCCGCGGGATGATTTTTAAGTTGTAGTGATATTCCACGGAATGATTTTTAAGTTGTAGTGATATTCCTGGAATGATTTTTAAGTTGCCGTGAAATTCCTGGAATGATTTTTAAGTTGCAGTGATATTCCACGGAATGATTTTTAAGTTGTAGTGATATTCCTGGAATTATTTTTAAGTTGCAGTGATATTTCACGGAATGATTTTTAAGTTGTAGTGATATTCCATGGAATGATTTTTAAGTTGCAGTGATATTCCTGGAATTATTTTTAAGTTGCAGTGATATTCCACAGAATTATTTTTAAGTTGTAGTGATATTCCACGGAATGAATTTTAATTTGCAGTGATATTCCACAGAATGATTTTTAAGTTGTAGTGATATTCCACAGAATGAATTTTAATTTGTAGTGATATTCCACAGAATGATTTTTAAGTTGCAGTGATATTCCACGGAATGATTTTTAAGTTGTAGTGATATTCCACGGAATGATTTTTAAGTTGAAGTGATATTCCACGGAATGATTTTTAAGTTGTAGTGATATTCCACGGAATGATTTTTAAGTTCCAGTGATATTCCAGGAATGATTTTTAAGTTGCAGTGATATTCCATGGAATGATTTTTAAGTTGTAGTGATATTCCTGGAATGATTTTTAAGTTGTAGTGATATTCCTGGAATGATTTTTAAATTGTAGTGATATTCCTGGAATGATTTTAAAAATTGTAGTGATATTCCTGGAATGATTTTTAAGTTGTAGTGATATTCCTGGAATGATTTTTAAGTTGTAGTGATATTCCTGGAATGATTTTTAAGTTGTAGTGATATTCCACGGAATGATTTTTAAGTTGCAGTGATATTCCTGGAATGATTTTTAAGTTGCAGTAATATTCCACGGAATGATTTTTAAGTTGCAGTGATATTCCTGGAATGATTTTTAAGTTGCAGTGATATTCCACGGAATGATTTTTAAGTTGTAGTGATATTCCTGGAATGATTTTTAAGTTGCAGTGATATTCCTGGAATGATTTTAAAGTTGCAGTGATATTCCACGGAATGATTTGTAAGTTGCAGTGATATTCCTGGAATGATTTTTAAGTTGCAGTGATATTCCACAGAATGATTTTTAAGTTGTAGTGATATTCCATGGAATGATTTTTAAGTTGTAGTGATACTCCACAGAATGATTTTTAAGTTGTAGTGATACTCCACGGAATGATTTTTAAGTTGTAGTGATATTCCATGGAATGATTTTTAAGTTGTCGTGATACTCCACGGAATGATTTTTAAGTTGTAGTGATATTCCACTGAATGATTTTTAAGTTGTAGTGATATTCCACGGAATGATTTTTAAGTTGTAGTGATATTCCACGGAATTATTTTTAGTTGTAGTGATATTCCACGGAATGATTTTTAAGTTGTAGTGATATTCCACGGATTGATTTTTAAGTTGTAGTGATATTCCACGGAATGATTTTTAAGTCATAGTGATATTCCACGGAATGATTTTTAAGTTGTATTGATATTCCACGGAATGATTTTTAAGTTGTAGTGATATTCCATGGAATTATTTTTAAGTTGTAGTGATATTCCACGGAATGATTTTTAAGTTGTAGTGATATTCCATGGAATGATTTTTAAGTTGTAGTGATTTTCCACGGAATGATTTTTAAGTTGTAGTGATATTCCACAGAATGATTTTTAAGTTGTAGTGATATTCCACGGAATGATTTTTAAGTTGTAGTGATATTCCACAGAATGATTTTTAAGTTGTAGTGATATTCCACAGAATGATTTTTAAGTTGTAGTGATATTCCACAGAATGATTTTTAAGTTGTAGTGATATTCCACGGAATGATTTTTAAGTTGTAGTGATATTCCACGGAATTATTTTTAAGTTGTAGTGATATTCCATGGAATGATTTTTAAGTTGTAGTGATATTCCACGGAATGATTTCAAAGTTGTAGTGATATTCCACAGAATGATTTTTAAGTTGTAGTGATAATCCACGGATTGATTTTTAAGTTGTAGTGATATTCCACAGAATGATTTTTAAGTTGTAGTGATAATCCACGGATTGATTTTTAAGTTGTAGTGATATTCCACGGAATGATTTTTAAGTTGTAGTGATATTCCACGGAATGATTTTTAAGTAGTAGTGATATTCCACGGAATGATTTTTAAGTTGTAGTGATATTCCACGGAATGATTTTTAAGTTGTGGTGATATTCCACAGAATGATTTTTAAGTTGTAGTGATATTCCACGGAATTATTTTTAAGTTGCAGTTCTTTCCACAGAATGATTTTTAAGTTGTAGTGATATTCCATGGAATTATTTTTAAATTGTAGTGATAATCCACGGAATTATTTTTAAATTGTAGTGATATTCCACGGAATTATTTTTAAATTGTAGTGATATTCCATGGAATTATTTTTAAATTGTAGTGATATTCCACGGAATTATTTTTAAGTTGTAGTGATATTCCACGGAATTATTTTTAAGTTGTAGTGATATTTCACAGAATGATTTTTAAGTTGTAGTGATATTCCACGGAATGATTTTTAAGTTGTAGTGATATTCCATGGAATTATTTTAAAGTTGTAGTGATATTCCACGGAATGATTTTTAAGTTGTAGTGATATTCCACAGAATGATTTTTAAGTTGTAGTGATATTCCACGGAATTATTTTTAAGTTGCAGTGATATTCCATGGAATGATTTTTAAGTTGTAGTGATATTCCTGGAATGATTTTTAAGTTGCAGTGATATTCCTGACATGATTTTTAAGTTGCAGTGATATTCCTGGAATGATTTTTAAGTTGTAGTGATATTCCATGGAATGGTTTTTAAGTTGCAGTGCTTTCCACAGAATGATTTTTAAGTTGTAGTGATATTCCTGGAATGATTTTTAAGTTGCAGTGATATTCCTGGCATGATTTTTAAGTTGCAGTGATATTCCACAGAATGATTTTTCAGTTGTAGTGATATTCCTGGAATGATTTTTAAGTTGCAGTGATATTCCTGGAATGATTTTTAAGTTGCAGTGATATTCCACAGAATGATTTTTAAGTTGTAGTGATATTCCACAGAATGATTTTTAAGTTGTAGTGATATTCCACAGAATGATTTTTAAGTTGTAGTGATATTCCACAGAATGATTTTTAAGTTGCAGTGATATTCCTGGAATGATTTTTAAGTTGTAGTGATATTCCACAGAATGATTTTTAAGTTGTAGTGATATTCCACGGAATGATTTTTAAGTTGTAGTGATATTCCACGGAATGATTTTTAAGTTGTAGTGATATTCCATGGAATGATTTTTAAGTTGTAGTGATATTCCACGGAATGATTTTTAGTTGTAGTGATATTCCACGGAATGATTTTTAAGTTGTAGTGATATTCCACGGAATGATTTTTAAGTAGTAGTGATATTCCACGGAATGATTTTTAAGTTGTAGTGATATTCCATGGAATGATTTTTAAGTTGTAGTGATATTCCATGGAATGATTTTTAAGTTGTAGTGATATTCCACGGAATGATTTTTAAGTTGTAGTGATATTCCACAGAATGATTTTTAAGTTGTAGTGATATTCCACAGAATGATTTTTAAGTTGTAGTGATATTCCACAGAATGATTTTTAAGTTGTAGTGATATTCCACGGAATGATTTTTAAGTTGTAGTGATATTCCACGGAATGATTTTTAAGTTGTAGTGATATTCCATGGTATGATTTTTAAGTTGTAGTGATATTCCACGGAATGATTTTTAAGTTGTAGTGATATTCCTGGAATGATTTTTAAGTTGCAGTGATATTCCTGGAATGATTTTTAAGTTGCAGTGATATTCCACAGAATGATTTTTAAGTTGTAGTGATATTCCGCGGGATGATTTTTAAGTTGTAGTGATATTCCACGGAATGATTTTTAAGTTGTAGTGATATTCCTGGAATGATTTTTAAGTTGCCGTGATATTCCTGGAATGATTTTTAAGTTGCAGTGATATTCCACGGAATGATTTTTAAGTTGTAGTGATATTCCTGGAATTATTTTTAAGTTGCAGTGATATTTCACGGAATGATTTTTAAGTTGTATTGATATTCCATGGAATGATTTTTAAGTTGCAGTGATATTCCTGGAATTATTTTTAAGTTGCAGTGATATTCCACAGAATTATTTTTAAGTTGTAGTGATATTCCACGGAATGAATTTTAATTTGCAGTGATATTCCACAGAATGATTTTTAAGTTGTAGTGATATTCCACAGAATGAATTTTAATTTGTAGTGATATTCCACAGAATGATTTTTAAGTTGCAGTGATATTCCACGGAATGATTTTTAAGTTGTAGTGATATTCCACGGAATGATTTTTAAGTTGTAGTGATATTCCACGGAATGATTTTTAAGTTGAAGTGATATTCCACGGAATGATTTTTAAGTTGTAGTGATATTCCACGGAATGATTTTTAAGTTCCAGTGATATTCCAGGAATGATTTTTAAGTTGTAGTGATATTCCTGGAATGATTTTTAAGTTGCAGTGATATTCCTGGCATGATTTTTAAGTTGCAGTGATATTCCACAGAATGATTTTTCAGTTGTAGTGATATTCCTGGAATGATTTTTAAGTTGCAGTGATATTCCTGGAATGATTTTTAAGTTGCAGTGATATTCCACAGAATGATTTTTAAGTTGTAGTGATATTCCACAGAATGATTTTTAAGTTGTAGTGATATTCCACAGAATGATTTTTAAGTTGTAGTGATATTCCACAGAATGATTTTTAAGTTGCAGTGATATTCCTGGAATGATTTTTAAGTTGTAGTGATATTCCACAGAATGATTTTTAAGTTGTAGTGATATTCCACGGAATGATTTTTAAGTTGTAGTGATATTCCACGGAATGATTTTTAAGTTGTAGTGATATTCCATGGAATGATTTTTAAGTTGTAGTGATATTCCACGGAATGATTTTTAGTTGTAGTGATATTCCACGGAATGATTTTTAAGTTGTAGTGATATTCCACGGAATGATTTTTAAGTAGTAGTGATATTCCACGGAATGATTTTTAAGTTGTAGTGATATTCCATGGAATGATTTTTAAGTTGTAGTGATATTCCATGGAATGATTTTTAAGTTGTAGTGATATTCCACGGAATGATTTTTAAGTTGTAGTGATATTCCACAGAATGATTTTTAAGTTGTAGTGATATTCCACAGAATGATTTTTAAGTTGTAGTGATATTCCACAATGATTTTTAAGTTGTAGTGATATTCCACGGAATGATTTTTAAGTTGTAGTGATATTCCACGGAATGATTTTTAAGTTGTAGTGATATTCCTGGAATGATTTTTAAGTTGTAGTGATATTCCTGGAATGATTTTTAAGTTGCAGTGATATTCCTGGAATGATTTTTAAGTTGCAGTGATATTCCACAGAATGATTTTTAAGTTGTAGTGATATTCCGCGGGATGATTTTTAAGTTGTAGTGATATTCCACGGAATGATTTTTAAGTTGTAGTGATATTCCTGGAATGATTTTTAAGTTGCCGTGAAATTCCTGGAATGATTTTTAAGTTGCAGTGATATTCCACGGAATGATTTTTAAGTTGTAGTGATATTCCTGGAATTATTTTTAAGTTGCAGTGATATTTCACGGAATGATTTTTAAGTTGTAGTGATATTCCATGGAATGATTTTTAAGTTGCAGTGATATTCCTGGAATTATTTTTAAGTTGCAGTGATATTCCACAGAATTATTTTTAAGTTGTAGTGATATTCCACGGAATGAATTTTAATTTGCAGTGATATTCCACAGAATGATTTTTAAGTTGTAGTGATATTCCACAGAATGAATTTTAATTTGTAGTGATATTCCACAGAATGATTTTTAAGTTGCAGTGATATTCCACGGAATGATTTTTAAGTTGTAGTGATATTCCACGGAATGATTTTTAAGTTGAAGTGATATTCCACGGAATGATTTTTAAGTTGTAGTGATATTCCACGGAATGATTTTTAAGTTCCAGTGATATTCCAGGAATGATTTTTAAGTTGCAGTGATATTCCATGGAATGATTTTTAAGTTGTAGTGATATTCCTGGAATGATTTTTAAGTTGTAGTGATATTCCTGGAATGATTTTTAAATTGTAGTGATATTCCTGGAATGATTTTAAAAATTGTAGTGATATTCCTGGAATGATTTTTAAGTTGTAGTGATATTCCTGGAATGATTTTTAAGTTGTAGTGATATTCCTGGAATGATTTTTAAGTTGTAGTGATATTCCACGGAATGATTTTTAAGTTGCAGTGATATTCCTGGAATGATTTTTAAGTTGCAGTAATATTCCACGGAATGATTTTTAAGTTGCAGTGATATTCCTGGAATGATTTTTAAGTTGCAGTGATATTCCACGGAATGATTTTTAAGTTGTAGTGATATTCCTGGAATGATTTTTAAGTTGCAGTGATATTCCTGGAATGATTTTAAAGTTGCAGTGATATTCCACGGAATGATTTGTAAGTTGCAGTGATATTCCTGGAATGATTTTTAAGTTGCAGTGATATTCCACAGAATGATTTTTAAGTTGTAGTGATATTCCATGGAATGATTTTTAAGTTGTAGTGATACTCCACAGAATGATTTTTAAGTTGTAGTGATACTCCACGGAATGATTTTTAAGTTGTAGTGATATTCCATGGAATGATTTTTAAGTTGTCGTGATACTCCACGGAATGATTTTTAAGTTGTAGTGATATTCCACTGAATGATTTTTAAGTTGTAGTGATATTCCACGGAATGATTTTTAAGTTGTAGTGATATTCCACGGAATTATTTTTAGTTGTAGTGATATTCCACGGAATGATTTTTAAGTTGTAGTGATATTCCACGGATTGATTTTTAAGTTGTAGTGATATTCCACGGAATGATTTTTAAGTCATAGTGATATTCCACGGAATGATTTTTAAGTTGTATTGATATTCCACGGAATGATTTTTAAGTTGTAGTGATATTCCATGGAATTATTTTTAAGTTGTAGTGATATTCCACGGAATGATTTTTAAGTTGTAGTGATATTCCATGGAATGATTTTTAAGTTGTAGTGATTTTCCACGGAATGATTTTTAAGTTGTAGTGATATTCCACAGAATGATTTTTAAGTTGTAGTGATATTCCACGGAATGATTTTTAAGTTGTAGTGATATTCCACAGAATGATTTTTAAGTTGTAGTGATATTCCACAGAATGATTTTTAAGTTGTAGTGATATTCCACAGAATGATTTTTAAGTTGTAGTGATATTCCACGGAATGATTTTTAAGTTGTAGTGATATTCCACGGAATTATTTTTAAGTTGTAGTGATATTCCATGGAATGATTTTTAAGTTGTAGTGATATTCCACGGAATGATTTCAAAGTTGTAGTGATATTCCACAGAATGATTTTTAAGTTGTAGTGATAATCCACGGATTGATTTTTAAGTTGTAGTGATATTCCACAGAATGATTTTTAAGTTGTAGTGATAATCCACGGATTGATTTTTAAGTTGTAGTGATATTCCACGGAATGATTTTTAAGTTGTAGTGATATTCCACGGAATGATTTTTAAGTAGTAGTGATATTCCACGGAATGATTTTTAAGTTGTAGTGATATTCCACGGAATGATTTTTAAGTTGTCGTGATATTCCACAGAATGATTTTTAAGTTGTAGTGATATTCCACGGAATTATTTTTAAGTTGCAGTTCTTTCCACAGAATGATTTTTAAGTTGTAGTGATATTCCATGGAATTATTTTTAAATTGTAGTGATAATCCACGGAATTATTTTTAAATTGTAGTGATATTCCACGGAATTATTTTTAAATTGTAGTGATATTCCATGGAATTATTTTTAAATTGTAGTGATATTCCACGGAATTATTTTTAAGTTGTAGTGATATTCCACGGAATTATTTTTAAGTTGTAGTGATATTTCACAGAATGATTTTTAAGTTGTAGTGATATTCCACGGAATGATTTTTAAGTTGTAGTGATATTCCATGGAATTATTTTAAAGTTGTAGTGATATTCCACGGAATGATTTTTAAGTTGTAGTGATATTCCACAGAATGATTTTTAAGTTGTAGTGATATTCCACGGAATTATTTTTAAGTTGCAGTGATATTCCATGGAATGATTTTTAAGTTGTAGTGATATTCCTGGAATGATTTTTAAGTTGCAGTGATATTCCTGACATGATTTTTAAGTTGCAGTGATATTCCTGGAATGATTTTTAAGTTGTAGTGATATTCCATGGAATGGTTTTTAAGTTGCAGTGCTTTCCACAGAATGATTTTTAAGTTGTAGTGATATTCCTGGAATGATTTTTAAGTTGCAGTGATATTCCTGGCATGATTTTTAAGTTGCAGTGATATTCCACAGAATGATTTTTCAGTTGTAGTGATATTCCTGGAATGATTTTTAAGTTGCAGTGATATTCCTGGAATGATTTTTAAGTTGCAGTGATATTCCACAGAATGATTTTTAAGTTGTAGTGATATTCCACAGAATGATTTTTAAGTTGTAGTGATATTCCACAGAATGATTTTTAAGTTGTAGTGATATTCCACAGAATGATTTTTAAGTTGCAGTGATATTCCTGGAATGATTTTTAAGTTGTAGTGATATTCCACAGAATGATTTTTAAGTTGTAGTGATATTCCACGGAATGATTTTTAAGTTGTAGTGATATTCCACGGAATGATTTTTAAGTTGTAGTGATATTCCATGGAATGATTTTTAAGTTGTAGTGATATTCCACGGAATGATTTTTAGTTGTAGTGATATTCCACGGAATGATTTTTAAGTTGTAGTGATATTCCACGGAATGATTTTTAAGTAGTAGTGATATTCCACGGAATGATTTTTAAGTTGTAGTGATATTCCATGGAATGATTTTTAAGTTGTAGTGATATTCCATGGAATGATTTTTAAGTTGTAGTGATATTCCACGGAATGATTTTTAAGTTGTAGTGATATTCCACAGAATGATTTTTAAGTTGTAGTGATATTCCACAGAATGATTTTTAAGTTGTAGTGATATTCCACAGAATGATTTTTAAGTTGTAGTGATATTCCACGGAATGATTTTTAAGTTGTAGTGATATTCCACGGAATGATTTTTAAGTTGTAGTGATATTCCATGGTATGATTTTTAAGTTGTAGTGATATTCCACGGAATGATTTTTAAGTTGTAGTGATATTCCTGGAATGATTTTTAAGTTGCAGTGATATTCCTGGAATGATTTTTAAGTTGCAGTGATATTCCACAGAATGATT
>NC_136261.1:4077235-4255235 GCF_964187855.1 Myxine glutinosa | reverse complement strand
GTATAACTCTTTGGCTGGGTCATCAAGGTAGAACTCGTTCTGGGGGTCTTGGTTGTTCAAAATGTCTTCAAACAAAAAAATAACTTCATCCCAAGTTGTGTTAAAAGCAGAATTTTCATTTCGTATCTCAGATACAATTTCCTGTGAAAGAAAATAACAATGTATTAATTTAATACAATATTTTTTATTTGTATAAATCAAGCTCTATGAATATTAAAATAAACTTTGTTAACTCTTACACGAGTCTCATCTTAAAAAAAAAAAAAAAAAAATTAAATAAATAAATAAATAAATAAACAAACTTACCTCCATTGATAAGAGGTTCGAGTCCAGTTCATCAATCTGAAGGTTGAGTTCTACACAGGTAGTAGGACTCCATGGAATAGCAAAGTTATCCCATTCCATTTCGGCATAGTAGTCCATTCTCAAGTGAAGCAGAAAGCGTGTTTGAAAAAGCCTGTGTGGTCCGTGCCTTTTATAAGGACTGGGTGTGTCTTCCTGTGGAAATTCCCTGGGCGTGTCTTAACTGGAAATGATGTGATGGAAATTCCCTGAAAATGATGTAATGTATTACCTGGAAATGATACAATGCTGAAGAGTTTATAAAGTGGGTGGGACTTAGCAAAAGTGGGAGGAGCTTAGCAAAAGTGGGCGGGGCTTAGTAAAAAGTGGGCGTGGCTTAACAAAAAGTGGGTGGGGCTTAGTAAAAATGGGCGTGGTTTACCAAAAAGTGGGCGGAGCTTACCAAAAAATGGTATGTGGCACTGGAGGTGCTCAAACAAGAACATTGAGGGAGGTTTACCATTTTATCTTAGCTCAGTTAAAATATCTTAATAAAGAACCAAACTCAAACATATTTTTTGTTAATATATTAGATGGTGAAGAGAGTTGTAGGAGAATTAAATTATTTCCCACGCATAAACAAATATTTGTAGGGTCGTTGTTTGAGTGGGTTATATTCACCAGATGATATTAAGAGTAAAAGGTTAAAAGGTCCATGAGGTCAGAAGGATCACAGGTGTTTAAGTGGTCTAATGAATAAGGATAACATGTCAAAAGGTTAGAAGGTTCGTAAAGAACAGGGTGAGAGAAATATAGGTGTTTAGGGGCAATGAGGGAGGGAAAGAATTAATATGGAAGTGAATGGGTCAATGTTTGAGTGGGTCAAAGATTAATCTGCCAGATGATATGTAGAAGAAGGATGATAGGTCTATAAGAGAAAACAAATATTTGTAGTGTTTGAGTGGTCTAATGAACAACATTAAGGATAGGTACTACAGACAAAAGGTTCATAAAGATGAGGGTGGGAGAAATAGAGGTGTTTATGATTTTTGAAAAAGACAAGGGGGTAAATGACATTAGATAGGGATTTCACATGTTAAACGGAGGTGTCCCAGAAGCAACATTATTACACTACTCACATGTGACTCTCTTGGATTCTATACCAAGTATCACATGTGACTTTCTTGGATTCTATACCAAGTATCACATGTGACTCTCCTGGATTCTATACCAAGTATCACATGTGACTCTCTTGGATTCTATACCAAATATCACATGTGACTCTCTTGGATTCTATACCAAGTATCACATGTGACTCTCCTGGATTCTATACCAAATATCACATGTGACTCTCCTGGATTCTATACCAAGTATCACATGTGACTTTCTTCGATTCTATACCAAGTATCACATGTGACTCCCCTGGATTATATACCAAGTATCACATGTGACTCCCCTGGATTCTATACCAAGTATCACATGTGACTCTCCCGGATTCTATACCAAGTATCACATGTGACTCTCCTGGATTATATACCAAGCATCACATGTGACTCTCTTGGATTATATACCAAGCATCACATGTGACTCTCCTGGATTCTATACCAAGTATCACATGTGACCCTCCTGGATTCTATACCAAGTATCACATGTGACTCTCTTGGATTCTATACCAAGTATCACATGTGACTCTCCTGGATTCTATACCAAGTATCACATGTGACCCTCCTGGATTCTATAACAAGTATCACATGTGACTCTCTTGGATTCTATACCAAGTATCACATGTGACTCTCCTGGATTATATACCAAGTATCACATGTGACTCTCTTGGATTCTATACCAAGTATCACATGTGACTCTCCGGGATTCTATAACAAGTATCACATGTGACTCTCCCGGATTCTACACCAAGTATCACATGTGACTCTCTTGGATTCTATACCAAGTATCACATGTGACTCTCCTGGATTCTATACCAAGTATCACATGTGACTCTCCTGGATTATATACCAAGTATCACATGTGACTCTCCTGGATTCTATAACAAGTATCACATGTGACTCTCTTGGATTCTATACCAAGTATCACATGTGACTCTCCTGGATTATATACCAAGTATCACATGTGACTCTCTTGGATTCTCTACCAAGTATCACATGTGACTCTCCTGGATTCTATACCAAGTATCACATGTGACCCTCCTGGATTCTATAACAAGTATCACATGTGACTCTCTTGGATTCTATACCAAGTATCACATGTGACTCTCCTGGATTATATACCAAGTATCACATGTGACTCTCTTGGATTCTATACCAAGTATCACATGTGACTCTCCGGGATTCTATAACAAGTATCACATGTGAATCTCCCGGATTCTACACCAAGTATCACATGTGACTCTCTTGGATTCTATACCAAGTATCACATGTGACTCTCCTGGATTCTATACCAAGTATCACATGTGACTCTCCTGGATTATATACCAAGTATCACGTGTGACTCTCCTGGATTCTATAACAAGTATCACGTGTGACTCTCCGGGATTCTATACCAAGTATCACATGTGACTCTCTTGGATTCTATACCAAGTATCACATGTGACTCTCCTGGATTATATACCAAGTATCACATGTGACTCTAGTGGATTATATACCAAGTATCACAATGTGATTCTCCAGGATTCTATACCAAGTATCACAATGTGACTCCACTGGATTCTATACCAAGTATCACAATGTTCACAATGTTACTCTCCAGGATTCTATACCAAGTATCACATGTGACTCCCCTGGATTCTATACCAAGTATCACAATGTTACTCTTCAGGATTCTATACCAAGTATCACATGTGACTCCCCTGGATTCGACACCAAGTATCACAATGTGACTCTCCAGGATTCTATACCAAGTATCACATGTGACTCCCCTGGATTATATACCAAGTATCACATGTGACTCCCCTGGATTCTATACCAAGTATCACAATGTGACTCCCCTGGATTCTATACCAAGTATCACATGTGACTCCCCTGGATTCTATACCAAGTATCACATGTGACTCTCCAGGATTCTATACCAAGTATCACATGTGACTCTCCTGGATTCTATACCAAGTATCACATGTGACTCCCCTGGATTCTATACCAAGTATCACATGTGACTCCCCTGGATTCTATACCAAGTATCACATGTGACTCTCCTGGATTCTATACCAAGTATCACATGTGACTCTCCTGGATTCTATACCAAGTATCACATGTGACTCTCCTGGATTCTACACCAAGTATCACAATGTGACTCTCCTGGATTCTATACCAAGTATCACAATGTGACTCTCCTGGATTCTATACCAAGTATCACATGTGACTCTCTTGGATTCTATAACAAGTATCACATGTGACCCTCCTGGATTCTATACCAAGTATCACATGTGACTCTCTTGGATTCTATACCAAGTATCACATGTGACTCTCTTGGATTCTATAACAAGTATCACATGTGACTCTCCTGGATTCTATACCAAGTATCACATGTGACTCTCCTGGATTCTATAACAAGTATCACATGTGACTCTCTTGGATTCTATACCAAGTATCACATGTGACTCTCCTGGATTATATACCAAGTATCACATGTGACTCTCTTGGATTCTATACCAAGTATCACATGTGACTCAACTGGATTATAAACCAAGTATCACATGTGACTCTAGTGGATTATATACCAAATATCACATGTGACTCATTTGGATTCTATACCAAGTATCACAATGTGATTCTCCAGGATTCTATACCAAGTATCACAATGTGACTCCCCTGGATTCTATACCAAGTATCACAATGTGACTCTCCTGGATTCCATACCAAGTATCACACGTGACTCCCCTGGATTCTATACCAAGTATCACACGTGACTCCCCTAGATTCTATACCAAGTATTACAATGTTACTCTCCAGGATTCTATACCAAGTATCACATGTGACTCTCTGAGATTCTATACCAAGTATCACAATGTTACTCTCCAGGATTCTATACCAAGTATCACATGTGACTCCCCTGGATTCTATACCAAGTATCACAATGTTACTCTTCAGGATTCTATACCAAGTATCACATGTGACTCCCCTGGATTCGACACCAAGTATCACAATGTGACTCTCCAGGATTCTATACCAAGTATCACACGTGACTCCCCTGCATTCTATACCAAGTATCACACGTGACTCCCCTAGATTCTGTACCAAGTATCACATGTGACTCTCTGGGATTCTATACCAAGTATCACAATGTTACTCTCCAGGATTCTATACCAAGTATCACGTGACTCCCCTGGATTCTATCCCAAGTATCACATTTGACTCTCCAGGATTCTATACCAAGTATCACATGTGACTCTCCTGGATTCGATACCAAGTATCACATGTGATTCTCATGGATTCTATACCAAGTATCACATGTGACTCCCCTGATTATATACCAAGTATCACATGTGACTCCCCTGGATTATATACCAAGTATCACAATGTGACTCCCCTGGATTCTATACCAAGTATCACATGTGACTCCCCTGGATTCTATACCAAGTATCACATGTGACTCTCCAGGATTCTATACCAAGTATCACATGTGACTCTCCTGGATTCTATACCAAGTATCACATGTGACTCTCCTGGATTCTATACCAAGTATCACATGTGACTCCCCTGGATTCTATACCAAGTATCACATGTGACTCTCCTGGATTCTATACCAAGTATCACATGTGACTCTCCTGGATTCTATACCAAGTATCACATGTGACTCTCCTGGATTCTACACCAAGTATCACAATGTGACTCTCCTGGATTCTATACCAAGTATCACAATGTGACTGTCCTGGATTCTATACCAAGTATCACCATGTGACTCTCCTGGATTCTATAACAAGTATCACATGTGACTCTCCTGGATTCTATACCAAGTATCACATGTGACTCTCCTGGATTCTATACCAAGTATCAAAAATGTGACTCTCCTGGATTCTATACAAAGTATCACATGTGACTCTCCTGGATTTTATACCAAGTATCACAATGTGACTCTCCTGGATTTTACACCAAGTATCACATGTGACTCTCCTGGATTCTATACCAAGTATCACAATGTGACTCTCCTGGATTCTATACCAAGTATCACCATGTGACTCTCCTGGATTCTATAACAAGTATCACATGTCACTCTCCTGGATTCTATACAAAGTATCACATGTGACTCTCCTGGATTCTATACCAAGTATCACAATGTGACTCTCCTGGATTCTATACCAAATATCACATGTGACTCTCCTGGATTCTATACAAAGTATCACATGTGACTCTCCTGGATTTTATACCAAGTATCACAATGTGACTCTCCTGGATTTTACACCAAGTATCACATGTGACTCTCCTGGATTCTATACCAAGTATCACATGTGACTCTCCTGGATTTTATACCAAGTATCACAATGTGACTCCCCTGGATTCTATACCAACTATCACATGTGACTCTTCGATTCTACACCAACTATCACATGTGACCATCCTGGATTCTATACCTCCTGGATATAAACCATTGCTTTAAATGTACACATGCCTTTCCTCACCACTCCTCCCTTCTAAATAAACCCCTGTACACTTGTTCTTCTAATCTGCTGTGGTGTGTTTTCCTTCATTGGTTTAGCATAGTCCATACTACTCGTCAGCCGGGACATATTTCCCCACTGATTGGCTCCACGTTAGCCGGTGCGTACTGGCAGTTTCACTCAGCTGCACCCGATTAACATAAGAGGAGATCAGTACGCACCACCAGGGGGTTCGAAACCAGATTAGAAAGCCACGAAGGTAATTTAACAGAGCACCCATGGGGGATTTGGTTGACTAATTGGCGTTTGTGGTTGATTACCAACCCACCAGATCGTGCAGTTAGCCACACCCGGTGGCCTCAGGTCCGGTAGTCCAAGAGGAGCCCGAGACGTCCCATCGTGGTAAACCCCGAAACATGGTGCTGTAACATTATATTTATAACAGCCTTCACAGCTCTAACTCACTCTCTACCACAACATGATTTATCTACAGTATCTTCTATAATAATAAATGTCTGTGTGTGTGTGTGTGTGTGTGTGTGTGTGTGTGTGTGTGTGTGTGTGTGTGTGTGTGAGTGTATCCTCTATAAATCCAAAACCATGAAACCTCACAGCCCGAAACTTTGCATGCATACTAAGGAAACTCATTGGAGGTGCATGAATGAAAACTAGATGTTTAGGTAAATTTAAACACCCCTTCTGAAGATAATTAACTTCTCTTGTCATGAAAAAACAAAATCAGGCTTATCCTTTGTCAGCCTGCTGCCCCTCAAAGGGGTCTTTCTGCCATTTGTTTCGGCCTATTCAAAAAGTCTTGTCAATTTTCCATGATGACCTCTCACGGACTAATTAAAGTATTGTAGTGTCCCCGGGGTTAAGACCCCTGGGTGATGGATGGCCGACCGAGTTTTAACCCCGAGGCGTATGAGCTGAAAATATGGCGGTGTTATCTCTTTATGACGCGCGAGGGAAACGGAAGTTCCTGGTCTTATTTGAATGGACGGACGTGGCGAGGGTTTTCCGAAACCACAAAAACAAATAAACGTACAAGACACAAGAAATTGAAAATGCAACAAACAAATCTTGTGTCGGTTTTGTAATGTGCCTGAGTTAGTTTCCTGACAGCCCTAGTCTTATTGCAGGCCGATTTATTATAACCATAAAGGTCAGATCACAAGAGGTAGGATGGACAGGGTCATTATTCTTACTTCCTAAGCTACATAGCACAAGAGCCACCCTCCGTATGGCCATGCGTCACACTTAATCCGAAAACATGGAGCTGACTTATTTACATCAAGATGTCCTTACACGACAATCGGAGCATGGTAATCTATACAATTCTATCTCGACTAAGGTATTTCATTACCTACCACCACACACATAACAATATGCAAGGCTCATGAAAGAGCTACATTAAGTGTATGTGGTATGCCATATTATTGTTGCCATGGTATTATGTTTAATAATTAAGTATATCGTGTTCATTTGGGTAGATTGCGGTGTGAATGTGTTGTTAGTTATATAGACCGGACTCCACCAATCACCACCCAGGGGGGCCCTGACTTCCCCCGCAAATCCTGCGGCCAATGAGGGGCCACAAAGTCAAGGGCTGAGGGAGGGGATGAGGAAATATAGGTAGGAATGCACAGCTTATCATCACACTTGGATGGGGGTTGAGGAAGGAGGGTTTTACGGACAGAATTAAGCTTGGGAGAATGCAGAGAACTCGGTATTCTCAAATTACTTTTCCTCTCACCACGCCTCTTCCAGATATGCATGAATCTTTCGCCGATGCTTCTCCACTTTTCATACTTTTTCATTTATTGAAGTTCTTCCCATCTTACTGACTCTTTCCCTTTCTTTTCTTCCAGACTTTCCTTGGCTTTCACACTCATTGACATACACCTACGAGACCGGCGCACCTTTCACATAACCCGGTTGTCACCATACTGCCACAAAGCCATCACCTCCCCTTGCATGAGATACCCACAGCCATGCAGTCCATCGTGTTTGGCCAGAGACCATCCAATGACTCCCACATGACTGGGGTGCTGAAGGGGTGGAGGAAGGAGACTAGGAGGGAGTGCACCGGAAATGAGACTGAACCACTGAGCCGTGGGAAATCACAACTTCAATCGGGTCAGACGTGTAAAATACCCTGCACTACTTATTTTTCACCACCATTGCTCACTCCTCTCCCCACACTCACTTTTCTTTCTTTAGGTGTCTGGATCCATTTCACGTAAAGTTGCTCAGTCAATGGTGTAAGGCATCCAAGGACGGTATATCCGGTAGGGGATGAGGGAATGTATATGTGCACTATAAATTTATTAATAAGTGCTTGCCTTGCCCTTTCCCAAATGCTCCTGCCATTTTCCCACTTGAATTCCCCAACCACCATTTCTCCCACGAATTTATTGTATGTAATACATTAATGAAAGGGTTTATTTCACGTCTTCACTTATCCTGCTCGGATTTGATCTGGTCCAAGTGAATAGTTGTGACTAATTTAAATGATCGAATGTGACGCATAATACTGGTTCGCTATGCCAATTAGTAGCCATTACACTGTTGCAGGCACAGTTCCCCCATCTGCTTCATTCATCTCACAGGTATGGTAAACCGACCCTGGGTGTGAAGTTCCGGACAGAGATTATTGTGGTCGAGGCGTCCGTGGTCTTTTGATAAACATCCCAGGCTTTCAGAGTTATCCGACGTGTAGCCACGACATTGGTGTCAGGAGTGGGATTTTGAACCCCCTTGATACGACACTGGTGTCAAGGGAATTGTTAGTGGGTAGCGCTATGTTGAACCAAAGCGAACAGGACCAGGTGGGTCTAGAGTGATTATACACCAGTGTCCCCAGAGGACACTATTGGAGAGGAACCAGTAGTGTAATACTGGTTCACTATGCCAATTAGTAGCTGTTACACTGTTGCAGGCACAGTTCCCCATCTGCTTCATTCATCTCACAGGTACGGTAAATCGACCCTGGGTGTGAAGTTCTGAACAGAGATTATTGTGGTTGAGGCGTCCGTGGTCTTTTGATAAACATCCCAAGCTTTCAGAGTTATCCGACATGTGTGGCCACGACATTGGTGTCAAGGAAATTGGTAGTGGGTAGCGCTATGACGAACCAAAGCGAACAGGACCAGGTGGGTCTAGATTGATTATACACCAGTGTCCCAAGAGGACACTGTTAGAGAGGAACCAGTAGGGGGCGCAGTGGCATCATCCTTGCTGCCTGGTGTTCTTTCCCTCCCCCCCCCCCCCCCCCCCACCCCCATCAGCCAGCCTGATATCCTTAGTGGAGCAAGAGCAAATGCCATGGGGTAGTGGGTCAGCATCAACGGCACTGCCCGATATTAACCTATTGGCGGCTATGTTCAACCAAATAATGGGCAGGCAGGATAAGCTGAGCAATGATGGGCAGGCAGGATAAGCTGAGCAATGACATAAGAGTTGTGGGAAATGACATGAGAGCTATGGGCAATGGCATGGAGTGAAAATGGAGATGGGGCAAGAAGAGACAAAGGACGGGCTGGACAAGCTGGGTGCTGAGACAAGGGATATTGGCAGGAATCTGGATGCGGCATGAAGGGAGTTGATTGATGCGAAAGTGGATGTGGTGAGTGTGTGACATGGAATGTCATGCAATGTGACATGAGAGAGGTGAAAGTGGATGTGGTGACATGAGATGGCTTTCTCCAGCATTCACACTCACTGATGCACTCACTGCAGGTGAAGATATGACCACCGGGCATCCCAGATGAGGATATGGATACCGGTTGCTAAAAGCGAGGATATGGATACGGGGTGCTGCAGGCGAGGATATGGATATGGGGTGCTGCAGGCAAGGATATGGATACCGGGTGCTGCAGTCGAGGATATGGATACGGGGTGCGACAAGCAAGGATATGGATATGGGGCGCTGCTGGCGAGGATATGGATACTGGGCACTACAAGCAAGGATATGGATATGGGGCGCTGCAAGCAAGGATATGGATACGGGGTGCTGCAGGCGAGGATATTGATAAGGGGCAGACGAGGATATGGATACGGGGTGCTGCAAGCGAGGATATGGATACGGGGTGCTACAAGCAAGGATATGGCTATGGGGCGCTGCAAGCAAGGATATGGATACGGCGTGCTGCAGGCGAGGCTATGGATATGTGGCGCTGAAAGCGAGGTATGGATATGAGGCGCTGAAAGTGAGGATATGGCTCCGGGGTGCTGCAGGCGAGGATATTGATAAGGGGCGCTGCAGGCGAGGATATAGATACGGGGTGCTGCAGGCGAGGGTATGGATATGTGGCGCTGAAGGCGAGGATATGGATATGAGGCGCTGAAATTGAGGATATGGATACGGGGTGCTACAAGCAAGGATATGGCTACTGGGCGCTGCAAGCGAGGATATGGACACGGGGTGCTACAAGCAAAGATATGGATATGGGGCGCTGCAGGCGAGGATATGGCTACGGGGCGCTGCAAGCAAGGATATGGCTCCGGGGTGCTGCAGGCGAGGATATTGATAAGGGGCGCTGCAGGCGAGGATATGGATATGTGGCGCTGAAAGCGAGGATATGGATATGAGGCGCTGAAAGTGAGGATATGGATATGAGACGTTGCAAGTGAGGATATGGATACGGGGAGTTGAAAGCGAGGATATGGATATGGGGTGCTGAAAGTGAGGATATTGATAAAGGGCGCTGCAGGCGAGGATATTCATAAGGGGCACTGCAGGCGAGGATATGGATATGTGACACCGAAAGTGAGGCTATGGATACGGGGCGCTGAAAGTGAGGCTATGGATACGGGGTGCTGAAAGCGAGGATATGGATACGGGGTGCTGAAAGTGAGGATATGAATACGGGGTGCTGCAGGCGAGGATATGGATGCAGGTGAGGATATGGATATGTGGCACCGAAAGTGAGTATGGATACGGGGTGCTGAAAGCGAGGATATGAATACGGGGTGCTGCAGGCGAGGATATGGTAACAGGGCGCTGCAGGCGAGGATATGCATATGGGACGCTGAAAGCGAGGATATGGATACGGGGTGCTGTAGGCGAGGATATGGATATGTGGCGCTGAAAGCGAGGATATGGATACCGGGTGCTGAAAGTGAGGATATGGATACGGGGCACTGAAAGCGAGGATATGGATACGGGGCGCTGAAAGCAAGGATATGGATGCGGGGCACTGAAAGCGAGGATATGGATACGGGGCGCTGAAAGCAAGGATATGGATGCGGGGCGCTGAAAGCGAGGATATGGATACGGGGCGCTGCAGGCGAGGATATGCATATGGGATGCTGCAGGCAAGGATATTGATAAGGGGAGCTGCAGGTGAGGATATGGAGTGGCACATGTGTCTATTTCCAGGTGGAAGTTTGGGTTTGGGATGTTGGTGGTAATTGTCGTATGTAGACTTTGGGTGGCGTTCCTTGTATTTTACATGCAGATTTGTTGTGGTGTGGGCAAGGACTTCAAGCGGAAGTATGAATTTGGGTGTAGGTGATAATCATGTTAGTATGAATTTGGGGTGGCGTTCTTTAGGTTGTAGGTGTACATTCGGGATGTACATCTGCATCTGGATTTTCTTTTTTGTATACAAGATCAAGGCTCATGTAAGAGCTAAAATTGGTGTTCATTTGATTGTAAGTGTGGATCTGGGGTGGTGTTAATTTGGGGATGTGTCAGAGAATAATTTAGTTGTTTGAGAGAATTCCAGGTATGGATTTGGGGTGCATTTGTGGGTTTATGGTGAAATGATTACAGCAATACATGGTGATTTAGGACGTATATTGTGTGTATGCCTCTCCACTCTCATGCTAACTTTAATTAGTAATATTGGAACCCAAATAGGTTTAGCATCCCCATGGAACCACTTCTCTGATTTATTTAACATAATATTTTTTTAACCCTCAAATGTTCTGGACACTGTTTCTCATCAATCCCAACTATGACTGTGATATTATTCCTGCTCGGAAGCAACACTAAGGAGTTTTCAAGTGTAAAAGTTATATTTTGAGAAGAGAATAAGGTGTGAGATGTAACATTATGTCTGGTGTTGCCTTAATGGTTAAAGTGGCTGGCTTGAGATCTTAGGATCCTGAGTTTGAGCCTTGTCGCACCGTTGAATGAGCACCAGGTAGGTTGACTCAGCCTGTCACCTTCAGAGATCGGCAAAACGAGTACAAGGTGACTGATAATAGGGGGGGGGGGGGGGGGGGGGGGGGACTGCATCAACGGCACAGCTGTGTCGCATGAAAATGATGCAGCCACAGGCTGCAACACGAATCAGTAGCGGCAGATGTAACATTGAAATGTAACCAAGATACCTGAGTTTAATTTGTACTTGCACCGCTACAACTCTCCAAGAATAATAGGCCTACCACCTCTTGTAATTCTGTTTATGGATCTCATTTGAGTTTCCAAGTTGGAATGCGAGGCCATAAAGTAAAAGGAAGCAAATAAATAATGGAAATGTCTCGAGGCACGACTTGCTCGTTCCCTGTGAAACATTTTGGCTTCCATTTGCTAAATTAACTATTTGTGGCAAAAATAAATAAATACAAGTCGACAGGCTTTCAGAAGCTGCCAATTACATGAACCTTTAGGAAAAACGCAAAACGCCATGTGATGTTCGTCTTTTCATCATTGTAATGCATCATGGAAGTGGTTCAAACACTTCATGGGATGAATAATTCAGCCTCTGTAACAATGTTATAATGGAAGTGGTTCAAACACTCCAGTGGGATGAACAATTCAGCCTCAACAACAATGATATCATGGAAGTGGTTCAAACACTACATTGGGATGAATAATTCAGCCTCAACAACAATGATATCATGGAAGTCGTTCAAAGAGGGTTGGGAAACATGGAGTGCAGATAGGGATGCTGAATGACATCACATGATGGTGCACTACCTGCTCGAAGCCAATTTGAGAGGGAAGAGTAAGATTGAACCGTGCCATAAATCCCAAAGGAGCTAAGCGGACAACACAGTAACAGGTATCTAAAGGGAAAACTAGCAGGGTTTTAGGTTGTGTTCGTAGAGGGATAAATTATAAATCAAAAGAGGTAGTCACTATTGAATATGGACGTGTTGGGTGACTTGTGAATAATACATAGCCCCAAGTGGGCTGACGGTCATCTCTTGAGGTTGTAGTTCAGACATCTGCTGATTTTGGGGGATGCCCTGCGAGCACCACTGATCCGAATTCGGAAAACCCGAAATCAAAAAATCGAAAACTGGGCAATCCTGCGGATCATCGAGTAGAACAGCTGTATCGAGTTTCAGAGCATTTCGTTGGTAAATAAGGAACGAGTAGGGATCTGAAGATTAAAGGACTGACCTCCTCTCCCACCCTCCCCTCTCCCCCCTCCACCTCTGGAATCCCCCCATAATCCAAAATCAAATAATCTAAGAATGGGCAATCTTGTGGATCATCAAGCAGAAGGGCTGTATCGAGTTTCAGAGTATTCGCATGGTAAATAAGGAACGAGTATGGTGTGGTGAAAATCAAGGTGAGTCCACACAAACTCCAGATCATGAGCTTTAATCCACTTGAATTCAGCAGCATCTATAAACGACTAATGCACTAATAAGCAAACGTTCCTCCATCATAATAAGAGGCAGTGTCATATAAAGCATACTATCTGTCTTACCAACTCAAAGCCAGACAATTGCAGAGTAATCTCTCTCGCTGCAAACCAACTCTTTTATAAGCTGCAAGCGGATGAATAGGGTACTGCATCGGTTAGTAACCATAGTTTCATATCATTCACCCACCAGTTAAGTTTCCACTAGCATGCTTGTCTACATGTATAAAATATATAAAACATCCCTACAGCTTCTAGTCTATGACACCTACAAGGAATTCCTTTACAACCCCAAGCACTGCGGCCTGCGATATTCATGCCCGGCTCGAGAACGGTAGTTCACAGTCCCGCGCTCACAAGCCGTCGAACGAGGAGAATCTAAAATACCCGCATCAAAGTCCCCCGACGGCCCATGAGTCGCGCGTCCCTCGGGTAGCGCAGGATCCAAAGAGGCAGGTTGGTGACCAGAGCCGAACATGCAGGTGGGCTATGAGCGTTTTTGACTGGCTCTCGGCAATCGGGCCCGTATCCCCATTCACTTGGCCCTACCCCTGAGCTCTCTCCACACGGAGCTAAATGTCGTACCGACACTGTCACTAAACATCTGTTGGCCATCCGAATGGTCGCGTACTTGGGGCTCGCCTCCAGGACATCAACGAGATCGACGGCCGGCTCGTACTTGCTTTGTCGAACCGAATGCTTCAGCAACTCGGGTCCCGGCTCGGCCAACCACCCAGGCATTGACCGACCGCTCACGCTGCGTCACTGGAAGCGGAACATGCGCTCGTGTGGCGTCTCATGTGTCGCCATGAATTAATAAAGTCCTAATGGCATGTAAAGCTTCAGGCAAAACCTGAGGCCATTGTTGCAGTCCCAATGATCACGTCCGCAACCTCATCTCCACAACCTTCCAGACTACTACATTAAAATGCTCCAACTGTCCTTTACCCTGCGGATTATACGGAGTCGTCCGACTGGCAGCAATTCCACGCTCTACAAGGAAGGTCTTCACCTCCTGAGACATAAAAGCTGCACCCCGATCCAAGTGGACAAAAGCAGGGTACCCGAACAGGAGAAACAGCTGATGGAGGCACCGAATTACCATGGTAGATGACATGTCCGAACATGGAAATGCAAAGGGAAAATGAGAGTATTCGTCTACAACCGTCAACATATACCGCAGTGACCCCGATGATGGTAAATGTCCTTTGAAATCAATGCCCAGTCACTTCCAAGTACGTCCGGCCTGAATAAGGGTACCCAGCGTTGGCTTGTAAAACCTAGGTTTCAGCTCAGCGCACACAGGGCATGTCTGACATAATCGTCTGACGTCATCCACCGAGAAGGGCAAATTACGGCAGCGAACAAAATGGGCAAGTCGTGTAACTCCCGGATGACATAAAGATTCATGTATGACCCGCAGATCATCAGAGGTCATGCCTGCACAAACCGGTTTAGATAACGCGTCAACGGCCAGATTATCGCGTCCTGGCCGGTAGACTAATTCATAGCAATAGTCAGCCAGTTCCACCCTCCATCTCAAAATTTTCTCATTCTTGATGCATTGAAGGTGCCGATGGCCATACATGAAAGCAACCAACTGCTGATCAGTCATGAGGTCAAATTTCCTGCCCAGAAGCAAATGGCGCCACTGCCTGACAGACTCGACGACCGCATATGCCTCTTTCTCGATAGCAGAGTGCTTGCATTCGCTCAGGGACAAAGCGCGTGAAAAAACCGACTGGGTGACCCCCCTGCATGAGGGTCGCCTCAATCGTGCAGTCCGAGGCATCTGTCTCGACGAGGAATGTGTCGTCGATGAAAGTCACGCACGCCCCCACAATATTTTCCTTCAGAAGTTGAAAGGCGTCCTTGGCAGCCCGTATGAGAGGAAAGGCTTCACAATCCACCAAAGGCCTTATCTTCTCCGTGTAACCTTGGTCCCACCGGCTATAATGTGCAAAAAGCCCGAAGGCACGCCTCAGGGACGCCCGATCACACGGAGCCGCCATCTCGAGCAAAGGCCGGAGGCACTCGGCATCAGGTTTTATCTCGCCCCCAGTCACCGTGTACCCACGGGGGTCTATTGTTTTAGTAGGATAGTGACACTTATCCTCATTGAAGGTCAGATTGTACCGTCACGCCATGTCCAGGAATCGTTTCAAGTTAGCATTGTGGCCCTCCTGGGTATGTCCGCAAACCGTCACGTTATCCACGTACACAAAAATGTCTTTTAATTGCTCTCTCGCCAAAATGTCATCAATTGCGCATTGAAAGCAAGCCGCTCAATTCGTTACCCCAAACGGTATGCGACGGAATTGATACAGCCGTTGTCTGGACTGGAACCCAGTATATGGCCTGTCTGACTTGCGTATAGATATCTGATGATACGCGCTTTTTCAGTCCAAGGCACTGAAGATGCAGAACTTAGCCACCTCCCGCACTAGATCATCCATTTTTGGTAGGGGATACGCATCTAATTGCGTGAATCGATTTATCGTATCGTCTGTTTGCATGAATTTATCATTATCGTGAATTTATGAAATCATTATTTATCATTATCGTGAATTTATGAAATCGTTAATTTATCTAATTGCGTGAATCGATTTATTGTATCGTCTGTGAATAATCGATGACCAAGCGCTTCCGCTGATTGTCGGTGTGCACGATGAGCACCTGGGCTCACCACAGAGACCTACTCGGCTCTATGATAACCTCCCGTAGCAAGTGCTTAGTTTCATCCGCAATGTACTGAGTATTGGCATGAGTATACCGTCGGGACTTCACAGTTTGTGGTTTACAATCGGCCGTCAAGCTAGGGAAAAGAGCCGGGGGATCAATGGCCATTTCGGCCAGACCGCAAACCGAAAGTGTATTCTCCCCTTGACCAAATTGCATTTCTAATCTCCTATGTCAGTGCAGAAAATCGTGTCCGGGAAGCACGTCCGCACATAAATCAGCCATTATCATGAGTTTGACGTCGGGATACGACACATCGTTCACAACCAGGTTAAGAGTACACAAGCCCTTGGGGCGGACCCACAGCCCTGAAGAAGCCAGGTAGATGCGACGTGTGGCTTGTCCCATGGTCCATCCGTAGCATTGCACCAGTGCTTGACTGACGAAGCTCGTACTACTTCCTGTATCCACCAAAGCATCGGCCGGTTTCCCTTCCACGAGCACCGGTAGCACAGAGCTTTGCAAACTGCGCGATATCATTGGGACTGCAACAATGGCCTCAGGTTTTGTGGCTCAGAGAGATCAGGTACCACAGCAATGTAATTCTGGAGGGAACTATACCAATATCCCCATTGACCTGTGGCGTTCGTCGCCTAGGGATCCCCACAGAACATCTCGAGTCGAAGCAGCTTGTCCATGGTCCACAAGCGATGGATTCAAGTGGATTAAAATGTGGTGAAAATCAAGGTGAGTCCACACAAACTCCAGATCATGAGCTTTAATCCACTTGAATTCAGCAGCATCTATAAAAGACGAATACACTAATAAGCAAGCGTTCCTCAATCATAATAAGAGTCAGTGTCATATAAGGCATACTATCTGTCTTACCAACTGTCTTACCAAATTTAACAGGAAATTAGAGCAGTCTCCCTTGACATATCACGTGCCTTCGATACGGTCTGGCACCCCGCTCTGCTCACCAAACTCTCCTCTTTTGGTATCCATGGAAATCTCCACGCATGGCTGGCGGACTTCCTCTCTAGTCGTAGTCAACGTGTGGCCCTGAATGGGTTTCTCTCATCTCCTCTTCCTGTTCAGGCTGGAGTTCCACAAGGCAGTGTTCTGGGCCCTGTGCTTTTTCTGGTCTTCATCAATCATCTCTCTGACTCTCTTGAAAATCCTCTGTATCTCTTTTGCTGATGACTCTACTCTCTGTCGCTTCATTCTTCATCCCTCAGATCGGCAGTCTGCAGCCTCCTCACTCTCTGCAGTCCTGGACAAAATCACAGACTGGGCAAACAAGTGGAACATGTCTTTCAATCCTGACAAATCTCACACTCTTACGATGTCTCTCCGAAAAGACCGACTGGACAACCCTCCCATCCACTTTCTGAATAATCCTCTCCAAGAAGTTCTGTCACTCAAGCTTTTGGGTCTCACTATCTGCCATGATCTTTCCTGGGAAAACCACATTTCAAATCTGGCCTCCAAAGCCAGTCGCCGACTGGGCATCCTCCGTCGTGTGAAGTCCTTCCTTGGCACACCTGAGCTCCTCACCACATACAAGGCTTTCATCCGCAGCTCAATGGAATACTGCTCTCCCCTCTGGGCTGGTGCTCCTGCCTCACACCTAGCTCATCTTCACGCTGTTGAAACCAAAGCACTCACCGCAGGCAGGTTGGTGGTCTTTCTGTCTTCTACCGACTCCTCTCTGGCCTTGCCCCCCCAGCTCTCTCTGGGCTCTGTCCCGCAAATATTCCTACAGGTTGCACAAGATCTGCCTGCAACCCTCTTATGGTCAAACTGCCAAAATCAAGACTCTCTGCTCACCTTCACTCCTCTTTTCTCCTGCCTCTGGAACAAACTCCCTCACTCTCTTCAATCCCACTCCACCCTCCAGGTCTTTAAAACAGCTGTTCACCACCATCTCTTATCTTCCCCCATCCAAAACCTTGATCTTTTCTACCCCCGCTAATTTCACCCCAATTCCACTTTTTTGAAATACCAACTTCTGTCCTGGAAGTCCTTGGTGTCCTTGTGTTTTATACTTCTCCCTCCCCCCCCCCCTTCCCATGCCTCCTCCCCCCAAGCCCTCTCCCTTCCACACATCTCCCTGCTCTCAAATGTTGTGTTTGTGTGCTTCCCCTTCTCTCCCCATCTTGTCTTCCGCTCCCTCTTTTTATATATTTTGTTTGTCTGGTCGATTTGTTTGTGAAGTAAATGTTAGCTCTTTCACGAGCCTCGATTCAGTATACAAAAAAACAACAAAAAAACAAACAAACTCAAAGCCAGACAATTGCAGAGTAATCCCTCTCGCTACAAACCAACTCTTTTATAAGCTGCAAGCGGATGAAGAGGGTACTGCATCGGTTAGTAACCATAGTTTCAATCCAAAGTTTGGGGGATAATCCCCTCCTCCCCTCCTGGGAGCCCCCATAATCCAAAATAGGAAAATCGGAGCCCGAGCGGTTGTGGGGGCCCCTTTCTTGTATTCATGTGTCAAGTTTCAGAACAAACAGCCAAGTGATAAGGGAGGAGTAGCAAAAATAGCAAAACGTTAACGGATGGACGGACGACAAGACGGACAGACATCCGGACATCATGACCCATTTTATAAGTTCATCTCTTCAAGAGTCAAGATGAGATGAACTAAAAATGAAAGTCTTGCAAGAAAAAGCGTGTTTCAAGCTAAAAACAAACAAACTGTTATTGGAAGAGCTCTGTGTGTGTGTGTGTACCCCTCTCGTATCCGTCACACTGATTGGCTCTCTGGAAGGACATCAATGATTCGCTAATAGTGTTCACACGTTTGCTTTATCTACCATATAAAACACAGTCAGTTTGTGTTTGTGTGTTTGTACAGATGTCTGTGCCGCGTCATAAGGGTAGGTTTTAAAGACCAATGTTTTAACATGAATGTACGTTTACTATGGTCTATTTTTGAGGATAAAACAAACTCGAAAAACATTTTCCATGAAAGAGTAATTATATGTCTTGTACATTGGAATTGTAGATGGTGGCTTGTAAACCGAGCCTCAAGGGCGGTGTATAGAAGCGTTTTTTTTTAAATATTGAATCAAACATAGTGCATGGAGGTTTAACTCGCTGCACATTATGTGCAACGTGCGCAGAGTAAAACGAGTGTTCATTTACGTCCGTGGGATGTCTAATAAATAAAGAAGGTATAAGGACACCTGACACTAGGCCGAGGCTTCAGACGCTGACACCCCCACTAAGCTGCACCGTAGAATAATCTGTTCCAACCCATCATATTTGATGGGCTTTTTACAAGTCTCTATAATAATACGTAAAACATGCGCGTTTAACCAGAATTAACCCCTTCCCCTGCTGCTTTTCACCTGCCCAAACACGTACTAGGTTTCCGCTCGCGATATTTCAATTTTCAAGGTCTCCGTCATCTTAGTCAGTGATCGACTGAAATCTGCTATGGTGAAACACCTGCTCAAGGGAACGTCAAGGGAGTGTTT
Source organism: Myxine glutinosa (assembly GCF_964187855.1). Classification (NCBI taxonomy): domain Eukaryota; kingdom Metazoa; phylum Chordata; class Myxini; order Myxiniformes; family Myxinidae; genus Myxine; species Myxine glutinosa. The sequence goes on along the minus strand of NC_136261.1, from coordinate 4,235,571 downwards.
TTTTTATTTGTACAGCTTCCGGGAGTTTGATTTATTATTTAGCGATAACATCCAGTTTTCAAGTTATTCTGTCCAGCGGTTTATTCGGTTATTAAGATTTTCATTGCAGTACAGACATTGTTGTGGGTTCTCTTCTTATTCTTATATAAATTTAAAATGACGTTGTTTGAATCATATCTTGGTCCGTTGATTTTTCAACGGGTGAATTCTAGTTACAAATATTAGTGAAATGTAAAGAAAAATTCACTAAGCATATATTCACATAAGCATTCACAATGAAAAATTCATAAAGCACTCACCTCGAAGAATAAACAGTATACTGCACTGACTAAAGGTATTTTAAACCAATTGCAATGGTTGCTAGAAGACAGGGCAGCATGTAGAATCATACCAACATAATCATACGATTATAAACAAAAAAATACCTATTTTGGGGGGCAATCTTCCTCCCCCCCCTTCCCCTCCACCCCCACCCCGTCCCACCCCACCCCGTATCCCTACTCAGACCCCATTTTTTTCAATGCCTTCAGCAAACTTTGGTACATCATGGATGATGAAGGTTATGGTAAAGTTTCATCGAAATATTGTGTGTAGTTTCAGAGGAAAAAGCAAATTCCTATTTTGGGGGGTCAAACCTGGACCCATTTTGACCCCCGGTAAACCCCCTTAGACCCCGATTTTTTTTAATGCCATGAACAAACTTTTGTCACAATACAACAAATATCATTTGTGCCAAATTTGGTCGCAATCCCAATAGCGGTTTCGGAGAAGCTTCAAGTGTTTATGGACGGACTGATTGACGACGCGCCATCGCATAAGCTCCCCTCAACTTCGTTCCAGGTGAGCTAAAAATTAATCTAGAGTCTCGACACCCTCCATCTCCAATGCACCCAACGCCACCGCTGTTGTGTTTGCGATTGGTTCTCCCCTTGCACTCCTTTGCGCATGCGCAGTGTCACTCAGCAGCTGGGCCTTGGACTGAGTGGTGTTACGTCAATAAACGTCCTGTGAGAACCTGCCTTCTTTCTATTATTGGCGCAGGTACCGTACTTATCTGAATCCCATTTAAACCTATCCACCAAATCCATTACCACCACCTTCCGGAAAGAACATTCCACACATTAACCCCTCTCCCAATGAAAGACCCCCCACCTTAAAACTCTCCAAACTCTCATTTTCTTTCCCTCAAGCTATGGTCCCTGGTCCTAACACATTGTCCATTCTGCTGAAAAACTCCACATCACCCGTCTTCTCCACACCCTTCATTGTCTAAAACATCTCCATCAGATCTCCTCATAATCACCTCCCTTCCAATGTAAAAATTCCTGTCTCCTTCACCTGCTCCTTACAGCCTAGTCTAGCTAGGCCCAGAATAAATCTAGTAGCTCACTGCTGTACCCTCACCATGGTAGTTATATCAATCAAGTATCTCAACATTGTACCCTCTCTATGGTAGTTATATCAATCTAGTATCTCAACATTGTACCCTCTCTATGGTAGTTATATCAAACTAGTATCTCAACATTGTATCCTCACGATGGTAGTTATATCAATCTAGTATCTCAACATTGTACCCTCACGATGGTAGTTATATCAACCTAGTATCTCAACATTGTACCTTCTCTATGGTAGTTATATCAATCTGGTATATCAATGCTATACCCTCACCATGGTAGTTATATCAATCAAGTATCTCAACATTGTACCCTCGCTATGGTAGTTATATCAATCTAGTATCTCAACATTGTACCCTCTCTATGGTAGTTATATCAAACTAGTATCTCAACATTGTATCCTCACGATGGTAGTTATATCAATCTAGTATCTCAACATTGTACCCTCACGATGGTAGTTATATCAACCTAGTATCTCAACATTGTACCTTCTCTATGGTAGTTATATCCATCTAGTATTTCAACATTGTACCCTCTCTATGGTAGTTATATCAATCTCGTATCTCAACAATCAACATTGTACCCTCTCTATGGTAGTTATATCAATCTAGTATCTCAACATTGTACCCTCTCTATGGTATTTATATCAAACTAGTATCTCAACATTGTACCCTCACGATGGTAGTTATATCAATCTAGTATCTCAACATTGTACCCTTTCTATGGTAGTTATATCAATCTAGTATCTCAACATTGTACCCTCTCTATGGTAGTTATATCAATCTAGTATCTCAACATTGTACCCTCTCTATGGTAGTTATATCAATGCTGTACCCTCTCCATGGTAGTTATATCAATCTGGTATATAAATGCTGTACCCTCTCTATGGTAGTTATATCAATCTGGTATATCAATACTGTACCCTCTCCATGGTAGTTATATCAATCTGATATATCAATGTTGTACCCTCTCTATGGTAGTTATATCAATCTGGTGTATCAATGCTGTGCCCTCTCCATGGTAGTTATATCATTCTGGTATATCAATGCTGTACCCTCTCTATGGTAGTTATATCAATCTGGTATATCAACGCTGTACCCTCTCCATGGTAGTCATATCAATCTGGTATATCAATGCAGTACCCTCTCCATGGTAGTTATATCAATCTGGTATATCAATGCTGTACCCTCTCTATGGTAGTCATATCAATCTGGTATATCAATGCTGTACCCTCTCCATGGTAGATATATCAATCTGGTATATCAATGCTGTACCCTCTCTATGGTAGTGATATCAATCTGGTATATCAATGCAGTACCCTCTCTATGGTAGTTATATCAATGTATTATCTCCATGCTGTACCCTCTCTATGGTAGTTATATCAATCTGGTATATCAATGCTGTACCCTCTCTATGGTAGTTATATCAATGAGTTGCGGTTTTGAGAACCCACACAGATAACATCATTAAAGGTTAAAGGTTGCACCCCATAGATAGGCCACATGCAACACGTAGGTCACTTTAGGACGGTAGTTATTTCTTAGTATGTGTTTAGATAAGGCCATGTCCAGTAGTTGCATCTGCATTGTGTCAAACAAATAAGAGTAGGCCTCCATCCGTTCATTTTGCCAGCCTCCCTCCAAGCGACGCCATTACGCACTGTTCAGTCTGTACCCCATCGCCCCTCCCAGTTTGTTTCACTCCTTGGCCAGCAGCGTTCGCTGCCCTTGGGCTCGCTCAACCCAGCCTAAAAGCCACGAGGTAAAGCCGGAAAAAGGTGGCGGAGCGCAAGGATGGAGGTGCGGCCATGTCAAGCAGCCATCAACGCGGAGCCGGTAAGCCATCACCAGCCAACCAGGGCAAAGGTGAGATCACCTGACCGGGCGTGGTTGGGGCTTCCAGAGCGTTCGCTGGCTTGGCTTATAAAAGCGCGGACACAAAGCCCTCGTGAGGACTTATGCAGCAGCGCTCATAACAAAGGACTGACTGGGCGGGCTCGCATGAAAAGGACTGGCCAGAAGAACTTCGTGGTATAAGTACGAGAGTTGAGTACAAGAGGGAGAGACGCGCTGTGGTAACCAGCTTTACAAAAGGCGAGCGCGCGGCACGCATTGCCGAGGACTGCCGTATGCAGAAGGACATTGGGGAAGGGGCGCTTGGAGCGAGTAATACCGGGAGTGCGTGTAAAGGCGGCGGTACACTTATTACGTACGCGGCTAAGCGTGCAATAACCGCCAGCTTACCGACTTTTCCCCGTCACTATAATTGTCCGCTCGCGCCTACGCTACGCGGAGAGCTGCCTGCCGGGTTTCCACCATCGTCTGCTGGTACGAGTCGGGGACCGGACGAGCATGGAATGCCATCACCGGACCTTCCACCCTACCTTCTACATCCCCGCGTGAGTCTGCATCTGAGACCAAGTCTGAGAGCGAACGGGCCCGAGTCCAGGGAATAAGTTAAAACTGTGATTAAGGCTGCCCTTTGTACTTTTTCTTCCTCTTCCTTGTACATTCCTTTCTTTTCCTCTTCTTTGTACATTGTAAATAAATTACCTTGTTCTTCCTGGTTTCTTCCTAATCCGATCGTCCAAGTCTTTTCTCAATTGGGTAAGCATGGCACGATCCCAACCGCTATAATCGGGTTAGTCATTGTTAACAGCTCGGATCGCGGATCGCTATCCGCTCGGCGTTTCCACCTGATATCCGTCATTCGGGCAGGAGTTATTCCCTCGTTTCCGGTCAGCGTTAGTACTGAGGTAATAGCGAATCCCTAGTCCTAAAAACCCTACCTAACGCTGCCCGGGAAGGACGTTATAACCTCCAGGATCGCGTTGGCCAGATAAAAGGCAAGGGGATTAACCCCCCCTTGATAAGGGGAAGGCCGACGTCGGAGATCTGCAACAAATGTATTATCTCCACGCTGTACCTTCTCCATGGTAGTTATATCAATCTGGTATATCAATGCAGTACCCTCTCCATGGTAGTTATATCAATCTGGTATATCAATGCTGTACCCTCTCTATGGTAGTTATATCAATCTGGTATATCAATGCTGTACCCGCTCCATGGTAGTTAGATCAATCTGGTATATCAATGCTGTACCCTCTCTATGGTAGTTATATCAATCTGGTATATCAATGCTGTACCCTCTCTAATTCTATGGTAGTTATATCATTCTGGTATATCAATGCTGTACCCTCTCCATGGTAGTTATATCAATCTGGTATGTCAATGCTGTACCCTCTCTATGGTAGTTATATCAATCTGGTATATCAATGCTGTACCCTCTCTATGGTAGTTATATCAATGTATTATCTCCACGCTGTACCCTCTCTATGGTCGTTATATCAATCTGGTATATCAATGCTGTACCCTCTCTATGGTAGTTATATCAATCTGGTATATCAATGCTGTACCCTCTCTATGGTAGTTATATCAACCTGGTATATCAATGCTGTACCCTCTCCATGGTAGTTATATCAAGCTGGTATATCAATGCTGTATCCTCTCTATGGTAGTTATATCAAGCTGGTATATCAATGCTGTACCCTGTCCATGGTAGTCATATCAATCTGGTATATCAATGCTGTACCCTCTCCATGGTAGTTATATCAAGCTGGTATATCAATGCTGTATCCTCTCTGTGGTAGTTATATCAAGCTGGTATATCAATGCTGTACCCTCTCCCTGGTAGTTATATCAAGCTGGTATATCAATGCTGTACCCTCTCTATGGTAGTTATATCAAGCTGGTATATCAATGCTGTACCCTCTCCATGGTAGTTATATCAAGCTGGTATATCAATGCTGTACCCTCTCTATGGTAGTTATATCAATCTGGTATATCAATGCTGTACCCTCTCTATTTTTTTTTTTTTTATTTTTTTTTTTTTTTACCTCTATGGTAGTTATATCAAGCTGGTATATCAATGCTGTACCCTCTCCATGGTAGTTATATCAATGCTGTACCCTCTCCATGGTAGTTATATCAATCTGATATATCAATGCTGTACCCTCTCCATGGTAGTTATATCAATCTGGTATATCAATGCTGTGCCCTCTCCATGGTAGTTATATCAAGCTGGTATATCAATGCTGTACCCTCTCCATGGTAGTTATATCAATCTGGTATATCAATGCTGTACCCTCTCCATTGTAGTTATATCAAGCTGGTATATCAATGCTGTACCCTCTCCATGGTAGTTATATCAAGCTGGTATATCAATGCTGTATCCTCTCTATGGAAGTTATATCAAGCTGGTATATCAATGCTGTACTCTCTCCATGGTAGTTATATCAATCTGTTATATCAATGCTGTACCCTCTCCATGGTAGTTATATCAAGCTGGCATATCAATGCTGTACCCTCTCCATGGTAGTTATATCAAGCTGGTATATCAATGCTGTACCCTCTCCATGGTAGTTATATCAAGCTGGTATATCAATGCTGTACCCTCTCTATGGTAGTTATATCAATCTGGTATATCAATGCTGTACCCCCTCTATGGTAGTTATATCAACCTGGTATATCAATGCTGTACCCTCTCCATGTTAGTTATATCAAGCTGGTATATCAATGCTGTATCCTCTCTATGGTAGTTATATAAAGCTGGTATATCAATGCAGTACCCTGTGCATGGTAGTTATATCAGGCTGGTATATCAATGCTGTACCCTCTCCATGGTAGTTATATCAAGCTGGTATATCAATGCTATACCCTCTCTATCTTCGTTATATCATTCTGGTATATCAATGCTGTACCCTCTCCATGGTAGTTATATCAAGCTGGTATATCAATGCTGTACCCTCTCCATGGTAGATATATCAAGCTGGTATATCAATGCTGTACCCTCTTGTGTTTGAACGAGCAAGTCTGGGTTTGATTCCGAACCCGTCTATAAACTATTGGATTGGTGCTTTGCAAGCATGTTGTAGTTGAATCGGTGCTTCACAGGAATTGGTGTAGTTGAATCGGTGCTTCTCAGGTATAGTGTAGTTAAATCGGTGCTTCACAGGTATCGTGTTGTTAAATCGGTGCTTCACAGGTATAGTGTAGTTAAATCGGTGCTTCACAGGTATCGTGTAGTTAAATCGGTGTTTCACAGGTATCGTGTAGTTAAATCGGTGCTTCACAGGTATAGTGTCGTTAAATCGGTGCTTCACAGGTATCGTGAAGTTAAATCGGTGCTTCACAGGTATCGTGTAGTTAAATCGGTGCTTCACAGGTATAGTGTAGTTAAATCGGTGCTTCACAGGTATGGTGTAGTTAAATCGGTGCTTCACAGGTATTGGTGTAGTTAAATCGGTGCTTCACAGGTATTGGTGTCGTTAAATCGGTGCTTCACAGGTATGATGTCGTTAAATCGGTGATTCACAGGTATCATGTAGTTAAATCGGTGCTTCACAGGTATCGTGTAGTTAAATCGGTGCTTCACAGGTATAGTGTAGTTAAATCGGTGCTTCACAGGTATCGTGTAGTTAAATCGGTGCTTCACAGGCATGGTGTAGTTAAATCGGTGCTTCACAGGTATAGTGTAGTTAAATCGGTGCTTCACAGGTATAGTGTAGTTAAATCGGTGCTTCACAGGTATGGTGCAGTTAAATCGGTGCTTCACAGGTATGGTGTAGTTAAATCGGTGCTTCACAGGTATGGTGTAGTTAAATCCATGCTTCACAGGTATGGTGCAATTAAATCGGTGCTTCACAGGTATGGTGTAGTTAAATCGGTGCTTCACAGGTATGGTGTAGTTAAATCGGTGCTTCACAGGTATAGTGTAGTTAAATCGGTGCTTCACAGGTATAGTGTCGTTAAATCGGTGCTTTACAGGTATTGGTGTTGTTAAATCGGTGCTTCACAGGTATTGGTGTAGCTTAATTGCTTCACAGGTATTGGTGTAGTTTAATTGCTTCACAGGTATTGGTGTAGTTTAATTGCTTCACAGGTATTGGTGTAGTTAAATCGGTGCTTCACAGGTATTGGTGTAGTTTAATTGCTTCACAGGTATTGGTGTAGTTTAATTGCTTCACAGGTATTGGTGTAGTTTAATTGCTTCACAGGTACTGGTGTAGTTTAATTGCTTCACAGGTATTGGTGTCGTTTAATTGCTTCACAGGTATTGGTGTAGTTTAATTGCTTCACAGGTATTGGTGTAGTTAAATCGGTGCTTCACAGATATTGGTGTAGTTAAATCGGTGCTTCACAGGTATAGTGTAGTTAAATCGGTGCTTCACAGGTATTGGTGTAGTTTAATTGCTTCACAGGTATGGTGTAGTTGAATCGGTGCTTCACAGGTATTGGTGTAGTTTAATTGCTTCACAGGTACTGGTGTCGTTAAATCGGTGCTTCACAGGTATTGGTGTAGTTAAATCGGTGCTTCACAGGTATGGTGCAGTTAAATCGGTGCTTCACAGGTATTGGTGTAGTTTATGTGCTTCACAGGTATTGGTGTAGCTTAATTGCTTCACAGGTATTGGTGTAGTTTAATTGCTTCACAGGTATTGGTGTAGTTAAATCGGTGCTTCACAGGTATTGGTGTAGTTTAATTGCTTCACGGGTATTAGTGTATTTAATTGTTTCACAGGTTTGATGTTGTTGAATCGGTGCTTCACAGGTATGGTGTGGTTAGATTAGTCAATGCATAAGAAAGTGATTCGTACCTTGGATGGGCATTAAGCCAGACGTCTGCTAGCCTAAGTTGGTGGCCGTTAAAGATCCGAGATGTCCTTGACGAGGTGAAGGTGAGCTACCCCAGCACCCTAAACAAATTGCAAATGTGCATCCTGTTCGTGAGTGCTTCAAAAGCACTCAACCATGGAAACATTTCATGAAAGTGTTTGGGAAATAATGCATCTCTTATGATGAGATGCAAATGTAAGCTCAAGGTGAACTTGGTCACCTGGCTTAGTTGGTTGTCTCGTAACCAGGAGAACCTGGGTTTTAATCCCAACGGTCCCTTATTTTTATCCACACTCGGGATGTCATAATTGGAGTGTTCGCTCTGAGTCTGGTCCACCAACGATATCACCTCGCCGATGAGTGAGGACATGTAAGTGAGCGCCGTCGGATTTTCGTTTTTGACAAAATGACGGAAAAACCTGAACAACGCTACTGCATCAAATTTTGTGTTTTTTGGCCTCGGGGATGTTGGATGCTTCCATTGTGATGACTGCAACTTGGTTTCTGGGTCGTACCCATAAACCCAGGACTCATCGCCAGTGATCACTGTGTTGAGGAAGCTGGGATCGCTGTTCACAGTCTCCAGCATGTCCTGTGCGATCTCCAAACGGAGTTGCTTCTGCTCAATCGTTAGCAGCTTTGGTACGAACTTCGCTGAGATTCTCCTGAAGCCCAAATCCTCCTTCATAATGGAATGAACGGTGTTGAATCTTGCGGATCGTTTCCACTTGGGAATCGCCAAGTTTTACACAAAATTTGATGCAGTAGCGTTGTTCAAGTTTTTCCGTCATTTTGCCAAAAACGAAAATCCGACGGTGCTCACTTACATGTCCTCACTCATCGGCGGTCTGCCGTCGAATGACAGCTTCTGCAGGTGGGAAAAAATTCACGCGTGTGCATTAGGATCGCCTACATACGTGCACCAATCAACGCCTCCCTAGCTTCTTTTTTTTTACGCACGAAAAATAAAGGTCGGATACTTTTTGAACACAGTAGTACTTGGTCTCGGATGAATCATGGCCGTGGTGGTGGTTTCCCTTGGTGGTTTATTAAAGGCCTGTTAAGGGACTATTGATCGCGGTCCACACCACTTAAAATCGCGTCACGTGACTTAGTTTGCTCAGCCTAAGATTAGATCCGGTCCCGTGACGCTTATCTGCCCACCACTGGGCGGCTTTGTGACTTCAAATCTACATGGCAACTCGGTCGTACGCAGATTCAACAGGGAGTTCTCGAAGTGGTAGACTGCTGCATGTGCTTTGATGTTAATCAGGTAACAGGATTCGAACCAGGCAACCGGAATGGTCCAGTGACCGTCAAAATATCAAGGACATTGAAAGGGAAAGTTCACACGGCTTACCATTACGTCTGGAGACAGTGGCACTGACAGAGACACAACAACAAATGTTGCAGGTCTGCAAGAACAACTGGGTCAGGAGAATTGCTGGAATGCAGAGGATGGGTAGAAAGAGGATGGGTAGAAAGAGGATGAATGAACTGAGGGGGGAGTTTGATATGCAGGTGAGCATGATGAGGAGATTGGTAAAAAAAAACAAAAAAAAACCGCCTGAAGTGGGTTGGTGACATGGTGCTGATGGGGGAAGAGAAAATGGCAAACAGAGCGGACAGGTTGAGGGAGCAAGGTAGGAGGAAAAGAGGTAGACCGTGGTTGAGATGGAAATATTGTGTGAGGAGAGATGTCAATAAGGTGTGGGAGGTTGGAGAGTGGAAAGAGCTGACAGGGGACAGAGGGAAGTGGAGGAGTATTGTGGTCAAGGAAGGACAGAGGGGTGGTACCATTTGGCCTCACCCCTTATAAAGGTCTTTGCACAGGAACAGTTTCTGTTGCATCCTTTGATGCAATGACACGATATTGCCTTTTTCTTCTCCTCTCGACATGCGACTTCCTTCGAAGACAGAGGGAGCCAGCCTACCCTTCTCAAGAGGTCATTCGTAATGATAAGGAAATCTTCAGTAATTTGTTCAGGGTGCCAGCGATAACTCACCTACTTTTCACGAAGGACACTGTGGGATCTTTAAAGTCCACCAACTAATGCCAGCAGGTGGGACTCCCGTTTAACGTCCATCTCAGGGACGGCACACACATTGATGAATCTCCCTGCCTGTGAAACACCGGGATGACAGTTTATAGCCGGGTCGGGATTCGAACCCAGGCTAGACAGCTTAGAGGGGAGTGTGCATACCGTGGGCCATCCTGCCAGCCCAGAAAGGTCGGTGAATATAAGGCGATGGCACCAGAGCACACCAACAACAACAGGCATTTTAAAGCTATTTCCCTGCAATAGCGGGGGTTAGCCTTGCGGACCCCATGATCATCTTATCCATTTTGCCCCATTTTCTACATCTCCCCTTGTTAACCCCCTTGCCCGCATTTCCATCTCAACCACGGTCACCAGAGCACACCAATTTCAAAAGACTAAAATACCCTTTTATTTCATAATCGTGTTGTGCGTTTCCTCCAGACTATTCGGCAGCACATATCTGAAAGAAATTATTCCTGAACTACAAGCTGGATTAGAAAATAAAATTGAATCTAGCTGAAGGGAACAAACATGAACATTTGATATAATGTGTGATGCTGTCACTTTTACAACCAACTCGATGGTATTCATAGAATACTTACTCAGCGCAGTCAACTTGTTGCGAGCCAACTCTTCTGTTTTTGAACATTTTTTTTCTTTGATCCAATTTGGCTGCCAGACCACGTGAGCGATGACATCATAAATTTATATTCTCTAAATAATTGTTGCATAGATCATGCTCAATAAATTTCAAACTGATCAGACTAAGCGTTGTCCCTGTCAAATTATGACGTCATAATTATGGCACCAATGACATCATCGTTAACACCTATTCCCCATATGGAGTTCTTTACAATGAGCCATGTTTCAATTTTTTCCATGCAGCGTTTTTGGAGATAGAGGTGCATCTTTTTCGGTTTTTCCAAGATGGCGCCTGTACATTACCTATGACGTCATGATTATCATTAAAATATTCTACATGAGGAGGGCGCTCCTATGGTGAAAATTTCGTGCCCATCAGCCCAATAGTTGCTGAGAAAAAAAATTCACAATGATCAGATAAGTGTTGTACTTGTCGAATTACGACATCATAACGAAGGCACCAATGACATCATCATTAATATATATTATTCCCCAAGGGAAGTACTTGACAATGAGCCATGTTTCAATTTTTTCCATGGAGCGGTTTCGGAGATATAGAGGTGCAACCTTTTTCCATTTTTTTCAAGATGGCTTCTGTACCACGTGACCTATGACGTTATAATTATCATTAAAACATTATACAGGAGGAGACGCACATATTCCGAAAATTTAGTGTTCATCGGACTAACAGCGGCAGAGGATTTTTTTTTTTTTTCATACTGATCAGATCAAGCGTTGTACTTGTCTAATTACGACGTCATAACGAAGGCACCAATGACATCATCATTAACAAATCTTATTCCCCAAAGGCAGTACTTGACAATGAGCCATGTTTCAATTTTTTTCCATTGAGCGGTTTCGGAGATATAGTGTAACGTTTTTCCAAGATGGCGTCCATACCACATGACCTGTGACGTCATAATTATGAATAAAAAAAATTATACAGGCGGAGGCGCTTCTATGGTAAAATTTCGTGTCAATCGCACCAACTGTTGCCGAGAAAATGAATTTTTAAAATGCAGACACGTGTGGCACACGGCACACGTACGCAACAGAATGATTAACCCCGCTTTTCGCTTCGCAAGCGCAGGGTAACAAGTTGAGGAACTTGTTGATCAGGTGGTCCGAGCTGTTGGTGTGTATGGAATCATTTATACATAACAACTTTTTACTGCACGACGTTTGAGTTTTACCCCTCAGCCACTCTGGGTATGGATGATTATGCTGAATTCTTTAAGGCCTTACATTAGCTATGGCTCAAGAGGCAGAGAAATGAATTGCCTTTGAGCAGTGAAGGATGGTTGAAAGTCAAGGCACCATCTTTACAATTTTTATTTCTCTGAACAAACAGGACTTGTCTCTGCATAAGTCAGTAAGACCGAGTTCATTCAGTGCAATGCTTCAATCATTTCATTCAACATTCAAATTACAACAAAATGATGGAGGACACCCATGCGTCACCCGACAAAAAAACTCCAATATCAATAACAAAGCCATTCACATGAAATTCCATGGTGATGCCTTAAGCCAATCAAACTGAAACGATATTATCGACCAAGGCTTACGTTGAATTTGCGACTCCGAGAATCTCTCCAGACATTTCCATCTGCATCAGGAAATTCATCAGATGCTGTGTCACGACATCAGCCTGTGGTTTCTTACACACCTGCGTCACACAATTTTATTGAAACCGCACACGCATGCATACACACGGACACACGTATACTCAATAATCACATATCATCCCTTATTTTATACAAAGTGCCCTCCATAAGTATTGAAACAGTGAAGTAAAATTTGTTATTGTTACTATATACTCAAGAAATTAGGATTTGAGATCAAAAGATGAATATGAGGCAAGAGGATGGAAGGCCAGATTATATTTCTTAGGAGTTCATTTTAGGTTAGGGTTAGTGGATATAGAGAGAATGCGATTTAGAAAGAGGGATTTAGAGAGGGGGGGGAATTTAGAGAGATGGGTGGATTTAGAGAGAGGGGGAGATTTAGAGAGAGGGGTGGATTTAGAGAGAGGGGAGATTTAGAGAGAGGGGAGATTTAGAGAGAGGGGGGAATTTAGAGAGATGGGTGGATTTAGAGAGAGGGGGAGATTTAGAGAGAGGGGTGGATTTAGAGAGAGGGGAGATTTAGAGAGAGGGGAGATTTAGAGAGAGAGGGGGAGATTTAGAGAGGGATGGATTTAGAGAGAGGGGGAGATTTAGAAAAAGGGATTTAGAAAGAGGTATTTAGAGAGACAGGGAGATTTAGAAAGAGGGATTTAGAGAGAGGGAAAGATTTAGAGAGAGGGGGGATTTAGAAAGAGGGATTTAGAAAAAGGGATTTAGAAAGAGGTATTTAGAGAGACGGGGTGATTTAGAAAGAGGGATTTAGAGAGAGGGAAAGATTTAGAGAGAGAGAGGGGATTTAGAAAGAGGGATTTAGAAAGAGGGTGGATTTAGAGAGAGGGGGAGATTTAGAAAAAGGGATTTAGAAAGAGGGATTTAGAGAGAGGGGGAGATTTAGAAAGACGGATTTAGAGAGAGGAAAAGATTTAGAGAGGGGATTTAGAAAGAGGGATTTAGAGAGAGGGATTTAGAGAGAGGGTGGATTTAGAGAGAGGGGGAGATTTAGAAAGAGGGATTTAGAGAGAGGGGAGATTTAGAGAGAGAGGGGATTTAGAAAGAGGTATTTAGAGAGATGGGGAGATTTAGAAAGAGGGATTTAGAGAGAGGGAAAGATTTAGAGAGAGAGGGGATTTAGAAAGAGGGATTTAGAGAGAGGATGGATTTAGAGAGAGGGGGAGATTTAGAAAAAGGGATTTAGAGAGAGGGGGAGATTTAGAAAGAGGGATTTAGAGAGGGAAAGATTTAGAGAGAGGGTGGATTTAGAGGGAGGGTGGATTTAGAGAGAGGGGGAGATTTAGAAAGAGGGATTTAGAGAGAAGGGTGGATTTAGAGAGAGGGTGAGATTTAGAAAGAGGGATTTAGCAAGAGGAGGAGATTTAGAGAGAGGGGTGGAATTAGAGAGAGGGGTGGATTTAGAGAGAGGGATTTAGAGAGAGATAGAGAAGGATTTAGAGAGAGATATAGAGGGATTTAGACAGAGGGATTTAGAAGGAGGGATTTAGAGAGAGAAAGATGGATTTAGAGAGATAGAGAGGGATTTAGAGAGGGGGAGGTGGATTTAGAGAAAGGGGAGGATTTCGAGGGAGGTGTGGATTTCGAGAGATGGGGGATTTAGAGAGAGGCATTCAAAGAGAGAAGGACAGATTTAGAGAGATAGAGAAAGATTTAGAGAGATAGAGAGGGATTTAGAGAGATGGGGAATTTTAGAGAGAGACGGAGAGAGAAAGACGGATGTAGAGAGATGGGGAATTTAGAGAGATGGAGGATTTAGAGAGAGGGATTTAGAAGGAGAGATTTAAAGAGAGATAGAGGGAGAAAGACTGAATTAGAGAGATAGAGAGGGAATTAGAGAGATAGAGAGGGATTTAGAGAGATGGGGGATTTAGAGAGATTTTTTCTTTTTATTTATTTTGTACTCAAGATTGAGGCTCGTGTAAGAGCTAACATCAATCACACCAAAAAAATTAAAAAGGACAAAACTTACAATAAAGGGAGCGGGAGACAAGATGGGGAGAGAGAGAGGGAAGCACACGAGTACAACAGCAGAGAACAGGGACATCGAGAGATCTTTCGGAGGGAGAGGGCTTGGGGGAGGAGGCTTGGGAAGGGGGGTGGAGGGGGGTGGGAGACGTATAAAAAACATGGACATTGCTCGGACTTCCAGGAGAGAAGTCGGTATTTCAAACAAGCGTTACGCCAAGGTCCCCCGTCGGTGAAGTGATGTGAGTTGACAAAGTGGAAGACGCGAGGCGGCCATCTTGGATTTTGACGTGGCGACCCAATTTTCAATAGCGTTCTTCCTTATGTGTAGATACACACACACATCAGATTAGAAGTTGGTACTTCACTTATTTTTCAAGATATTCCGCTTACAAGGTTCAGAAATACATGGCGGCGGCCATCTTGGATTTTGACGTGGCGACCCAATTTTCAACAGCGTTCTTCCTTATGCATAGATACACTCACACACCAGATTAGAAGTTAGTAGTTCATTTATTTTTCAAGATATTCTGCTCACAAGGTTCAAACATACATGGCGGCGGCCATCTTGGATTTTGACGTGGCGACCTAATTTTCAATAGGGTTCTTCCACAAGCCTATTTGCACCCACACACCAAATTAGAATTCGGTCCTTCGCTTACGCACGCACGCACGTCCGCACACACGGACGGATGGACTTTTTCAAGATATTTCGCTCACAAGGTTCCGACATATATATGGTGGCGGCCATCTTTGATTTTGACGTGGCGACCCAATTTTCAACAGCGTTCTTCCTTATGCCTAGATACACTCACACACCAGATTAGAAGTTAGTAGTTCATTTATTTTTCAAGATATTCTGCTCACAAGGTTCAAACATACATGGCGGCGGCCATCTTGGATTTTGACGTGGCGACCTAATTTTCAATAGGGTTCTTCCATAAGCCTATTTGCACCCACACACCAAATTAGAATTCGGTCCTTCGCTTACGCACGCACGTCCGCACGCACGTATGCACGGGCGGACGGACGCACACACGGAAGGAGGGGAAAACCATAGTCGCCCTTTCGCTCCGCGGTGCGACGGGGGACAAAAAGTGGATCTGGGGTGAATTAACGGGGGTAGAAAAGATCAAGGTTTTGCATGGGGAGGATAAGAGATGGTGGTGAACAGCTGTTTTGAAGACCTGGAGGGAGGAGTGGGATTGAAGAGAGTGAGGGAGTTTGTTCCAGAGGCGGGAGAAAAGAGGAATGAAAGAGTGAAGGTGAGCAGAGAGTCTTGATTTTGGCAGTTTAACCATAAGAGGGTTGCTGGCAGATCTTGTGCGACCTGCAGGAATATTTGGGGGACAGAGCACAGATAAAGCTGGGGGAGCAAGGCCAGAGAGGAGTGGTGGAAGACAGGAAGACCACCTACCTGCCTGCGGTGAGTGAGTGAAAGGCTCTCACAATCAGCTTCATCGCGGGAGATTCCAATGATTCTGAAAGCTTTGGTTTCAACAGCATGAAGCCGAGCTCGGTGTGAGGCAGGAGCATTAGCCCAGAGGGGGGAACAGTTCCATTGAGCTGCGGATGAAAGCCTTGTATGTGTTGAGAAGCTCAGGTGTGCCAAGGAAGGACTTTGCACGACGGAGGATACCCAGTCGGCGACTGGCTTTGGAGGCCAGCTTGGAAATGTCGTTTTCCCAGGAAAGATCACGGCAGATAGTGACACCCAAAAGCTTGAGTGACAGAACTTCTTGGAGAGGATTGTTGGGAAAGTAGATGGGAGGGTTGTCCAGTCGGTGTTTTCGTAGAGACATAGTAAGAGTGTGAGATTTGTCAGGATTGAAAGACATGTTCCACTTGTTTGACCAGTCTGTGATTTTGTCAAAGTCTGAAGAGAGTGAGGAGGCTGCAGACTGCCGATCTGAGGGATGAGGAATGGAGCGGCAGAGAGTGGAGTCATCAGCAAAGAGATAGAGAGGATTTTCCAGAGAGTCTGAGAGATCATTGATGAAGACCAGAAAAATGTCAAGGGAGACAGCTCGATGTCCCTGCTCTCAAATGTTGTGTTTGTGTCCTTCCCCCTCTCTCCCCATCTTGTCTACCGCTCCCCTTGTTTTGTGACTTTCTGTGTGATTAATGTTAGCTCTTTCACGAGCCTTTCAAAAAAGCACACGGCCCAGAACACTGCCTTGGGGAACTCCAGCATGAACAGGAAGGGGAGATGAGAGAATTCCATTCAGGACCACACGTTGATTACGACCAGAGAGGAAGTCCGCAAGCCATGCGTGGAGATTTCCATGGATAAAAATAGGAGAGTTTGGTGAGCAGATCGGGGTGCCAGACCGTATCGAAGGCACGAGATATATCAAGGGAGACAGCTCTGATTTCCTGTTTGGCATTGAGGACCTCCATCCATTGTTGAGACAGCAGAAGCAGCATGTCCAGAGTAGAATGACCTGGTCTGAAACCAAATTGATGATCAGAGATCAAGCCATTGGAGAAGAGGAAGGTTTTGATATCCGAAGCAATGATGGATTCCATGACTTTGCTGATCATTGGGAACAGGCTGATTGGTCTGTAATTGCAAGGATCTGTTTTTGCACATTTTTTGTGTAAAGCGGTAATGTTCGCTGATTTCCAAACTGATGGCAGATGACCTTGAGCAAAAGAGAGGGTGAAGATAATAGAGCGAGGGAGTGAAAGAGCGGCAGAGCAGGATTTTAGGACCCGTGGGCTGATGCCGTCTGGGGATTGATGGAGAGGGATTTAGATAGAGATGGAGAGGGATTTAGATAGAGATGGAGAGGGATTTAGATAGAGATGGAGAGGGATTTAGATAGAGATGGAGAGGGATTTAGATAGAGATGGAGAGGGATTTAGATAGAGATGGAGAGGGATTTAGATAGAGATGGAGAGGGATTTAGATAGAGATGGAGAGGGATTTAGATAGAGATGGAGAGGGATTTAGATAGAGATGGAGAGGGATTTAGATAGAGATGGAGAGGGATTTAGATAGAGATGGAGAGGGATTTAGATAGAGATGGAGAGGGATTTAGATAGAGATGGAGAGGGATTTAGATAGAGATGGAGAGGGATTTAGATAGAGATGGAGAGGGATTTAGATAGAGATGGAGAGGGATTTAGATAGAGATGGAGAGGGATTTAGATAGAGATGGAGAGGGATTTAGATAGAGATGGAGAGGGATTTAGATAGAGATGGAGAGGGATTTAGATAGAGATGGAGAGGGATTTAGATAGAGATGGAGAGGGATTTAGATAGAGATGGAGAGGGATTTAGATAGAGATGGAGAGGGATTTAGATAGAGATGGAGAGGGATTTAGATAGAGATGGAGAGGGATTTAGATAGAGATGGAGAGGGATTTAGATAGAGATGGAGAGGGATTTAGATAGAGATGGAGAGGGATTTAGATAGAGATGGAGAGGGATTTAGATAGAGATGGAGAGGGATTTAGATAGAGATGGAGAGGGATTTAGATAGAGATGGAGAGGGATTTAGATAGAGATGGAGAGGGATTTAGATAGAGATGGAGAGGGATTTAGATAGAGATGGAGAGGGATTTAGATAGAGATGGAGAGGGATTTAGATAGAGATGGAGAGGGATTTAGATAGAGATGGAGAGGGATTTAGATAGAGATGGAGAGGGATTTAGATAGAGATGGAGAGGGATTTAGATAGAGATGGAGAGGGATTTAGATAGAGATGGAGAGGGATTTAGATAGAGATGGAGAGGGATTTAGATAGAGATGGAGAGGGATTTAGATAGAGATGGAGGGGGATTTAGATAGAGATGGAGGGGGATTTAGATAGAGATGGAGGGGGATTTAGATAGAGATGGAGGGGGATTTAGATAGAGATGGAGGGGGATTTAGATAGAGATGGAGGGGGATTTAGATAGAGATGGAGGGGGATTCAGAGAGATGGAGGGGGATTCAGAGAGATGGAGGGGGATTCAGAGAGAGGGAGGGGGATTCAGAGAGAGGGAGGGGGATTCGGAGGGAGGCGGATTCGGAGGGAGGCGGATTCGGAGGGAGACGGATTCGGAGGGAGACGGATTTGGAGGGAGACGGATTTGGAGGGAGACGGATTTGGAGGGAGACGGATTTGGAGGGAGACGGATTTGGAGGGAGACGGATTTGGAGGGAGACGGATTTGGAGGGAGACGGATTTGGAGGGAGACGGATTTGGAGGGAGACGGATTTGGAGGGAGACGGATTTGGAGGGAGACGGATTTGGAGGGAGACGGATTTGGAGGGAGACGGATTTGGAGGGAGACGGATTTGGAGGGAGACGGATTTGGAGGGAGACGGATTTGGAGGGAGACGGATTTGGAGGGAGACGGATTTGGAGGGAGACGGATTTGGAGGGAGACGGATTTGGAGGGAGACGGATTTGGAGGGAGACGGATTTGGAGGGAGACGGATTTGGAGGGAGACGGATTTGGAGGGAGACGGATTTGGAGGGAGACGGATTTGGAGGGAGACGGATTTGGAGGGAGACGGATTTGGAGGGAGACGGATTTGGAGGGAGACGGATTTGGAGGGAGACGGATTTGGAGGGAGACGGATTTGGAGGGAGACGGATTTGGAGGGAGACGGATTTGGAGGGAGACGGATTTGGAGGGAGACGGATTTGGAGGGAGACGGATTTGGAGGGAGACGGATTTGGAGGGAGACGGATTTGGAGGGAGACGGATTTGGAGGGAGACGGATTTGGAGGGAGACGGATTTGGAGGGAGACGGATTTGGAGGGAGACGGATTTGGAGGGAGACGGATTTGGAGGGAGACGGATTTGGAGGGAGACGGATTTGGAGGGAGACGGATTTGGAGGGAGACGGATTTGGAGGGAGACGGATTTGGAGGGAGACGGATTTGGAGGGAGACGGATTTGGAGGGAGACGGATTTGGAGGGAGACGGATTTGGAGGGAGACAAATTTGGAGGGAGACAGATTTGGAGGGAGATGGATGTCGGGGAAGAGATTTAGAGAAAGGTATTTTGAGAGAGACTTGGAAGATGAGATTTGTAGATGGATTTCGAGAGAGATTTGGAGAAAGATTTAGAGTGAGAGATGTAGGGAGAGGTATTTAGAGAGACTTGGAAAGAGAGATTTGGAGAGGGAGGATTTTCGAGACAGATTTTGAAAAGGATTTAGAGAGAGAGAGAGAGAGAGAAAGAGAAAGAGAAAAACAAACAAACAGAGAGATTGATCAGTAATCGAGAAAGAGATTAACAGATGTCTCATCAAAAATAGTCGATTAATCCAATATGTCTGAACAAATCTTTCAGCTTATTGAATGGTAGAGGACATCTGAATACGGCTTGAAAGCTGAGACAATTAAAAAAGTAATGACAGGATTGTTACAAGGGAAACAGAACTAATGGGATAAATAGTCGGTTTACCTTGGCGATCGTGAGCATTGACATGACGGTAGCCTCACCGTTTGGGACAGGGATAAAGTTCAGGCTGGACTGCAGGAATCTGATTGGAAGAGAGAAAAATAGCACCACGGGTCCTGAGCTCACTGGATCAGGAGCAAGTCAATGATGTCATAAAATATCGAAATTGTGTTCATGAACAGAATCTGGTCACATGATTGGTTGCAGGGAAGCCCTCTCAATGCTGATTACAGCGATACATGTTTACAGGTCATGTTTTTACAGGTTACAGGTCATGTTTTTACAGGTTACAGGTCATGTTTTTACAGGTTAGAGGTCATGTTTTTACTGGTTACAGGTCATGTTTTTACAGGTTAGAGGTCATGTTTTTACAGCTTACAGGTCGTTTTTACAGGTTAGAGGTCATGTTTTTACAGGTTAGAGGTCATGTTTTTACAGGTTACAGGTCATGTTTTTACAGGTTACAGGTCATGTTTTTACAGGTTAGAGGTCATGTTTTTACAGGTTAGAGGTCATGTTTTTACAGGTTAGAGGTCATGTTTTTACAGGTTAGTCATGTTTTTACAGGTTAGAGGTCATGTTTTTACAAGTTACAGGTCATGTTTTTACATGTTTACAGGTCATGTTTTTACATGTTTACAGGTCATGTTTTTACAGGTTAAAAGTCATGTCAAGTTACAGGTCATGTTTTTACAAGTTAGAGGTCATGTTTTTACAAGTTAGAGGTCATGTTTTTACAAGTTAGAGGTCATGTTTTTACAAGTTACAGGTCATGTTTTTACAGGTTACAGGTCATGTTTTTACAGGTTACAGGTCATGTTTTTACCTGTTACAGGTCATGTTTTTACATGTTTACAGGTCATGTTTTTACATGTTTACAGGTCATGTTTTTACATGTTTACAGGTCATGTTTTTACATGTTTACAGGTCATGTTTTTACATGTTTACAGGTCATGTTTTTACATGTTTACAGGTCATGTTTTTACATGTTTACAGGTCATGTTTTTACAGGTTACAGGTCATGTTTTTACAGGTTACAGGTCATGTTTTTACATGGTTACAGGTCATGTTTTTACATGTTTACAGGTCATGTCAGGTTACAGGTCATGTTTTTACAGGTTAGAGGTCATGTTTTTACATGTTTACAGGTCATGTTTTTACAGGTTACAAGTCATGTCAAGTTACAGGTCATGTTTTTACTGGTTACAAGTCATGTCAAGTTACAGGTCATGTTGTTACAGGTTACAGGTCAGGTTACAGGTCATGTTTTTACTGGTTACAAGTCATGTCAGGTTACAGGTCATGTTTTTACAGGTTACAGGTCATGTTTTTACAGGTTACAGGTCATGTTTTTACAGGTTAGAGGTCATGTTTTTACAGGTTAGAGGTCATGTTTTTACAGGTTAGAGGTCATGTTTTTACAGGTTAGAGGTCATGTTTTTACAGGTTAGAGGTCATGTTTTTACAGGTTAGAGGTCATGTTTTTACAGGTTAGAGGTCATGTTTTTACAGGTTAGAGGTCATGTTTTTACAAGTTACAGGTCATGTTTTTACATGTTTAGAGGTCATGTTTTTACATGTTTACAGGTCATGTTTTTACAGGTTAAAAGTTGTCAAGTTACAAGTCATGTTTTTACAAGTTAGAGGTCATGTTTTTACAAGTTAGAGGTCATGTTTTTACAGGTTACAGGTCATGTTTTTACAGGTTACAGGTCATGTTTTTACCTGTTACAGGTCATGTTTTTACCTGTTACAGGTCATGTTTTTACCTGTTACAGGTCATGTTTTTACATGTTTACAGGTCATGTTTTTACAGGTTACAGGTCATGTTTTTACATGTTTACAGATCATGTTTTTACATGTTTACAGGTCATGTTTTTACAGGTTACGGTTTTACATGGTTACAGGTCATGTTTTTACATGTTTACAGGTCATGTCAGGTTACAGGTCATGTTTTTACAGGTTAGAGGCCATGTTTTTACATGTTTACAGGTCATGTCAAGTTACAGGTCATGTTTTTACTGGTTACAAGTCATGTCAAGTTACAGGTCATGTTTTTACTGGTTACAAGTCATTTCAACTTACAGGTCATGTTTTTACAGGTTACAGGTCATGTCAGGTTACAGGTCATGTTTTTACTGGTTACAAGTCATGTCAAGTTACAGGTCATGTCAGGTTACAGGTCATGTTTTTACAGGTTACAGGTCATGTTTTTACCTGTTGCAGGTCATGTTTTTACATGTTTACAGGTCATGTTTTTACAGGTTACAGGTTATGTTTTTACAGGTTACAGGTCATGTTTTTACATGTTTACAGGTCATGTTTTTACATGTTTACAGGTCATGTTTTTACATGTTTACAGGTCATGTATTTACATGTTTACAGGTCATGTATTTACATGTTTACAGGTCATGTTTTTACATGTTTACAGGTCATGTTTTTACATGTTTACAGGTCATGTTTTTACAGGTTACAGGTCATGTTTTTACATGGTTACAGGCCATGCTTTTACATGTTTACAGGTCATGTCAGGTTACAGGTCATGTTTTTACAGGTTAGAGGTCATGTTTTTACATGTTTACAGGTCATGTTTTTACAGGTTACAAGTCATGTCAAGTTACAGGTCATGTTTTTACTGGTTACAAGTCATGTCAAGTTACAGGTCATGTTTTTACATGTTTACAGGTCATGTTTTTACAGGTTACAAGTCATGTCAAGTTACAGGTCATGTTTTTACTGGTTACAAGTCATGTCAAGTTACAGGTCATGTTTTTACTGGTTACAAGTCATGTCAAGTTACAGGTCATGTTTTTACAGGTTACAGGTCATGTCAGGTTACAGGTCATGTTTTTACTGGTTGCAAGTCATGTCAAGTTACAGGTCATGTCAGGTTACAGGTCATGTTTTTACAGGTTACAGGTCATGTTTTTACAGGTTACAGGTCATGTTTTTACCTGTTGCAGGTCATGTTTTTACATGTTTACAGGTCATGTTTTTACAGGTCACAGGTTTTGTTTTTACAGGTTGCAGGTCATGTTTTTACATGTTTACAAGTCATGTTTTTACATGTTTACAGGTCATGTTTTTACATGTTTACAGGTCATGTATTTACATGTTTACAGGTCATGTTTTTACATGTTTACAGGTCATGTATTTACATGTTTACAGGCCATGCTTTTACATGGTTACAGGCCATGCTTTTACATGTTTACAGGTCATGTCAGGTTACAGGTCATGTTTTTACAGGTTAGAGGTCATGTTTTTACATGTTTACAGGTCATGTTTTTACAGGTTACAGGTCAGGTTACAGGTCATGTTTTTACTGGTTACAAGTCATGTCAAGTTACAGGTCATGTTTTTACAGGTTCATGTTTTTACAGGTTACAGGTCATGTTTTTACTGGTTACAAGTCATGTCAAGTTACAGGTCATGTTTTTACTGGTTACAAGTCATGTCAAGTTACAGGTCATGTTTTTACTGGTTACAAGTCATGTCAAGTTACAGGTCATGTTTTTACAGGTTACAGGTCATGTCAGGTTACAGGTCATGTTTTTACTGGTTACAAGTCATGTCAAGTTACAGGTCATGTCAGGTTACAGGTCATGTTTTTACAGGTTACAGGTCATGTTTTTACCTGTTGCAGGTCATGTTTTTACATGTTTACAGGTCATGTTTTTACAGGTTACCGGTTATGTTTTTACAGGTTACACGTCATGTTTTTACATGTTTACAGGTCATGTTTTTACATGTTTACAGGTCATGTTTTTACATGTTTACAGGTCATGTTTTTACATGTTTACAGGTCATGTTTTTACATGTTTACAGGTCATGTTTTTACATGTTTACAGGTCATGTTTTTACATGGTTACAGGCCATGCTTTTACATGTTTACAGGTCATGTCAGGTTACAGGTCATGTTTTTACAGGTTAGAGGTCATGTTTTTACAGGTTACAGGTCATGTCAGGTTACAGGTCATGTTTTTACTGGTTACAAGTCATGTCAAGTTACAGGTCATGTCAGGTTACAGGTCATGTTTTTACAGGTTACAGGTCATGTTTTTACCTGTTGCAGGTCATGTTTTTACATGTTTACAGGTCATGTTTTTACAGGTTACAGGTTATGTTTTTACAGGTTACACGTCATGTTTTTACATGTTTACAGGTCATGTTTTTACATGTTTACAGGTCATGTTTTTACATGTTTACAGGTCATGTATTTACATGTTTACAGGTCATGTTTTTACATGTTTACAGGTCATGTTTTTACATGTTTACAGGTCATGTTTTTACATGTTTACAGGTCATGTTTTTACAGGTTACAGGTCATGTTTTTACATGGTTACAGACCATGCTTTTACATGTTTACAGGTCATGTCAGGTTACAGGTCATGTTTTTACAGGTTAGAGGTCATGTTTTTACATGTTTACAGGTCATGTTTTTACAGGTTACAAGTCATGTCAAGTTACAGGTCATGTTTTTACTGGTTACAAGTCATGTCAAGTTACAGGTCATGTTTTTACAGGTTACAGGTCATGTTTTTACTGGTTACAAGTCATGTCAAGTTACAGGTCATGTTTTTACTGGTTACAAGTCATGTCAAGTTACAGGTCATGTTTTTACAGTTTACAGGTCATGTTTTTACAGGTTACAGGTCATGTTTTTACTGGTTACTAGTCATGTCAAGTTACAGGTCATGTTTTTACAGGTTACAGGTCATGTTTTTACAGGTTACAGGTCATGTTTTTTTACATGTTTACAGGTCATGTTTTTGGCTGAGGGTATGGTTGTGCTTCTCATGCAACACCCCCTGTAGGGTAGGACAGGAATATGTAGCATTTTAGGCCTGATTTCAACCTGTTAATGAGCACCGATTTTGATGCGGTCAATACACCTTCATTAGGCATTAGATATGCAGCTTGTGGCGAAGTTTCATCAAAATCGTGTGTCTGGTTCAAGCGAGTTTTTGCAGACGAATGACTGAAGCGAGTAATGACTGAGGTTTTTGCAGACTCACTCATTGACTGACTGACTTACATACAGACACTGCTCGATCGCATAAGCTCACCGAACTAATGTCCAGGTGAGCTAATAATTGCCTCACAATCTACTATTACTGCTACTACTACTACTACTAATACTAATACTACCATTACTACTACTACTAGTGGGGAGAGGAGGGCCCAATTTGGTAATTGTTTCGAGACACCAGACACTGCACACCCAATCTGGTATTGTATTCAAAATTGTGAAAGCAATACACATCAGGTATATGGCAATTTTGGCAAATGCTAATTTTATTGCCACCTTTCGTATGGCATTTAAATGAATTCTAAGTCATTTAAATCCCATAAGCACCATATATTGTCATATAAAATCCTTGTTTTTATTCCCCATCCAGGGCCAATGTCTCTTATAAAGTGTGATATATGACCAAACGAAGTTCACCGTGAGTCATGTACAGTGGCCTGTAAAAGTATTCACCCCCCCCCCCACCCCCCCCTCCAAAGTTTTCACATTTTGATGCCCCCTGAGATTATTTCATGATGCTTTCAAATCAAACTTAATATCGTCTTCACAAACTACTCTAATCCAATCAGTTTATCTCCGTATCATTATGTATACCTGTACCAAGTTTGACTTTGATCCCTTCAGCCAATCTTAAGTTATCGCGGTAACGAAAGCCTATCACAGACTACAACCCAAAAACACAATAATAATAATAATAATAATAATGCATTTATTTTATATAGCGCTCTTCAGGGAGCCCAAAGACGCTTTGACAGAGTGCAAAACATAATGCATAGCAAAACATAAAAACAATTGCAAAAAAACAAGAATCAATAGGGAAATATTCAAAGCAAAAAGGAGGGAGAAGGAGCAGTGATAGTCAGGGGTTAAATGCTGTGGGTTAAATGTTGAATGCAGTGTTGAACAGGTGGGTCTTGAGTGATGTTTTGAATGTGGTGAGTGAGGAGGAGTCTCTGATGGTGTGAGGTATTGAGTTCCAGAGGGTGGGAGCAGCGATGGAGAAGGCCCTGTCCCCCCAGGATCTGAATTTGGTCCGGATGGGGGGGGTCAGGAGGTTGGTACCAGCAGAGCGGAGGTTGCAGTTGGGAGTGTGTCTGGAGAGGTCAGCCAGGTAGGATGTGGCCAGGTTATGGAGGGCTTTGTAGGTCAAGAGGAGGATTTTGTACTGGATTCTCTGGGAGATGGGGAGCCAGTGAAGCTTGTAAAGGACGGGGGTGATGTGGTCACGGGTCCGGGAATGGGTGAGTAGATGGGCAGCGGAGTTCTGAATGTATTGGAGTTTATGCAATCATCAGCGACTTTGTTGGAGGCATAAATTTGCAGATAAAATGTGAATAAGTTAGGTTAACAAAGAAAATCCGATAATTCTCAGTTGTATAAGAATTCAAACCCTTTGCCTAATTAACCCTAAATCACTTCAGGAGCAAATTATTTGTTTGAAAGATTACAAAATAAGTGTAATAGGATTCACCTGTATGTCATCATTGGTTTAACTTACAAACTAGAACGCCACTCAGTAGAGCGCATACTCCCGTCGTGGGTGGCCGCTGCTGAGCCCTATCTTCCAATGGTAAAAAATCCTTCAAAAAATTCCTGGATCCGGAATAATATCCTGAGCTTCACCAAAAACTAATCAATTCTTCCTTATCCCAAGGGCAATCATCCCACCAACTTTCATCCAAATCTGTTCAGAACTTTTCCAGATATCTTGTTCACAAACACACGAACATACAAACACACATACACACACACACACACACACACACACACACACGATTGAATGCATTACTCCCTGGCAGGAGTAATTAAGCTCCCTCACTTATCGAAGGTGTTTTAAGGTGCAACTCACTTGGTAAAACAACAAGGCAAACATGAAGGCCAAGGAGCTTTCCAAAGAAATCAGACATAAAGTGGTGGAGAAGCACCATTCAGGAGAGGGTTATAAGAAGATTTCAAAGTCACTGATTATCCCTTTGAGTACGGTGAAATCCATCATTAAGAAGAGGAAGACGTATCATACCACCCAGGAGCTACCCAGATGAAGTCGCCAATCCAAACTCAGCAGTTTTGCCGTCGCCCATCCAAACAACCAGCTGGGGAACTGGTTCAGGATGTCACTATAAATCCAACAATGACTTTGAAAGATCTGCAAGGTTCTATGTCTGAGAGGGTGTTCAGTGTTTATGAATCAACAATATCCCATTCCCTTCAGAAATCTGGCCTCTATGGACAGGTGGCAAGAAAGAAGCCATCACTAAAAAAGACATCTGAAAGCTCATATTGAGTTGGTGAAAAAGCATCTTAATGAGACTGCCGGGATGTGGAGAAATGTTTTGTGGTCAGACGATACAAAAATTGAACATTTTGGTCTAAATTGAAAGCGTTAGGTCTGGGGCAAGCATAACACCACACATCACCCAGTCAACACCATCCCTACTATCAAGCACGGTGGTGGCAGCATAATGTTATGGGGCTGCTTTTCATCAGCAGGGACTGACAAGCTTGTAAAATGAATGGTGCAAAGTACAGGAGAATCCTCGATGAAAACCTGCTCGAGTCAGCCATGAATCTGAAACTTGGTAGGAGATTCACATTTCAGCAGGACAACGATCCAAAGCACAAAGCTACATCCACACCAGAGTGGCTGAAGAAGAATAAAATACGTGTTCTTTAGTGGCCCAGTTAGTCCTGACTAGAACCCAATTTAAACATTTATTGGGAGACTTGAAGATTGCAGTCCATCGACGATCCTCATCAAACTTGGCAGAACTAGAGCAATTCTCACGTGAAGAATGGGCAAAGGTTTCACCATCTCACCTTGCAAAGATGGTAGAGACCTACTATACCCAAAACCAAAAACTCAATACTCAACTCAAAACTACTATACCGTATACCCAAAAAGACTCATACTACCCAAAAACCCAAAAAGACTCATGCCAGTCATTGCTGCAGAAAGTGCTTCCACCAAGTACGTACCTAAGGGGTTGAATACTTTTACAACCAGTGAATTTTGATTTGTACATGTTTTTCAGGTATTCCTGACATGTAACCTCCTTCATCTATAGCAGTGTTTAGTTTGATCTCTTTAGTAATGAATAAAAAAAGTTAATTTTGAAAAAATGTTTCTACATAATTTGTAATCCATCTAAATGTGGCATTATTGAAAGGGGGTGACTATTTTTGCAGGCCACTGTATTACACTGAGTCATATTGGTTCAACAACGTCAAATGGTGCGACCAAATACCAAAATAACAAGTAAAAGGCCAAACAGCGATGTACATTGTTGTGAAAACTCAATGAATTTTGCAGAAATGTGTCCAAAACGCTCCTGGATACAGAAAGATGTACAAAACAATGTCACTCTATGTCGTCGGTGTTACAGCGACATGTATATCAACCAAACGTTCTGCATAAAGGATCGACTTTTAAAATTTCCCCTTCAGGATAAGTGGGAGGGCCCAAATATAGGTGGGCAGCCCCCCCCCCCGTCCCCACAAAAAAGTGTGGGGGGGAGGAGGAGGGGTGAGGCTGGATCTCCCTGTACTCTAACAACCACTATAATTCCAACCTTCTTGTGGGTCAGCTGGGAAACGTTATTGGGCCAAATTTATCATGAACCGAAGGGCCAGGCCTGACGTTCGAATAAAGGAGACTTTGCAATTTGTTCAGAGTGCTGGCGATAACTCGCCTGCTCTTGGTGAAAGACAACGTGGGGTCTTTCACGTCCACGAATATGTGACTTTCAAAATGATGTATGAATGCTAAATGAGGCCTTTTGCACATGCGCTGTGTCTGTGTGTTTACAGTGATCCGGTTCGCCTTCCCCCGCACTTTGAACCTGTCATTACCAGCACAAAATCCATAATTCAAATCGATTTTTTAAAAACATGTTCAGCATTTAGACAAAAGAGTGGAAATTTCAAAATGGTTAAACACACTAATTTTTCTGTTCCGAAATGCAAATCAGACTCATGGAAATATAGAAATATAGTACGAGAAGTACACTCGATTGAGACTTGACTGGTTCGTACCACTTACTGTAAGTGCATTCTCAGGTCAGCTGTGGATATAACACACACACACACACACACACACACACACACACACACACACACACACACACACACACACACACACACACACACACACACACACACACACACACACACACACACACACACACACACACACACACACACACACACACACACACACACACACACACACACACACACACACACGTCGGGGTAAAAATGAATAATTGTCATTTCGAGGGAGACAGATTTGGAGAGAGACGGATTTGGAGGGAGACGGATTTGGAGGGAGACGGATTTGGAGGGAGACGGATTTGGAGGGAGACGGATTTGGAGGGAGACGGATTTGGAGGGAGACGGGTTTGGAGGGAGGCGGGTTTGGAGGGAGACGGATTTGGAGAGAGACGGATTTGGAGGGAGACGGATTTGGAGGGAGACGGATTTGGAGGGAGACGGGTTTGGAGGGAGGTGGGTTTGGAGGGAGACGGATTTGGAGGGAGACGGATTTGGAGGGAGACGGATTTGGAGGGAGACGGATTTGGAGGGAGGCGGGTTTGGAGGGAGACGGATTTGGAGGGAGACGGATTTGGAGGGAGACGGATTTGGAGGGAGACGGATTTGGAGGGAGACGGATTCGGAGGGAGACGGATTCGGAGGGAGACGGATTCGGAGGGAGACGGATTCGGAGGGAGACGGGTTTGGAGGGAGGCGGGTTTGGAGGGAGACGGATTCGGAGGGAGACGGATTCGGAGGGAGACGGATTCGGAGGGAGACGGATTCGGAGGGAGACGGATTCGGAGGGAGACGGATTCGGAGGGAGACGGATTCGGAGGGAGACGGATTCGGAGGGAGACGGATTCGGAGGGAGACGGATTCGGAGGGAGACGGATTTCGAGGGAGACGGATTTCGAGGGAGAGAGACTATGAGTTTATATAATCAGAGTATGCCTCTGATCATTCCATTGGTTGTGGTATCATTTTGAATCCGACTATGGTGGCCATTTTTGCTAACACAACAAAGCACCTATTTATCGTTTGCTCCATTTGCCAGGCGGCAAGGCAAGCGGTTTGAATGGCCGCTGATACGGAATTGGCTAGTTTTTTTAAGCTACAGCAAGCTGCTTGCTAACGGAACACACTCCTAGTTGGCTCGGTGGTCAGTCCTGGAAAGCTCATGGCTGATTATGAAGTCTAGAATTTCAAGAGACTGAAGCTCTTCCGGTCCACTGACCATGGAAATGGAAAGGTAGGTTATTTGGACTGTCATTCCAGAGTGACAGGGTGAGAGTTCGGAAGATAAACTGCAAACAAGTTGTAAATCATTCATATGTGAGATCGATATCATCTTTAGTGAAATCCTGTTTTCTATACGGAATTTGTTGATCTAATCCTCCTTTGGATAGTTATTGTGAAATGGTGATTAAAAGTGATTTTATTTTAATAGACAGACAGGAATAAAGGAGTATAGCAAGAATGAGATTAAACTCACATGAGGTTTAGCTCTTGATACATCCTCAGGTTGAACATCTCGCTTATAAGTACAAGTACGAATGCGTTCCGGTGGACAGATGCAAAATCCTTCAGCTCGTTAATCAGATCCTCACCGATACTCAACATATCTTCACCAACAGGGACATGCTGCCCAGACAAGTCACGCTCTGAAAGCAATCTGAATGCCACGCCTGGGAGAAAAAGAATAATGAGATGATGAGATCATGACGAATAATTAGTCAATTAATGAGGTCATCCTGTGGTCAATAATAGTCCATGGGCCCGGACCCGAAATTTCACTAATTGGTACCACCCGAGGTGGCAAGTTCTAGTAATGATTTTTGGAAAGGTGCATGTATGTGGGATACATGCTGATGTGATAGCAATTCTGGACTGGTAGCTTAGTGGTAGTTATCAGCTATTTTATACCCGCACCCGGTGAAAGGCGTTCGACGGTTCGGATTGATTTAGTCCATGTGTGAAATTTTGGGTACGGGCCCATGGACTAATTGGGCATATTAATCAGAAAGTACTGAGACAACGTAGATCCCAAAATTATCGCTTTATGTCTTATTTTAAACATACAATCTTCACATAGTGTAATTTTGGAATACAACAGCTACTATAATACACGTACGTGATTGTTATGGAAATTGTCACATAAACATGTCACAACAT
Organism: Myxine glutinosa; assembly: GCF_964187855.1. NCBI lineage: Eukaryota > Metazoa > Chordata > Myxini > Myxiniformes > Myxinidae > Myxine > Myxine glutinosa. Next base: position 4,204,577 of record NC_136261.1, on the reverse strand, counting down.
GAAAAGGTCACAACACATATTAATCAAACGGTTTTCTGAATCAAGGGAAAGAAAGTCCAGAGGCTGTACTGAGCTCATCTGCTGAGCCCATCTCAAGTACATGTATGCCACAATAGCTATAAACAGTACTAGTACTCAAATGTTATACAAAATGGTTGGAAATCACATACTAACAGAACTAACAGACTGTAGGCTATGTACCCGGTATGGTCAGGTAGTGCTTCACATAAAGATGAAATGACACAACACATTATCAAAATGTCTACATGTCTACATGTATTCTGAGGGTGTTTCCAGGGAAAGCACGTCCTGTGCTCTTCAGAATAATACTGAGTATGTCAATGTACCAAACTAGCGATATCATAGTCAGTCATCGAACTGCTCGTCTTCATCGGAGTCTCCGAGTTCGAAGGATTCTTCATCTTCCTGTTGTTTCTGGTTACTGCAGGTTTGTAGCTTGCACATGTCTGTGCATGACAGTCCATTGGTCAGGCATGTGCATTTTGGCAATTTGCAGGAACGCACACACTTGCAAGCTAAGAGTTCCAAGACCACATCTGGTGCTGGTGGTGAACGCATCCAGTGGATGGCGAGCTTGCCATCTTCATCCACTGTCCATCCATGCTCGGTAGGGTTTGGCACCGCTGGGCGAGCCTGCAGACAGCACTTCCATATTGCTGCCTGGTAGTTGGCTCGTAGGACGTGCATGAAGAGACAGTCTCTACATGGTGGCAACTGGCTGGACTCGACTCCTCCCCTCTTTGCGCAGAAGAGCTGGTAGCGCAGTTCGTTGACCTCACCAGTCCTAGCAGCTGCACTATACATGCGACAGATGAACTGCTGTACCTTCTCAAATAGTTCTGGGTTGACATCCCATGACTGACCAAGCTGTCTAAACGTCTCCTGGTAGTTACTGTCGTTCCTCACCAGCTTCAGTGCTATCAGCTTCCCACGGCCAGCGAATGCGCTCACAGTGTCACACCCTGTAAAGGCGTGTAGCCCAACCAGGCTGTCACACATGCTGTCTCCAATTGAGGTTGCCAGTTTGCTGATGTCGACAAACCGTGTGCGGTTCTGTGTGCCACATTTCTGGTAGAGGGGGCAGGGGATCTCCTTCTGGAAGGCTACACAGAGCACCATGACATCAGTGTCCTCAGCTGTGACTACGACTGCCTTTGAGCCAGCATTTGCAGCATGCAATGCATGCAGGAGCAGATGGGTATCCGCTTCTTCTTGTGTCGACTGCAGCTCTGACACTTCCACCCATTCATTTTCTGTTATCTTGTAGCATGTTTCCTCACAAGTCACATACAGTTCCTTGTCATGCAGCATCTCTTGGAACCTTGGGAGTTTCCACTGCTCCACCAGGAACTTGATGAGGCTGGTCTTGTTGCAGGCGCTACACAGGAACTTTCTCCATTGCTGGATGTTGTGCCCCCCTGCAAGGCTCTTGTACTGAAGGGCTGTGCTTGCACCACGGTTGAGCCTTTCAGCATCTTTGATCGAAGGCTGGCGGTAAACATCAAATACCACGTCAACCCTCTGACTCTGTCCACACTCATGCAGGACCCTAGACAAGGCCACCTCTGCTAGCTGTGCAAAGGTTTTGTTGTTTCCATTAATCTTTTGCACCAGACTCATCCCATCAATGATGCACGTCGAAGGTGTTGGGATAGTGTCTGCAGGAGATACATTCTTCTCAAGCTCCCTGGCAACTGCGGCCTTGTTCGTCTTTCGTAGGGATCCATCAGCATTTGCCAGTGCCCACGGTAACGGACCTAGTGGGTGGGCCAGGACATCCTTCATGTTCACCTTTCTGCTCTCAGCGACAAGGATCATATGGCTGAACAGTTTTCGATCTGCCTTCAGAACAACATCTTGTGCTTTCTTTCCACGGGATGTCTTTGTGGTGACATTGGCGAATGTCTTCAGGCTTTGCTTGGACATCTTGTCGTGGAATTTGACAGATGGTTGATCCTCATCTAACCTTGTCTTCTTGAATGTCTGGTACGCTTCTTCTCCTATTTCAAGCGCCTTCAGAAGGTCCCTGGCCACGTCGGGTGGAGCCATGGTGCCAGTGGACAGACCAATCAGGTCAGTGTTGTCAGGGAACATTGGATTCAGCCAGTTGTTTTCCATGAGATCTATGAGGGACTTGACAGCAGTTTCGTCTTTCCTGATCCTTGGAGCATGTATATCTGGATGAGACAGTTTGGAACTGCCCTGACCTATCATGTCCCTCAGTGCTCTCAGATACATGGTCCTGTACTCAGCTGTCAGGTAGTACTTGCTCACAGCCCCTGGTTTCAAGCTGAACCCCTTTGTCCCTCCTGCCGTCTGGGTGTCTTTGTTAACTGTCTCTTCGGTCGTTTGGTCGACAGGGATTCTTCCGAAGGGGTTGTTGGGACCGAGTTGAACTGAGAATCCCCCTCGCATGAACTCAGCATACACGTCTGGGTGTGTGGTGGGCAGCTGGGACATCTGGGCATAGTAGTATGGGAGGTAGCGTGCATAATTCAGCCTGTCATATGCGAAGCACCATGGGATCATTGCACGAATTGATGCCAGGTGTAGCACCCAGTCTCCCTCTCTTGATGCTCGAATGAGACCCAGCAAGATCTCGACAATGTCCAGATACGACATCCAGAATGCTGAGAGGCTGCCGTTTCCACCTCTGAGGAACTCGAGGTATATTCCAAACAGTTCCATGATGCGTGCGCATGAGCGGTCACCGAGGACCTGCTTCAGGGATGCCTGTGAGATATCTTTGCAGAGGCTGTCAATGATCCTCAGTGTCTCATCCATGTGGACCACATCGTTGGCGTGAGTGGCTTCCAGCCACGAGAGGAAACCCTTCCAGGCCAGTCGAGTGAGTGCCTCATAGACATTCTTGTGTAGGTGGACTGCCCTGTTGTACTTGCGGCCATCCATGACACCATTAATGGAACCTTCTGCGATCACACCAGACTCGATGCAGAGATCTCGCAATCCAGCATCTTGAAATCGCTTCCCTATTATTCCCATCAGTGTGCAGATGGTGTGGAATACTCCGAGCCTGGTGATGATGGTGTTTTGGAACTTGTCAGGGTGTTTCCATATAATCTCCACAGCCTTTGCATACAGTGCCTGGTCAAAGACACAGACAATCTTTGTCAGGTCCAAGGAGTGCATGATGTTCAGTGACTGGTTTAGCACTTCATTGACAGTCGACATTTGTGTCGCTGGAGCATTAATGGTAGGCAGGTAGCCTACATTGTCTGGAATGACTGTCACGTCATCTCGAGTCCGGATGTTGAAGCCTGTCCAGCTGCTGATTGATTGCTCTTCTTGTTGCGACATGCGTGCCATGACCCAGACAAGATTCTTCTCTTTGGCGAGCTGAGTCTCAGCTGCAGTGTCAGCATCTGCACTTTTGCTCTGTGGTGGTCCCACTCGTTGTCCAGCGTTGTATGCTGGTAGCATTGGTGGTGGTGCATCAATACTTCTCTGCTTTGTTTTTCCTACAGTCAGCATGGTTCTGGTGGACACTGGGGTGATTGGCTTTGCTTGTACGGCAATCCCATTCACTCTGTGAGATGTTCCTTCTCCACTGGTGGTCTCTTCCAGACGGTCGATATTATCCCAGGCTAAGGTTGTGAATATGCCAGGATGGATGTTACCTGGGAGGGCAACATCACTCCCTGATAGCGAGAGCTTTTGGAGACACAGAGCAGTGTCGATCTCTTCCATCTGAGAATAGGACACACTATGGCCGAGTCGGTTGAGGATGTGTATCAACTCTACATTCCCGGTCAGTGACTTGATAGCGAATGGCAGAACGATGTGCTTCGGGGGCTTTATCAGTCCACGTGTTACAGCATATACCATGTCATAGCCGAGTGAACACAGAAGCCGCTGGACTCTTTGAGATGCATGATCAGGGTCATTGGAACCTGTAAGTAGATAGCACAGGAAGACCATGACCGACTCTGGAATGGTAGTGTCCTCTGCTTCTGGTTTGACTTCCGGTGGCCAGGCTTGAGGGGCATCTTGGTTCTTGATGTCGGCTCTCATTTTCAGGGCTGCTTTGGAGACCACATCTTCAGCATGGAGGCCTTTCTGAGTATGCAGCTCTGCTTGTAGCGATTGGTATTGTTTGGCAAGTTCGTATATGGACAGGTTGTCTGGAAACAGGAGGAGTTTCCCTTTTCCCTCAGAGAAGATGTGCAGGGAGTCTGCAAACTCGCTTTCCAGTTTCCGTCGTATGTGTTTCTTGGTTGATTCCCTTACATGGGCAATACCAAGAGAGTTCATTGAAGCCACCAGTCTAGAAGAGAGATCAGTCATTGTCATCACTTGAGGATTGCCAAAAAGCTCCCTTCTGATGAACAGGAACAGCTCATTGTAGGCCTGATCCACAGCAGCGCCATACTGAGCTTCAGCATCATCATCTTGGCTTGCATCCTGTCCACTGCGAACCTCTCTTTTGGTATAGAACCGATAGCACGACCTATGATAGTGACCTTCTGCAGCTACCAGGTCTCTGCTGACTATGGCAAGGATTCTGCTGTCCATTTTCTGCATGGCTACATTCCTGATTGTGGCGTCAGCTCGCAGTTCTCGACATTGTATGAGGATTTCTCTCGTCTTCTGTCCTTTAGCATACTTGGTGTCTTTCTGGCAGAAAATGCACTCTGCCTCATAAGTCCTTGATGTGCTTGCACATTGTCTAGCTGCTCTCTGTGATCCTGTGTCTTGAGCAGGTTCACTGGCACTGGCACATTTGAGGATGCCATCAAGATGTCTTTTCATGGTGAAGAGACTGCGACATTTTCTGTGGTACTGGATTGTTGGAATCTGTCCATCAGGAAGGTTCGTAGCTAGTTTCAAAATTGCTGCATGTTTTCTGATCTGGGCTGCCCTCAGCAATGTTCTCCATGAGTCAATGTCTTGTAGTGAAACCAGCTTGTCTGTATTGTCATTGGAACAGTGGATGATGCACTCCACTCGTGGCCGCTTTAGTGGCAGGCTGCTTGCTCCGTCAGAGGCCATGTTCAGTCAGTTTTCACCTGCAACATAGAATTATCAATCCACATTACTATGTTGCACAAATTAGTAGTCTGCCAGTCCTTAATTATATTTAATTACACTTAATTAGACTGGTGAAACCAGTGGACTGATATCTGAAAGCAAATCAAGCATTCATGACTGGACTAATTCTAACCTGCAGGCTGCAAATGTATATCACCACTGATGAGGGGAAATCAGCACTTTACATATCTGTCATATATTTTCTGCTTAACTAAATAGACATAATTATTGCAGAGCCTCTTGTTCTTGCCTCACCTACCAGGAAGTATCCACCAGTGGCCAAGTATACGGAATACGGAAGAAAACTGGACACTGCCAGCATCCAACATATATTTTGTTCTTAACTAAGACACTAAAACTGAAGAAAAAGTTAGTTTCCACACATGAATAAATACAAGAATATGTATTATATAGTATAACATACATGTCTTTATTACAAACATCCATTTGCTAAGATATTTAAGCATGTTACATTGTCTATTCAGCTAAAAAAATGATTTGGAAGATGATACTAGTAACAACAGCGCGGAGTTGCGGTATCGCGATTAATGCAAAAACAGCTTTCCTGCAAGAAAAATGAAAAAGCTACCCATTTGGAATTGCTATCACATATTATTTTACTTATATGGGTGTAACAAATAAATTGGCACCATGGAACTTTTGCCACCTCGGGTGGTACCGATATCTGGTCTGGCCCATGGACTATAAGCGGTAAAAACATGCAATATACAGTCAACGAGCTGTGACGAGTCCATTTACACAGCATTCGGTATTTGAATCACAACGAAATGGAAATGGAAATTACAATCCCAGAACAACCAGGTGCAAGTATTACTATCGATGACTTCACCCTCTGCCATGACATTCCTCATTCTTCAGACAGGCAGGCTGCAGCCTCTTCACTCTCCTCAGACCTGGACAAAATCACAAGTTGGTCAAACACTTGGAATATGTCTTTCAACCCTGACAAATCTCACACTCTCGATATCTCTCTGAAAGAACTGTCTGGCAAACCCTCTTCTCCACTTTCTCAACAATCCTCTTGAAGATGTTCAGCCATTCAAATTCCTGGGTCTCACTTTCAGTCATGATCTTTCTTGGGAAAACCACATTTCAACATTTGCGTTCAAAGCCAGCCACCGACTGGGCATCCTCCGACGTGCAAAGTAATTCCTTGGCAAACCTGAATTCCTATCCACCTACAAGGCCTTCATACGCAGCTTGATGGAGTACTGCCCTCCCCTTTGGGCTGGCTCCCGTGCCTCACACCTTGCTCAGCTTGAGGTGGTGGACACCAAGACCTTCAAGCTCATTGGAATCTCACGACGAAGCAGGCTCTATGGGCGTATCATTTTTCCATTGCAGCCCTCTGCCTTCAATTCTACCGCCTCCTTCCTGGTCTTGCACCCTCTGCTCATTTCGTCCTTTATCCCTTCTCCCTTCCTCCACCCCATCCATGTTTCTGCAGGGTGCACGCACTCTACCATCAACCCCCTTCAGGTGAAACTCCCAAAATCCAGGATCACTCCTCATCTCTGAGCTTTCGTGAACAAGATTGAGGAAGCAAGCAAGTAGCTTCAGCACAGGAGCTGATTATCAAGGCGAAACAAACTTGAAGAACCTGGCAATTAGCTTCGCCACAGGAGCTGACTGCTAAGGTGAAACAGCATTGAGGAGCCGGAAATTAGCGTCATCATGGGAGCCGATTGTCAAGGTGAAACAGCATTGAGGAGCCAGAAATTAGCGTCATCACGGGAGCTGATTCTCAAGGTGAAAAAGCATTGAGGAGCCAGAAATTAGCGTCATCACGGGAGCTGATTCTCAAGGTGAAAAAGCATTGAGGAGCCAGAAATTAGCGTCATCACGGGAGCTGATTCTCAAGGTGAAAAAGCATTGAGGAGCCGGAAATTAGCGTCATCATGGGAGCCGATTGTCAAGGTGAAACAGCATTGAGGAGCCAGAAATTAGCGTCATCACGGGAGCTGATTATCAAGGTGAAAAAGCATTGAGGAGCCAGAAATTAGCGTCATCATGGGAGCTGATTATCAAGGTGAAACAGCATTGAGGAGCCAGAAATTAGCGTCATCACGGGAGCTGATTGTCAAGGTGAAACAGCATTGAGGAGCCAGAAATTAGCGTCATCATGGGAGCTGATTGTCAAGGTGAAACAGCATTGAGGAGCCAGAAATTAGCGTCATCATGGGAGCTGATTGTCAAGGTGAAACAGCATTGAGGAGCCAGAAATTAACATCATCATGGGAGCTGATTCTCAAGGTGAAACAGCATTGAGGAGCCAGAAATTAGCATCATCACGGGAGATGATTGTCAAAGCGAAACAGCATTGAGGAAGCTGGAAATTAGCTTCACCACAGGAGATGATTGCTAAGGTGAAACAGCATTGAGGAGCCAGAAATGAGCTTCACCACAGGAGATGATTGTCAAAGCGAAACAGCATTGAGGAAGCTGGAAATTAGCTTCACCACAGGAGATGATTGCTAAGGTGAAACAGCATTGAGGAGCCAGAAATTAGCTTCACCACAGGAGATGATTGCTAAGGTGAAACAGCATTGAGGAGCCAGAAATTAGCTTCACCACAGGAGATGATTGCTAAGGTGAAGCAGCATTGAGGAGCCAGAAATGAGCTTCACCACAGGAGCTGATTGTTAAGGTGAAGCAGCATTGAGGAGCCAGAAATTAGCTTCACCACAGGAGATGATTGCTAAGGTGAAGCAGCATTGAGGAGCCAGAAATTAGCTTCACCACAGGAGATGATTGCTAAGGTGAAACAGCATTGAGGAGCCAGAAATTAGCTTCACCACAGGAGATGATTGCTAAGGTGAAACAGCATTGAGGAGCCAGAAATTAGCTTCACCACAGGAGATGATTGCTAAGGTGAAGCAGCATTGAGGAGCCAGAAATGAGCTTCACCACAGGAGCTGATTGCTAAGGTGAAACAGCATTGAGGAGCCAGAAATGAGCTTCACCACAGGAGATGATTGTCAAAGCGAAACAGCATTGAGGAAGCTGGAAATTAGCTTCACCACAGGAGATGATTGCTAAGGTGAAACAGCATTGAGGAGCCAGAAATTAGCTTCACCACAGGAGATGATTGCTAAGGTGAAACAGCATTGAGGAGCCAGAAATTAGCTTCACCACAGGAGATGATTGCTAAGGTGAAGCAGCATTGAGGAGCCAGAAATGAGCTTCACCACAGGAGATAATTGTCAAAGCAAAACAGCATTGAGGAAGCTGGAAATTAGCTTCACCACAGGAGATGATTGCTAAGGTGAAACAGCATTGAGGAGCCAGAAATTAGCTTCACCACAGGAGATGATTGCTAAGGTGAAGCAGCATTGAGGAGCCAGAAATTAGCTTCACCACAGGAGATGATTGCTAAGGTGAAGCAGCATTGAGGAGCCAGAAATTAGCTTCACCACAGGAGCTGACTGCTAAGGTGAAACAGCATTGAGGAGCCAGAAATTATCTTCACCACAGGAGCTGACTGTCAAGGTGAAACAGCATTGAGGAAGCCAGAAATTAGCGTCATCATGGGAGCTGACTGTCAAGGTGAAACAGCATTGAAGAAGCCAGAAATTAGCATCATCACGGGAGCTGAATGTCAAGGTGAAACAGCATTGAAGAAGCCAGAAATTAGCTTCACCACAGGAGCTGACTGCTAAGGTGAAACAGTATTGAGGAGCCAGAAATTAGCTTCACCACAGAAGCTGACTGTCAAGGTGAAACAGCATTGAGGAAGCCAGAAATTAGCGTCATCACGGGAGCTGACTGTCAAGGTGAAACAGCATTGAAGAAGCTAGAAATTAGCTTCACCACCGGAGCTGACTGCTAAGGTGAAACAGTATTGAGGAGCCAGAAATTAGCTTCACCACAGGAGTTGATTGTCACGGTGAAACAACGTTGAATAATTCAGAAATTAGCTTCACCACAGGAGATGATTGCTAAGGTGAAACAGTATTGAGGAGCCAGAAATTAGCTTCACCACAGGAGTTGATTGTGAAGGTGAAACAGTATTGAGGAAGCTGGAAATTAGGTTCACCACAGGAGTTGATTGTCAAGGTGAAACAGTATTGAGGAAGCTGGAAATTAGGTTCACCACAGGAGTTGATTGTGAAGGTGAAACAGTATTGAGGAAGCTGGAAATTAGCTTCACCACAGGAGTTGATTGTGAAGGTGAAACAGTATTGAGGAAGCTGGAAATTAGGTTCACCACAGGAGTTGATTGTCAAGGTGAAACAACGTTGAATAATTCAGAAATTAGGTTCACCACAGGAGTTGATTGTGAAGGTGAAACAGTATTGAGGAAGCTGGAAATTAGCTTCATCACAGGAGTTGATTGTGAAGGTGAAACAGTATTGAGGAAGCTGGAAATTAGGTTCACCACAGGAGTTGATTGTCAAGGTGAAACAGTATTGAGGAAGCTGGAAATTAGGTTCACCACAGGAGTTGATCGTCAAGGTGAAACAACGTTGAATAATTCAGAAATTAGCTTCACCACAGGAGTTGATTGTGAAGGTGAAACAGTATTGAGTAAGCTGGAAATTAGGTTCACCACAGGAGTTGATTGTCAAGGTGAAACAACGTTGAATAATTCAGAAATTAGCTTCACCACAGGAGTTGATTGTGAAGGTGAAACAGTATTGAGGAAGCTGGAAATTAGGTTCACCACAGGAGTTGATTGTCAGGGTGAAACAACGTTGAATAATTCAGAAATTAGCTTCACCACAGGAGATGATTGCTAAGGTGAAACAGTATTGAGGAAGCCAGAAATTAGCTTCACCACAGGAGTTGATTGTCAAGGTGAAACAGTATTGAGGAAGCTGGAAATTAGGTTCACCACAGGAGTTGATTGTCAAGGTGAAACAACGTTGAATAATTCAGAAATTAGCTTCACCACAGGAGATGATTGCTAAGGTGAAACAGTATTGAGGAAGCCAGAAATTAGCTTCACCACAGGAGTTGATTGTCAAGGTGAAACAGTATTGAGGAAGCTGGAAATTAGGTTCACCACAGGAGTTGATTGTCAAGGTGAAACAGTATTGAGGAAGCTGGAAATTAGGTTCACCACAGGAGATGATTGCTAAGGTGAAACAGTATTGAGGAAGCCAGAAATTAGCTTCACCACAGAAGTTGATTGTCACGGTGAAACAGTATTGAGGAAGCTGGAAATTAGGTTCACCACAGGAGTTGATTGTCAAGGTGAAACAACGTTGAATAATTCAGAAATGAGCTTCACCACAGGAGATGATTGTCAAAGCGAAACAGTATTGAGGGAGCCAGAAATTAGCTTCACCACAGGAGCTCATAGCGAATAAGGCTAATCAGTTGCTCACCCAAATTGACCGTTAACTACTGCTCACAGAGATAGACTTTAGCGCCAGAGAGCAACAGTGACACTGGAGGACAGGAAGCTTGTTGGTGGAACAGCTGTCATGCAGAAAGGAGGAGAGCGTCTAAGATCAACAGAGAGAATCTCTGGGTGTACGGATCTGAGTTTGCTGAGGCTGTGAATGTTTAATCCACACAGCAAAGAGGGCTGTGAGGGAGCAACAGTTACGGAGCTTCAAGGACTTTCTACGTCGGATTGTACCAGAGAGCTGCCAACATGGGGATCTCTGCTCCAGGGCTCCTGCACGGCTGGCCTCCAGGTTTGAAAGTGACCTTTCAGCATTGTTGTTTTTATTCCCTGGACTGTATTCTTGTCAAGCGAATGAACAAGTCCAAATATAAGAACAGTTAATAAATCTGACGCATGGTTTGTTGGAGGGCGGTATGATTCAGTAAGGGTTGTTTTTGGTGGTGGTGTTGGTGTTGCATAGCCCCCGACAATTCTTTCGAACAAGCCCGCAGCACAGAGAAAGCCGATCGACCTCGCAGTAGCGGACCAGAGATCCCCCACATCCAGGATGGTGTACCGCCGCCTTCACAAAGTCAGGGCCGTGACAGAGTTAGAGAGAGAGAGTTAGAGAGAGAGAGAGTTAGAGAGAGTTGGAGAGAGTTAGAGAGAGTTAGAGATAGAGTTAGAGTTAGAGTTAGAGAGAGAGAGAGAGAGAGAGAGACACACACACACACACACACACACACACACACACACACACACACACACACACACACACAGGCAAGAGAAAAAGGGCTGCTCCATGGGGACCGATCGGCACTCTGACCGAAAAACTGACAAATCCAGGCAGCACGGAAGAATGGGGAAGATTTGGCCCCCCGACTTGCATTGGGGGGTACAACCCCCACAAAGAGGTGTCCCCGATAGTTGGCTGTGAGGGTTTTTCATTTATTGACTCATTTTTATTTGTTTATTTATTAATTTATTTTTTACTGTAACAGTATAACTTAGATAACAATGTTTTATGATTAATGGTGTCACCTTCACTCCTCTTTTCACCCACCTCTGGAACAAACTCCCACATTCTTCAACCCCACTCCTCCCTCCAGGTCTTTAAAACAGCTGTTCACCACCACCTCTCATCTTCCCCCATCCAAAACCTTGATATTTTCTACCCCCATTAAAACACCTCAAATCCACCTCTTTCAATCCCCAACTTCTTTCCTGAAATTCCTAGAAGTGTTCATTTGCTTTATACCGTGTACCCTTCCTTCCTCCCCAGCCCTCACCCTTCCACAGATCTACCGACGTCCCTGTTCTCTACTGTTGTTGTGCGTGTGTGCTTCCCTCTCTCTCCCCCTCTTGTCTCTTACTGCCTTCATTGAATGTTTTTTGTGTCTGTGCATGTTTTCATGTTCAGTGTGTTTGCTCTTACACGAGCCTCGATTCTGTTACAAAAACGCCCATAGTATGAGAATGTTTTTTTAATTCATCGATTGTTTTATTACTGTAGTAGAATAAATCAAACTTTATTACTTAATCAAACTTTAAACATCCATAGCACCAGCCTCAGTGGTGTAATGGTGAGAGCGTCCACTCCAAGTCCGTGCATCGAACCCCGACCAGTCGTACCAAAGACTTTAAAAATGGTACGTGCTTTGTCAGCACCGATGCTCTGTATAAAGAGTACGGTATCTCAAAATAAAAACAAAAACATAATTATCTGCGATATCACATTTAAGCTCTCCTCAGGCAATTTAACAAGCGTACAAGCCCACAGACACCTCTTTCCAAAACATCCTGTGCAACAATGATCGTCCACATCCGAAATGTACATGGGACGGATGGCTTTACGTCTCCATCCGAAGGAAGGTGTGCACGACGGCAGTTTTTATTTTTAATTCTGCAAACCCGTCTAGAGTTTGAATCGAGACTCAATAGTGTGTACCCGCAACCAAGCTTTCATGCCCTGCTCGAGCCAACCTCACACACCTGTATGGCAGGTGGGTGGTCGATCAACGAACGTGTAATTTCACTTTCCACAAAAAGGTGGTTTTAAACGAGTACCTGACACAGGGAAAATCACAGCTTTCCGGGACACCGATGAGCTGAGCCGCACTCTGACACCGTTTTCTTTGATCCTGAGTAGTACCGCTTGGTCCTGTAAGGTAAATAAACAGGTAAAAACACACCTTGCTTTCTGTCCATTGGATTTATATTTACTTGTTTTTTTTTACATTGATCAAAGGCTCATGGAGGAGTTTGTACATCTATTATGTGCAAGATAAAGACCTGAGGAGTAATGACGGAAGAACAAATGTGTTTTGAACTTCGGATTGCAGCACATTGGAGGCAGCTGCACAGATGTGTGTGTGTGTGTGTGTGTGGTTGAGTGTGTTTGTGTGTGTGTGTGTGTGTGTGTGTGTGTGTGTGTGTGTGTGTGTGTGGTTGAGTGTGTTTCTGTGTGTGTGTGTGTGTGTGTGTGTGTGTTTATGTGTGGTTGAGTGTTTGTGTGTGTGCGCGTGTGTGTGTGTGTGTGTGTGTGTGTGTGTGTGTGTGGTTGAGTGTGTTTGTGTGTGTGTGTGTGTGTGTTTCAGTGTGTGTGTGTGTGTGTGTGTGTGTTTACGTTGTGTGTGTGTATGTTTACGTGTGTGTGTGTGTGTTCACGTGTGTGTGTGTGTGTGTGTGTGTGTGTGTGTGTGTGTGTGTGTGTAATGGAAATGAATGTAGAAGGAAGTAGGGGACGGGGAAGACGGAGAAAGACTTGGCTAAAGATGGTGTTAGAAGAAATGCGGGCAAGGGGGTTAACAAGGAGAGATGCAGAAAATAGGGCAAAATGGAGAAGATTGTCATGGGGACCGCAAGGCTAACCCCCGCTCTAGCAGGGAAAATGGCCTTAAAATGCATGTTGTTGTTGTGTGTGTGCATGTGTTTGTGTGTGTGTGCGTTTATGTGTGTGTGTGTGTGTATGTGTGTGTTTATATGTGTGTGTGTGTGTGTGTGTGTGTGTGTGTGTGTGTGTGTGTGTGTGTGTGTGTGTTTATGTGTGTGTGTGTGTGTATATATATCTGTGCGTGTATGTGCGTGTTTGTGTGTGTTTGTGTGTTTGTGCGCATGTGTGCACACACATATACAGTCGTGGCCAAAAATATTGACACCCTTGCACTGTTTTTCAAAGAATGCATCATTTCTTCCAGAAAATTATTGAAATTAAAAAATATTTTGTTATCCCCATTGGTATTTCTTTGGTTTTCAGTGGAACAAAACAAAAAAAAGTTGAAAAAATTATTAAATCTTAGCTTAATCCACACAGAAATCCCAAAATGGTCCAGGCAATATTATTGGCACTTCTTCATCCTTCCGAGGTCGGCAAATTGAGTACCAGCTCACTGGTAATTCCCTGTGTGTCGCAAGAGGCGACTAACAGGGTTGGTGGCAGGAAGGGCATCCGGCCGAAAAACATTGCCTCAAATAAAGGGGACCACGATGCCCGAAAAGGCCAACCCCTGCTCTGTGGGGAAAAATGGCCTCTAAAGGTGGTTCTTCTTCTTATTATTTTAGAAGTTGTTAGAAATAATTAGATTACAAGCAGGTGAATCTCCTTGACTTTGAAATTGAACTCACCTGTGGTGAGTTGTAGGTGCCTGCAATATAAAAACCAGTTTGAATAGAGAAAAGGAGTCATTCTGCTGTTTTGTTTCACTGTGTGTCATGGAGAAAAAAAAGAAAACCAGAGAATTGCCCGAGGAGGTCAGACACAAGATTGTAGCCAAGCATGGACAATCTCAAGGCTACAAGTCCATCTCCAGAGACCTTGATGTTCATGTGTCCACCGTACGCAATGTTATCAGGACGTTTAAGGCCAATGGCACTTTAGCCAACCTGGCAGCAAGAGAAAACTTGATCGAAATTGCAGCGAATGATTGTTCGAATGGTGGAGAAAGCACCTCGGATCACCTGCCAAACAGATTCAAGCTGACCTTCAGACACAAGGTACGACAGTTTCAACTCGCACCATCCGTCACCAACTCAATGAAAGGGGGTTCTATGGTAGGAGACCCAGGACACCACTGCTGCTGAGAGTTTTCCAAAACACACCTGAACAAGCAAAAAAATCCTTCTGGGAGAATGCCCTGTGGACAGATGAGACCAATTTAGAGCGTTTTGGGAAAGCACATCATCTCTATGTTTACAGAAAACAAAATGAAGCCTTCAAAGAAAAGAACACCTTCCCTACAGTCAAACATGGAGGAGTTTCAGTGATGTTTTGGGGTTGCTGTGCTGCCTGTGGCACTGGTTGCCTTGAATGTGTGCATGGCATCATGAAATCAGGAGATTACAAAGGCATTTTGGAGCACACTGTTCAACCCAGTGTCAGAAAGCTGGGTCTCCGTCAAAGGTCATGGGTCTTGCAGCAGGACATTGACCCGAAACACACTTCAAAAAGCACCCAGGAATGGTTCAAGACAAAACACTGGACTGTTCTGAAGTGGCCAACAATGAGTCCAGATCTATATCCCATTGAACACCTGTGGGGAGATCTGGAAACAGCAGTTGGGAGAAGGTACCCTTCAAATCTGGGAGAACTGGAGCAGTTTGCACAACAAGAGTGGGCCAACCTGCCAGTAGAGAGGTGTAGGAAGCTCATTCATGGCTATAAGAAGCGCTTGACTGCAGTTATTTTGTCCAAAGTCTGTGCTACCAAATATGAAGTCTACGGTGTCAATAATTTTGTCAATGCCATTTCTTTTTATTTTCTGATTTAAAAGGATATATTAAGTTCTGAATCAAAAACAAAGGTTCTGTGATTAGTCAGGTTCACTATGTTAACAAATATAATTTCGTTCAAAATTTTGGGAGATTAGCAAACTTATACATTTTTGGAATCATCAGAGCATGGATAATCCGAAAATCAATGTTGGCATTTGCACAGACACAGATTTTGAATTTTCAAAATGGCCGCCATAAAATACATATTTTGTGCTATCTCAGCTTCTAGTCAACCTCGAAACTTAATTAAATATGCTAATCCTATGTTTTCTGGGTCAAGGAATCCAATAAAGGCCTCAATAAAGGCAAATCTTGTCTACCGCTCCCTATGTTATATGTTTTATGTGTCGGTTTGTCTTTCTGTGTGATTAATGTTCGCTCTTTCACGAGCCTCGATATTGTATACAAAAAAAAATAAAAAAAAAATAAAAAAAAAATAAAAAAAAAAAAAAAAAAATAAAAATAAAAATAATAATAGTGCTCAGGATTATAGAAAAGCAACAAAGGTAATTGAAAACCATTGTCTTTATATTTGTGATATAACTGTATTACATAATACATGATATTGCAAGTCCTTTAAAGTTATAGGTATGGGTTTATAAACCAAGAAAGCAGCCTTGTTAGTATCAGGTTGAACTATAAGTCCTATACACAGGATCGACTAGGTCTTTTCCGTTCAGGAACATGCTTTTACAGATCTTCATCATTGTCCTGAGTGTCATTTTCGCAAAGGTGTCTACGCAAATGCCAACATTAATTTTTGGATTCCTCATGCTCTGAATATTCCAAAAATGTATAGTTTTGCTAATCTCCAAAAATTATGAACGAAAAAAATAGTGAACCTGACTAGATATTTACAGTGAAATAAAGAATTGTGGAGACCAAATACTTTTGTCAATTTCAACTTATTTTTCGGGAAAAATGTGAGTTATTTGAAAAAAGTGCAAGGGTGCCAATATTTTTGGCCACGACTGTATATACCTTAGCATAGGTCCGCTCAGATAGCTCAGTGGCTGAGCACTGGCACAGTTCACCAGAGGACTTGGATTTCATTACTGGTTTTGGCTTGCAATTTTCCCACATATTAAGATTGATATACACATGTGTTAATTTATACAGAATGTCCCACAAGTCTGGAACCATCCCATAAAAAAACACTTCATGAATCACTTCCTATTTTTATAATCACACTAGCCGAAAGCACCCGGCATTGCCCGGGTTCTTTTTGAATGAATTTACTACTATAATTCAGCTTTTACTCGCGGCCGTAGAAGATTGACTACTATAATTCAGCTCAGCTTTTAATTGCGAAATGGGCCAGCCCGGCCGAAGCGGCCTCGGCCGGCCTCGTCACCGAGCCTATAACCTTCCCGGGGCCCGTCCCTACATTTTTAGTTCTTTTTGAATGAATTTACTTCGATAATTCAGCTTTTACTCACGGCCGTAGAAGATTGCTACTATAATTCAGCTCAGCTTTTAATTGCGAAATGGGCCCAGCCCGGCCGAAGCGGCCTCAACCAGCCTCGGCACCTAGACTATAACCTTCCTGGGGCCCGTCCCGACATTTTTTGTATTAGAGGTTTTCTCCTATCTTTCACCGTTCAGGAGATTAATGCGTGCAGACAAACAAACAAACAAACAAAAACTTTCTTTTATATATATATAGAAGATAGAAGATAGATAGATTGATAGAAGATAGAAGATATAAATCATGAATTACTTATTTTGCCGGGTGGTTCCAGAGTTATGGGACACCCTGTATTTTGGAATTTTATTGGTCTAAGAGTGAGTTTGGCCTGCAAAGCCAAACACCATCTCATCAACCTCTGGTTTTTATTTTTCATTTTTTGAATGAAGGTTAAGGGGTTGTTACGAGAACGAGATTTCCTTGGCTCTATCGGTAAGAGGAATCTGCCAATACCCTTTCAGCAAGTCAAACTTAGTTACAAATTTAGCTGGGCCTATTCTATCAATACAGTCATCAATCCTCGGGATGGGATATGAGTCGGTCTTGGTCACTGCATTAACCCGTTTTAAATCCGTACAACAACGAAAACTGCCATCGGGTTTTGGAACCAACACACATGGTGAGCTCCATTCACTGCTGCTTGGTTCGATGATGTCATTCTCCAACATATACTGAACCTCCTTCCGAAGATACTCCATCTTCACAGGGTTCATCCGATAGGGGTGTTGTTTCACAGGTGTGGCTTCCCCCACCTCAATATCATGATATACCAGGTCAGTACGACCAGGTACATCTGTGAACAAATGTGCAAATTCAAAAATTAGGCTGGATAGTTGTCCTTGTTGTTCCCTCGTCAAATGACCTAATTTCTCATCTAAATGACTCAACACTTCTGTGTTCGTCAATCTGGGACAAGCCTGGTCATCAAAGTTATCAAACTTCACACAGGCCTCAACCTCTGGATTCTCTTGCACCCCGACGACAGCCACGACAGGTGAGACAGGAACCATTTCTTCCACAGGCTTCCTCTCATGATATTTCTTCAGTCGGTTGACATGACACAGCTGCCGCTTTTTCCGTCAGTCGGGAGTTGTCACCACGTAATCTGTTTCATAAACCCTCCTTTCGATTGCATAGGGACCAAAATATCTAGCCTGTAGTGGCTGACCTGGAACAGGAAGTAACACGAACACTCGGTCTTCAGGACTGAAATTTCTTATCTGAGATTTCTTGTCATGTCTCACTTTCATTTTATCCTGTGTCGCTTTCAGGTTTCTTCTCGCAACTTCACAAGCCTTTGCCAATCTGTGCCTAACCGTTGACACATACTCCACCACTGTTGACTGTGACTCCTCCTGTAGCCACTGTTCTTTCACAAATTTCAACGGTCCTCGCACTGCATGTCCAAACACAAGTTCAAAAGGACTGAACCCCAATGACTCCTGAACAGATTCCCTCATAGCAAACAACAATAAGGGTATTCCTTCATCCCAATCCTTGTCACATTCAAAACAATATGTTCTGATCATATTCTTCAATGTCTGGTGAAACCATTCCAAGGCACCTTGGCTCTCGGGATGGTAAGTACTTGATATTACTTGCTCCACTCCCAACAGGTGTACCACTTGCTGAAAAAGTGTTGACATGAAATTGGAACCCTGATCAGACTGGATGACCTTAGGTAGGCCAATCAAAGTGAAAAATTTAATCAAGGCCTTCACAAAAACTGCCGCAGTAATTGTTCTAAGAGGCACTGCCTCTGGGAACCTTGTGGAAGCGCACATGATGGTCAACAAATACTGATGTCCAGCCTTAATTTTAGGAAAGGGGCCTACACAGTCAATAATGACACGGCTAAATGGCTCTTCAAAAGCTGGAATTGGTTTTAAAGGTGCGGATGGGACTTTCTGATTAGGTTTTCCCACCAGCTGGCAAGAATGGCAAGATTTACAGAACTCCGCCACATCACGTCGCAATCCTGGCCAGAAAAAATGTACCAATATTCTGTCACAGGTCTTATTCACTCCAAGGTGCACAGCCAAAGGTGTCTCATGCTCCAAACTCAATATCTCCTTCCGGTACGGCGGTGGCACCACAATTTGGTAATGAACTTTCCACTCATCGTTTGCTGGCACCTCCGGTGGTCTCCATTTTCTCATGAGTATTTCTCCTTTCATGAAGTAACCAACAGGTATCTTCATAACCTCTTCCTCTGTAACGGCTTTACCAATTAAACTCCGGATCTCCGAATCTCCGTGTTGTTCTTCAACAAGTCTCTTTCGGACCAGCACTGTTTGCTCAACCTCATTCCCAGATATCTACGACGGACACTCCATTTCCTCTTTGGTTCCAGATACCACCTTTTCCTTAAGTTCCTTGATGTCACTCCCTTTCCTATTACCTCTTTCAGAATTTTCCTCCAATACCTCTAAGGAACCCAAATCCACATCACCTTCCTTCTCCTTCTCTTCAGAGCGCTTCCTACCCATAGCACGAGTCACTGCACAGGATGGAAAGATACCCGGAATCTCCTGCTCTAACTGTGCGGTGTTATTTTCCATATTGGGCTTTTCAACCAACATTGGATTACCAGAAACTCGACCACCGGCCAAATCATTCCCGATAATAAAAGAGATTCCCTCTACAGGAAGAGTGGCTTGTAAACCTACGGTGACTGGTCCTGACACCAAATCAGACTTCAAATGGATGACATGAAGTGGAGCTTTAACATAGCCACCAACCCCCTGTAAAAGAACACTAACACCAGTTGCTGTCTTCTCTGACAATGGCAAAATGCCCTCAAGCATCAAAGATTGACGTGCTCCTGTGTCCCTCAATACCCTAACAGGTCTCTGGTTCGTTAATTCTCCATCCAGTGACACAAACCCCTCTGAAATAAAAGGTTTGTAACCCTCTTGAAAAAGGTCGTTCTGTGATGCTGTAACTTTGGCATGGGAACCTTCACAAGGCACTGTCCTCCAAGGACGATTTCTCGCATTTGCCAATGCATTCGGAGTTGTACTAGTCTGACTCCGCTCCTGATTTTTCCTTTTCAGGGCGTAACATTGGGACAGGTTTCTTGCAAAAAGCGCAGGTAGGCCCGGAGGAAAAACTCGTCGTCTGCCTCGGGCCCCCCGGAAGACAAGTCTGTCTTGGAACTGTAGTCTTCTGAGCCCTAAAAGTCGCGGTATCAGTTTTGTCCCCATAGTCATCTCTCGGCCGCCTCCATGAACATTTGTTCTCCGCCCCTGATTTACCACAACTCCCCTGGCTAACTCGAGGCGGGAAGTTAGGTTTGTGGAACCCCATCCTGTGTGTCAAAGCATTGTCATCTGCCATGGTTGCTGCCTCATACAACTCTGGTACTTTCTTTTCATCCAGATGTACTTTAATGTCCGCGTGGACACACTGTTTGAATTCCTCCACCAAGATCAATTTTCGCAACAGTTTCAAGTCTTTCCCAATCTCCTTCGAGTCACACCACCTATCAAACATGGTTTCCTTCATTCTGGCAAACTCCACATGGGTCTCACTCTCCCTCTTCTTGGCATTCCTGAATTTTTGCCGGTAAGCTTCAGGGACCAATTCATAGGCTTTGAGAATGGTTTTCTTCACTATCTCATAATCTGCACATTGGTCAATAGGTAAAGCCGAATAGATATCTTGAGCTTTACCCACCAAAACACTTTGCACGAACATAGTCCAGGACCCCACAGGCCATTTTAGCATTTGAGCCACTTTCTCAAAGTATAAAAAAAACTTGGCTACCTCCTTTTCATTGAAGGGTGGAACCAGCCTCACCTGCCTACCAACATCCCAAGTGTTCTGACTAGTTGTCAAACTAGCCGGCATGGATACTACTTCTCTCCGTTCTCCCATTAATTCCAGCTCCTTGAGTTTAAGTTTAAGTTCCTTCTGATACTGCATGTCAAGTTCCTTTAACTCCCTTTCGGCTCTCCTTTCCTCTGCTTTTCTTTCTTTCTTCAGCTCTCCTTTCCTCTGCTCTTCTCTCCTCGAGTTCTCGTTCCTGTTCTGCTCTTCTTTCCTCGAGTTCCTTTTCAGCTCTCCTTTCCTCTGCTCTTCTCTCCTCGAGTTCTTTTTCAGCTCTCCTTTCCTCTGCTCTTTCCTCTGCTCTTCTTTCTTCTTCAGCTCTCCTTTCCTCTGCTCTTCTCTCCTCGAGTTCTTCTTCAGCTCTCCTTTCCTCTGCTCTTCTCTCCTCGAGTTCTTTTTCAGCTCTCCTTTCATCTGCTTTTAACCTTTCCTGGCTCTGAAGTTGCATCTCCATTTTCCGGAGCTCCACATTTTCTTTTTCCTCGGGTAACCAATCCAAGGCTACCTCTTTCCATGTTCCTTGTCCCACCAGAGATTCTACCACCAATGTCTGCATCTCTGCTTTCTTCATATTAACTCGGACCTCCAAGTTAAAATATTTGGCCAATATCAAGAGTTCCGATCTTTTAAACGCTTGGAACTGTGCCTCATTAGGGGACGCCGCAAACTTTTCTGCGTCAAACACCATGATGACTATCAGTTAGCACCTGTTAACCTTCACACAAAAAAATTTCAAATTTTTTTTTTTTTGAAAAATTTGGGAATGTTAGAAAAATTCCAAATTGGGGAATTTTGGTAATGTTAGAGAATTCTATCCCGGACGAAATTGTTCGTGAATTTAATCCCGGACGAGCCCCCAATTTCTGTAACATGCTCCTCCCCAAACCCCGGTCACGGTGTACCTCCGAGCCCCGAGAGGAGTCACGGCAGAAAGATGTGTTATTCTGTATGTCAAAGATCAATGGTGAAACCACACCAATGGTTATCAACAAACAAGTATTGTATTAAGATCACACAAGAATAACAGTACAACAACAATAGCAATCAATTGTACAACCAATATATATTTCCTACGATGGTACCATCAGGTTCGTACAATATAACTCACTGTGCTCCAAGTGAGCGATAAGAAGAACATTCCCAATGTCTCTATTCCGACATCAAGCCAAAGTCCATCCGCTCCAGTAATCATCAGAACAATGTCTAATCGAGACCAGAATCCCGTTCGGATGGCAGTCACAATCACGCGGCCAAAGCTGCGCAAAGGCGACTGGGAAATCACACCCTCGGGTCTGGACGTTCCACGGCTCCCACTCGGCGAACCGCAGATTTCCCCTCAAAAGTCACGTTGCACACACACACCAGATTAATGTCTGAATGCAGTGAAAATGGTTGAAGCAAAGTGGAAAACCTTTCGCGATGCGCAAAGCGCGCGAGTCAAAATGGCCGACGGCCCGTTCTCGTGGCGTAACGGCACTCTGATGATCCTCTCCGGAATCAACCGCAAAACCTGTCATGCAGGTTTACCTGTCATAGTGATGACAACTCTGTCGCAGGAATCCCTTTCCCGGGAAACCCAAAGTTCACTCCTGACCCTCGTTCGCCAATCGTTCGCTCCAGACCTCAAAGCAGCTAGGCTTCTTGTCCGACTCACTCGCTCCGCCTTCTCTTCCTCCTTCTCCTCTTCGTCGTCGTCCGGTTCCGGTTTCATTTAAAACATTAACTTTTTTACCTTTTGAAAATAGTAATCTCATTTTCCCTTAAACGTCAACAATAATAGTACATGGAATGAAAAATGTTTACAGTGGATGAAAACCACAACAACGGAAGTGACGAATCCGTAACACATGGAACAAGCCAGTTGTTATTGGTCGCTTTCAGAAAGTCATTGATGAGCCGGCTGGGTTTTTACCGACAATCCAACATCAAAAAGGTTTATTCATCGATGCAAACTGTAAAGTTAAACTAACAGGATCGCTCGGTGGTGTGACACAACAAGGAGTCGACAACAACACAACAACCTGCAGACAAGAGCTGACGATGGCAGTCACATGTTGGGCTTCTCCCTCCATCACGAGACCATTAGGGTTCAGAATTTCCTGTAAAAACAACAACATCGAAACATCATCCTTCAAACAAGGCCACAGTTATACTTGATCATATCAACATTGCATTTGTCACAAGACAATCTGCTAATGTCATGTACTCCCGTTAAACAGACAATTGAACTCTCAGACCTGCACCGTATTGGAATATTGTAATGAATGAAGTTTTCTTGGAATTGGTCACTGAGAAATGATTCCATTTTAGAAATGGCTCTGTGGACACCCGATCATAAAGGAGACCACTCCTCACACGACGGCATACACGCGTTTACGTACGATGTAAACAGCTCCTCGTGGAACGCAGACATCCTTACTATAATTCATGGACCGGTGTTTGTTTGTTGCTCTACTCCTCCTGTAGTTGTGGCCTGATTACACCCAAACTTGCTACATAGTATTAGTACGATCCCAATTCGTGTATAGGGGTGTTTTATATTTGCCGGTGGTCTTGGACTTGGGAGTGGAGTGAGGTGGGGGGGGGGGGGGGGGTATGTGGGGAGGTACAAATTCTCTATGTAGATGGTCAGATTTCAAAATCACAGACTGGTCAAACAAGTGGAACATGTCTTTCAATCCTGACAAATCTCACACTCTCACTATATCTCTCCGAAAAAACCGACTGGACAACCCTCCCATCCACTTTCTCAACAATCCTCTCCAAGAAGTTCTGTCGCTCAAGCTTTTGGGTCTCACTATCTGCCATGATCTTTCTTGGGAAAATCACATTTCCAAGCTGGCCTCCAAAGCCAGTCGTCGACTGGGCATCCTCCGTCGTGCGAAGTCCTTCCTTGGCACACCTGAGCTCCTCACCACATACAAGGCTTTCATCCGCAGCTCAATGGAGTACTGCTCTCCCCTCTGGGCTGGTGCTCCTGCCTCACACCTAGCTCGTCTTCACGCTGTTGAAACCAAAGCTTACAGAATCATTGGAATCTCCGGCGATATCGCTAACTCTGAGGGCCTTACACTCACTCACTACAGCCAAGTTGGTGGACTTTGTCTTCTACCGACTCCTCTCCAGCTTCCCCCCCCCCCCCCCCCCCCAGCTCTATCTGTGCTCTCTCCCCCAAATATTCCTACAGGTCGCACAAGATCTGCCAGCAACCCTCTTGTGCTAAAACTGCCAAAATCTCGGCTCTCTGCTCACCTTCACTCTTTCATTCCTCTTTTCTCCCACCTCTGGAACAAACTCCCACACTCCCTTCAATCCCTCTCCTCCCTCCAGGTCTTTAAAACAGCTGTTCACCACCATCTCTTATTTCCACCATCCCAAACCTTGATCTTTTCTACCCCCGTTAATTCACCCCAGATCCACTTTTTTGAAATACCGATTTCTTTCCTGGAAGTCCTCGCAGTGTCCATGTGTTTTATACCTCTCCCATCCCCCACCCTTACCATGACCCCCCTCCAACCCTCTCCCTCCCACCCTTCCCATTCCCCCCCTCCTCCAAGCCCTCTCCCTCCCACGGATCTTCCGTTGTCCCTGTTCCCTGCTGTTGTACTTGTGTGCTTTCCTCTCTCTTCCCATCTTGTCTCCCGCTCCCTTTATTGTATGTTTTGTGTGTCGGTATCTTTTATTTTTTTTGGGGATTGATGTTAGCCCTTACACGAGCCTCGATCTTGTATTCCAGGTGAGAGAGGGTATTACAAGTCCTCACCCTTTACAAAACAGTATTCCTGTCCCCACATTTTGCAGTACAGAGGTGTTTTTACCATGCGCTCGCGAAGCAAAAAGCGGGGATAAGCAATCGGGTGCGTACATGTGCCATATGTGTGCCGTACGTGTGCCGAATGTGTGCCGTACGTGTCGTACGTGTCGTACATGTGCCGAATGACGTACGTGTGCCGTGTGACGTACGTGTGCCGTGTGACGTACCTGTGTCGTGTGACGGACGTGTGCTGTATGCCGTACGTGTGCCATGTCTGCATATTATTACCCTGTGCTCGCGAAGCGAATAGTGGGGTTAAGCAATCGGTTACGTACGTGTGCCATATGTGTGCCGTACATGTGCCGTACATGTGCCGTACATGTGCCGTACATGTGCCGTGTCTGCATTTAAAAAAATAATTTTCTCGGCAACCGTTTTTTTTATTGTATACAAGATCGAGGCTCGTGAAAGAGCGACCATTAATCACACAGAAAGACAAACAGACACATAAAACAAATAACATCGGGAGCGGTAGACCAGATGGGGAGAGAGGGGGAAGGACACAAACACAACATTTGAGAGCAGGGACCGAGAGACATGGAGACATCGAGAGAACTGTGGGAGGGAGAGGGCTTTGGGGGGGAGGCATGGGAAGGGTGGGGGTGGGAGAGGTATAAAACATATGGACACTGCCAGGACTTCCAGGAAAGAAGTTGGAATTTCAAACAAGGTGGATCTGGGGTGAATTAGTGGGGGTAGAAAAGATCAAGGTTTTGGATGGGGGAAGATAAGAGATGGTGGTGAACAGCTGTTTTAAAGACCTGGAGGGAGGAGAGGGATTGAAGGGAGTGTGGGAGTTTGTTCCAGAGGCGGGAGAAAAGAGGAATGAAAGAGTGAAGGTGAGCAGAGAGCCGAGATTTCGGCAGTTTAACCATCAGAGGGTAGCTGGCAGATCTTGTGCGACCTGTTGGAATATTTGGGGGACAGAGCACAGAGAGAGCTGGGGGAGCAAGGCCGGAGAGGAGTCGGTAGAAGACAGAAAGACCACCTACCTGCCTGCGGTGAGTGAGTGAAAGGCCCTCAGAGATAGCTTCATCGCGGGAGATTCCAATGATTCTGAAAGCTTTGGATTCAACAGCGTGAAGCCGAGCCAGGTGTGAGGCAGGAGCACCAGCCCATAGGGGAGAACAGTATTCCATTGAGCTGCAGATGAAAGCCTTGTATGTGGTGAGGAGCTCAGGTGTGCCTAGGAAGGACTTCGCACGACGGAGGATGCCCAGTCGGCGACTGACTTTGGAGGCCAGCTTGGAAATGTGGTTTTCCCAAGAAAGATCATGGCAGATAGTGAGACCCAAAAGCTTGAGCGACAGAACTTCTTGGAGAGGATTGTTGAGAAAGTAGATGGGAGGGTTGTCCAGTCGATCTTTTCGGAGAGACATAGTAAGAGTGTGAGATTTGTCAGGATTGAAAGACATGTTCCACTTGTTTGACCAGTCTGTGATTTTGTCCAGCAACCGTTGGTCCAATTGACATGAAATTTTAACGTAGGAGCGCCTCTGCCTGTATATTTTTTTGCTGATGATTGTGACGCCATAGGTCACGTGGTTTCGGACGCCATCTTGGAAAAACGTTACACCTCTATGTCTCCCAAACCGCACAATGGAAAAAATTGAAACATGTCTCATTGTCAAGTACACCCCATGGGGAATAAGATATGTTAAGAATGATCTCATAGGTGCCTCCATTATGATGTCATAATTGACAAGTACAACACTTGATCTGATCAGTATGAAAAAAAATTCCTCTGCAACTGTTAGTCCGATGAACACGAAATTTTCAGAATATGAGCAGCTCCTCCTGTACAATTGTTCTAATGATAATTATGACGTCATAGTTCACGTGGTACAGGCACCATCTCGGAAAAATCGAAAAAGGTTACACCTCTACATCTCCGAAACCGCTCCATGGAGAAAATTGAAACATGGCTCATTGTCAAGTACTCCCCTTGGGGAATAAGATATGTTAATGATGATGTCATTGGTGCTGTAATTATGACGTTATAATTTGACAGGGACAACGCTTAGCCTGATCAGTTTGAAATTTATTGAGCGTAATCTATGCAACAATTATATTAGAGAATATAAATTTATGATGTCATCGCTCACATGGTCTGGCGGTCATATTGGATCAAAGGAAAAAAAAAACCTTTAAAAACAGAAGAGTTGGCTCGCACTAAGTTGACTGCGCAGGGTAAGTATTCGATGAATACCATCCAGTTCACTTTATGTAGCAGGCATGTTTTTGCTTCAGCAACGTAACCCGGGTTATTTTTTATTTTTCGGGAGCGATTGAGGGAGTTTGTCAGTTGCCTATACACCGCCAAATAAAGGTATGTGTCAGAAGAATGTGTTGCATGCTCATAACAAAGTCGCCCGCATGGCGGGTAATCCGCTAGTGTTCAATAGTTATGAACTCAGGAATGAGGAATTTCATAATTGATTGCGAGACTTGTAAACTGCATGACTGTGTGTGTACTCACATTGAATTTATTAACGTGTAATAAGTCTTATTTCGATGTCGATCTCCCATGGGTTCCGACTTCCGACAAAAGATGAAACGAGACACCGTTTTGGGATTGTAGTTTGTGAACCGCACCTGTCATACCCACACAAGGGAGTGCAGACATGGCCCAGTACCGTACTGGGTTTTTTTATTAACTTTGTGCGGACAGAACGCTCTGTGGGTAGACCGAGCTGCATGTGAGGTCAATGGCAAATGTGTCGATATACAGACTTGGCATTTAATATGGATTTTTTTTTTTTGTGGGGGTGAACTTACTTTTCAAGATGTCTTAGAACCAAAAGTTCATTGGAATTATGTTTAAATTATTCTAGATTTTGTTAATGTGACCTTTAAAAGAAACAAAAACCACATTTGACATTTCGAAACAAATAAATTGATCCTTGAAAGTGATGGAAACTGATATCGAACTCAATTCATGGACAGTACTGTGTTAAACTTCTGTACGTTTTCCAGAAGTATCTCTTTATTTTGCACATTAGCCAAAAAATTATTTAACAAAAACAAAAGTTAAATTACGACTGGGATTACGGACAGTAAAATTACAGTTCAGTACTTCGTGTAACCCCCACGAGCATTCAGGAGAGTACGTACACGTTGAGGCATGCTGTTCACGAGATTTGCCAAGGTTTGGACATGAATCGCTTGCCATGCAGTTACAATAGCCTGCTGCAATTCATGCACAGAGGCAGGCTGCTGGTCCAAGTGGTCGATTTGGCGCGTTAATTCTGCCCACAAGTTCTCTTTCGGATTCATATCCGGGGACATGGCAGGCCACTCCATATGCTCTACACCACGGTCAGCAAGAAAGTGTTGGATCATGCGAGCACGATGAGGCCGTGCATTGTCATCTTGGAAGACAAAGTTTCCTTGAAAGGCTACACGAGCAAATGGAAGCAATGTTTCTTCCAGAATGGCCCTGTACTTGAACTGGTTCAGGTTTCCATTCAGAACAACCAGGTCAGTTTTGCCCCCTGCATGAAAAGCAGCCCAAACGGTCACCCCACCACCTCCAGCTTGGACTCTTGGCACTATACAATCTTTGTTGTAGGCTTCATGCACTTGTCTGCGCACTCGGACGCGGCCATCTTGACGATAGACCAGAAATCTAGACTCGCCACTGAAGTTCACATGATTCCAGTGTCCTGGCTGCCATTGACGGTGCTCTCTGGCCCACTGCAATTGGCGCTGGCGGTGTTGTCTGGTCAGGCGTGGCTTTCTCAGGGGATGCCTGGCCCGATAGCCTGCTTGAACCAGTCGTTGGTTGACTAGCCTTCTGGATACAGGCACATTTGTCAGTTGCTGCCACTCAGCCCTAAGCCGATTAGCTGACTTGGTACGGCCATTGCGGACTAACCGGTGCAGCTGGCGATCATCCCTCCTTGTGGCTCTGCGGGGATGTCCTGGCCTCGGTATTGGAGTAGGGACACCCCTCTGAGCATTTCGTTTCAGGATCTTTGACACCTGACCTTGAGTGATGCCATACTGCCGAGCAATAGCACGCTCTTTAATGCTGTAATTTCGTAAAGCCACCACTCCATGACAAACAGCATTGTCGAGTTGACGGACCATCTCCAGAGGAAGCGGCAATAACTTTTGGAGACGTGCAGCAGTTGTTTTCCACTAATACAGAACGCAACAACCCTTGTATAGTGTAGCAGCATAGCAAACCTGTTGTGCATTTTGTGATACAAGCACCAAATTTGGCACAAATGTACATTAATATGTTGCGAACATTTTCAGATATTGGGCCACTTGAAATTCCGTAATTATTTTTTTCAAATTTTTTCAAATTTCGTAATTTCAAATTTTTCGGGTGCCACCGTCACAATTTCGGTCTTCGAGGCCGGCCGATATAGTGGGGCGGCTTAGCCCAAATATTCAAAAGAATTGTGCATTTTGTGATACAAGCACCAAATTTGGCACAAATGTACATTAATATGTTGCGAACATTGTGTGGTCAGCAATGAAGACGAGAGTCTGAATTACATGTATGCAAAAGACCTTGTGAACCAGTGAAGCAAATACACGGGTAAGCATGAATTAAATCTAGGGCATGATATAATTTCCATGATGTTTACCTCGACACTCAATGGTGGAAGGAGGTAATGTTTTGATCCCAGCTTGTCTGTATGTCTGTTTGTCTGTTAGTCCACAAATTTCCAGACAAAGCTTGTAGTAGTGGTAGTTGTAGTGGTAGTGGTGATAACAGAAATTGTTATATAGAACTGAACTTATATTATTATTATATGCAGAAAATAACTTCATTTCTATATGCCCTGCAGTGGACAGGTTAATTGGTTTATGCACTGAAGGGGTCACCCTGGTGTGCACTGCTGTGTTCTGCCTCACTGAGTTGTTCAGGTATGATGTACTCAGCACAAGCTTCCGGTCGGCCCGGAGGTGGGGGTGCGGGGCCTGTCACGGAACGTCAAAACAAACGGCCTGCCGGGGCCGCCCAAAAGTCGGGCGTGAGGGGCGCGTCCACTAATGGAACGCCTCTCGCTTCCCAGATCGAGGGCCACGTGGTCAGGAGAACCTCGTCCCTTCCGGTCACACTTTGCCTATCGGCCGGCCTCGAAGACCGAAATTGCGACGGTGTCACCCGAAAAATTTGAAATTACGAAATTTGAAAAAAAAATTACGGAATTTCAAGTGGCCCAATATCTGAAAATGTTCGCAACATATTAATGTACATTTGTGCCAAATTTGGTGCTTGTATCACAAAATGCACAATTCTTTTGAATATTTGGGCTAAGCCGCCCCACTATGTATACCCGACTGTGAAGCCAATCGTCAAATGCACCTGTCCGTACATTTTGCCACGCCACCTGTGATATAATCCTGTTGTTGACTTATTGCTGCGACAGACAATCAGTGACATGGTTCTTTTAACAAATAAATGACCAAAGTGTAAAAGAAACTCACCAGATTGATATACTGAGTTAAGAAAGTAAACCCAATAGTGGGGGGGCC
Source organism: Myxine glutinosa (assembly GCF_964187855.1). Taxonomy (NCBI): domain Eukaryota; kingdom Metazoa; phylum Chordata; class Myxini; order Myxiniformes; family Myxinidae; genus Myxine; species Myxine glutinosa. Next base: position 4,174,772 of record NC_136261.1, on the reverse strand, counting down.
AATGTAGCAGATTGAAATGCCCGGTGAAATTGCTTGTTAATTTTTGGACACTGGTTGGGCTGTCTTTAGGGATGATATAAGTTCTAGAAAAAATATGTCTCCAATTGTTTCAAGTTCTTTATGGCGGCCATTTTGGATTTTCAAAATGGCGGATGTCGAAAACGTAAAATTCCATTATCTTGGCTTCTAAATGACCTAGAGTTTCGATTCTGGTGTCCAGTTGTACATTTTTGGGGATAGAGAATTGAATGAAACCTTCTTTAATAACCTACAAGGGATAAAAATAGGTTTTTATGGCACAGCCGAACCAGTGTCCAAAATCTAACTTAATGCACATCTATCTTAATTGTTATTTGTTATTTGTATGTTCCAGATTCGTGACCCTGAGCTATGATGGAGCCAAAAAGCAAGAAAACCAAGAAAGAAACTGATTTCACACTTTGCATTCAGTGCCAGGATCCCCAAGGTGCACTAGTGACTGAGCCAGCACTGGGCTCATATGCAAAGTTTCTCCAGTTCATCCAGGAGAGGGCACGATATGGTGATGCCGACTTCAAACAGATCAGCGAACGATTAAGCTGTTTCACTGCCACTGACTTGAGGAACAATAAAGCAAAGTGGCACCGGGCATGTTATGGATCTACATGCAACACTGCTCACCTGGAGCGTGCTAGAGTTCGCCACCAGAAAGCCTGCGAACATGGCGACACCCAGCATCTTCATAAGAGGTGTGGACGTCCTTCTTCTGCACCTGCCGCTGCAAGTACCTCAGGTTCTACGCAAGACGAGACTCTTCGCTTCACACGTTCATCATCAACTCCATTCAACAGAGACCTTTGTTTCTTCTGTCAAGAGGTCACTAAGGAAAGTGTACATGTTGTATGCACGTTCAACGCAGGTAAACAGCTGAAGAAAGCTGTTGAAGAAGGCAGCAACCACAAGTGGAAAGTTCAGCTGAGTGCTGCCATCAGTGCACATGATGCTCATGCGATCGACGTCAAGTATCATCTCCCATGCTGGGTGCAGAATGTCCGTGCTCCCAAGAGTGGGACATCAAGTGATGACAAAGAACACATACTGCAAGAAACTAATGTTATCAAAATAGCCGCAGACATTGAGTTTGTCAGCCTTGTTCGCTCTCTACTCCAAGCTGGTGAAATTCTCAACATGTCTGACCTGAAGTCGGTTTACTCCAGGATTCTTGACAATAATGGTGTGCACAATGTCCCATCACCTACTACCCAAGGCATGAAGGAGAAAATCAACTCTCACATTGATGACGTTCACTTCATGAAACCAAAACGTCGAAACGAGTCAGACTGTGTATTCTCCACTGCCGTGCGTGATGTGATGCAGCTGTCGAAGATGCAATGACGAAGACAAATTAAAAAAACATCGAACAACTGTTTGAGAGTGCCTCTGTTCTCCGCAGTGCCATTGCTTGTCAGAACAAGCACCCATGGCAATTTGAAGGAGAAATGAACACTGATGATGCTGAAAAGCATGTACCCAAAGTACTCTATGCTTTCCTCCGCTGGCTACTGGAAGGACCAGCCACGAGCATTGAGCCAGAGACTATGCGCTCAGCCACTATTCATCGAGATGTTATAACCATCAGTCAGAACATCATGTACGGCTACAAGTCAAAACGCCAAGTCACGTACAAGCCCAAAGAGCCAGATGCACCATTCCGCCATCGCTTAGAATGGCCACAGCAGCTTGCCGTTGCCATTGTAGTCCATCAGTCCACCAGAAACAAGAAGCTTCTGGATTTCCTGCATGGGTTCGGTCTGTCTGTTGATTATAGTCGGATCTTGCGGTTGGAGACACAGCTGGCCAACTCAGTCATAGAGTCTACGACAGAACAGGGTGTATACTTTCCAAGAACCATGCGCATAGGGACGTTTGTCTTCTTTGCAGTGGACAACAGTGACTTCAATGAAGACACACCTGATGGGAAGCGGACACTCCATGCTACAGCCTGGGCACTCTACCAACGACGGGAACATGCACCCTCCACAGATGAACATAGAACACTGACACTACATGACCGAAAGGCCAGACACCGCTCACTCAAGGTTCTGACTGCTCCAGACTTTGTTCCTTGCCAAGCACCAAACAAACAATCTGCCACAGGTACCACGTATAGCTTCAAGACACGGTCAAACCCAGATGTCACCAAGCCGTACTCTGCGACGGACACAGTGTGGCTACTTTCACGCACAATCATGCGAACAGCTGAAGCTGAGGACGTACAAGACGACATCATCCCACCAGATGACCAGCTGCAAGCTGCAGAACCCCAGCATGCTGACCCTGTTGGGTCACTCGTCCACGATCCAAAACAACCACCTGGCAGTAGGATCAAGCATCACGATATCCCAACTTGGACAGCCTACAACTCACTGCTCTCCTCTTCGAAGCCTCTGACAGAGGTCAACGCCCTGCCATTGGTAGCAGCACCAGCCCATGAATGGCAAACACTGATAACAGTCTTGAAACAGACACAGCAAATCAACTGCATGGTCATGGGTCCCGATAGGAAGACAGTGATCACCTTAGACATGGCCCTGTATGAGCGAGCCAAACAGCTGGAGATGACCAGAGATGACTGCAAAGGCAAGTGGGTACTGCGACTAGGGGAGATGCACACTGTGATGGCTGCACTGAGGGCTGCTGGGAATGCCATAGAGGACAGTGGTCTTGACGAGGCTTGGTCTGAGGCTGATATCTATGGCCCAACAACGACCAGACAAATACTGGAAGCCAAGCACATGAAGAGGGCTTTGGAGGCCCACATCACCACTGTCCAAGCCCTCTTCGACCTCTATGTGGACGAATTCTTCCAAGAGCATCCCCATCTGAGGGGCCCATGTACCCAGTCAGCACAACAGGTTGCCCAGAGCTGTCATCTACACAACCGAGAGGAGATGACAAGCGCGCAGAACAACATGCTAGCTGTCCTCGAGTCAAACGAAGTCCTGGAGGCCATGGCAAAGTTTGATGAGAGGAAAGAAGCCAAGAGTCCACTGTTCAAGTTTGTGCGACGCTACATGCGGATGATAATGCTGATATACACATTCATCCGTGCCACCCGTGATGGACAATTTGAGCTTCACCTGTCTTCACTGGATGAGATGTGCATATACTTCTTTGCACATGACAAACAGAAATATGCCAGGCTGACTCCCCGGTACCTTGCAGAGATGAAGGCCCTGAAGATGACAGATCCAGGGATCTACCAAGAGTTCATGGATGGGAACTTCAGTGTCCATAAGAATGAAATCCCCTTCTGTGCTGTAGGTGTGGACCATGCACTGGAGCACATCAACAGGATCATGAAGGTGACAGGGGGTATTGTGGGCATTACCCAGAATGCCAGTGCCCGCGAAAGGTTCTTTCTGACAGCACCAGAGCTGAGTAGGCTTGCTGAAGAAGCCTGTCAGATGGCTGGCTCACAATCAGCTACACGCAAGGAGCACCACGACCTATCAACCACAGTCTGGGCTCGGCAGGAAGACAGCATTCGTCGACTGAAGAATGTGATCAGAGAGTCCATGAATCCCATGACGCATGAGGGTGAAGACCTGACGACTATCATCACCAAGGTGGTGATGCCAGCTGAAGTACAGAAGGATGTCTGCAACCAAGATGAGATTGGTCAGAAAGCGTATAACACGTTTGTTGCAGAGCGCATCAACACAAATGAAATCAACCTTTGGGCCAGAATGGGAAAGGTCAAACTGAAGATGTGGAAGAGTGCCAGGAAAGCTGTGAAGCACAAACTGGCAGACAAGGTTGTAGAGCTGAAAGACGACAGGTCACTGTTTGCGCGCATGCTGATCGTGGCCCGCTCACGACCAGAGATCAACTTGAAGGATGCCATAGGTCAATATGAATTCACCGCGCTTCCACGAACCCTCTTTGCAATGGCTGGGACACTACTACCATGCACAGACAAAAGCAAGCTCATGGGCATCCTAGAAGATCTACCCAAGAAGTCAACTGGCACTGGTCAGCAGCCAGACGACGACAATCCTGAACATACTCCACCCCCTCCCAAGAAGGTGACTGTCATAGACGGCATGGCATTAGTGCAAGCAATGGGTAAGCCACAATGGGTCAAAACATGTGCCCAGTGGGCTGGCCATTTCAATGCAACACTGGACTGCAAGACCAACGGGTATGATGAAGTCCACCTCGTGTTTGACCGATATGATCTGCCAAATTCACTGAAAGAGGCCACACGGGAGAGGCGCCAAGGTGGCAAGCCGCCCACTGCTTACCACGTTCAAGACAGCACCCCGATTGGGAAACTGACAGCAAAACAGTTCCTGTCGCACACCAACACCAAAGATGAGCTAACTGTCTATCTGGCAAAGAAAGCTCTGTGTCACTTTGAGGGGACTACCAAGGTCTTCATCGTCACTTCAAGGCAGGATGTCTTCTCCAACTGCATGGATGTACAGCATCTCCGTAGCTCCCAGGAGGAGGCTGATACGAGGATCTTTCTTCACAGTCTAGATGCCGTCCGAAGAGGTGCAACACAGCTGTACATTCAGTCACCTGATACTGATGTATTCATCCTAGCACTCCACCGGTACCATGAACTATGCAAAGACACATACTTCATCACGGGTGTGGGGAACAAGAAGAGGCAAATCTCACTGGAACCAATAGTACATGAACTTGGTGTCAGGAAGGCTGCAGCCCTACCAGGATTCCATGCATTCACGGGAGCAGACCAGACTGGTCGGTTTGCCGGCAAGGGAAAGCTCACATGTTGGCAAGCCCTCAATAGGTGCTCTGTTGAGGTGGTATCTGCGTTTCATGACCTTGGGGCCTCTGAGGAGCTGAGAGCTGACACAGAAAGTGACATTGAGGCATTTGTATGCCAGCTGTATGAGCCTCGTACTACAGTTGTGGATGTGGGCAAGCTGAGGTGGAGACTGTTTACCAAGAAACAGCTAGAGGCACAGAAGCTGCCACCAACACGGGGAGCTTTACATGAAGCCATTGCTCGTGCACATTTCCAGGCCATGGTGTGGCATCAGGCTGATGTACCGGACCCCCAGCTTCCACAACCAACAGAACATGGATGGAGAGCAGAAGGAGATCAGCTGGTGCCCATCACAACCAAGGACCCTCCAGCCCCAGCTGCCATCACACATCTAATCAAATGTAACTGCAAGAAGACCCAATGCATGTCTCACTGCTCATGCAGGTCTCAGCATCTCAACTGTTCTGAGATGTGTATGTGTGGGGCAGATGAAGAGGTGTGTGGTAACACGGGTCAGGAGCGCCCCATGGGAATCGATAACACTGATGATGAGGAGGATGGAGATCCTTCAATGTAACAATGAACACTGCCAACTAAAAATATTGCACAAAGACATTATAAGTGTACATTTGAACACTAAAGTCCAGCCTTTATGTGATTTAGAAGTGAAAATGATGGAAAAAAATATATATATGTGTTGGCATAAGTGCGTGAAAATCCAAGATGGCTGCCATAAGAACCCTTTTGATCATATGTAGGTGTATAAATGTGTGTTTATTGGATTAAGTATCCGCAAATATGTACATTTGGACACCAAAATTAACACTCTAGGTCATTTAGAAGCCAAGATAATGACAATTTCGGTTTTCAACAAACGCCATTTTGATAATCCAAAATGGCTGCTATAAAGAACTTGAAAAAAATGGAGACATATTTTTTCTACAACTTCTATCATCCCTAAAGACAACCCAACCAGTGTCCACAAATTAACATTTGAATTCAACGGGAAAACATTGGCCCCCCCACTACAAGTCAAGAAAGAAAAAATATACCATATTAAATGCCAAGTCTGTAGTTATACGAAGTGTATCATTATAGGAAACGTGTTGTGGGGAAACGTGTTGTGGGGAAACGTGTTGTGGGGAAACGTGTTGTGGGGAAACGTGTTGTGGGGAAACGTGTTGTGGGGAAACGTGTTGTGGGGAAACGTGTTGTGGGGAAACGTGTTGTGGGGAAACGTGTTGTGGGGAAACGTGCTGTGGGGAAACGTGCTGTGGGGAAACGTGCTGTGGGGAAACGTGCTGTGGGGAAACGTGCTGTGGGGAAACGTGCTGTGGGGAAACGTGCTGTGGGGAAACGTGCTGTGGGGAAACGTGCTGTGGGGAAACGTGCTGTGGGGAAACGTGTTGTGGGGAAACGTGTTGTGGGGAAACGTGTTGTGGGGAAACGTGTTATGGGGAAACGTGTTATGGGGAAACGTGTTATGGGGAAACGTGTTATGGGGAAACGTGTTATGGGGAAACGTGTTATGGGGAAACGTGTTATGGGGAAACGTGTTATGGGGAAACGTGTTATGGGGAAACGTGTTATGGGGAAATGTGTTGGTGGAAATGGCATTTTACTGTTGCATCATGAAGGGACCGATGGCATTTGTTGACCTATTTTAGCCAAATAAAGTGGTCATTCCATTGTCCATACTCGTCCAACACAGCAATTCCTCATCATCTAATCTCGTGACAAATGCTGAAAGATGATGTTGAAACAATCCGCCGGCCCCATTTGACCATCGTCGGTCAATCTGTTGGCCAATCAAATGTCAGTATCAATTTGGAACTGAGACACGTTCGGAACGAGACTTGGTCGAACGGACCCCAATCTTGTAAATGTCACGGGGGAGGAGGACAGGGGGACAGACATGACTTTTCAAACATTGTGTCCCATTCCCGGTTATTATTTATTAAACTCGCTATTTTTAAAGTGTATTTCAAACCACAGAATCGCTCTGTGAAACCGCCGTGTGGCCACATTAATTATTTAATAACCACACCGCACCGCGGGGTCACCGCATGTGCTCAGGATCCCTGTGAAACCGCCGTGTGGCCACATTAATTATTTAATAACCACACCGTACCGCGGGGTCACCACATGTGCTCAGGATCCCTGTGAAACCGCCGTGTGGCCGCATTAATTATTTAATAACCACACCGCACCGCGGGGTCACCACATGTGCTCAGGATCCCTGTGAAACCGCCGTGTGGCCACATTAATTATTTAATAACCACACCGCACCGCGGGGTCACCACATGTGCTCAGGATCCCTGTGAAACCGCCGTGTGGCCACATTAATTATTTAATAACCACACCGCACCGCGGGGTCACCGCATGTGCCCAGGATCCCTGTGAAACCGCCGTGTGGCCACATTAATTATTTAATAACCACACCGCACCGCAGGGTCACCGCATGTGCTCAGGATCCCTGTGAAACCGCCGTGTGGCCACATTAATTATTTAATAACCACAGCGCACCGCGGGGTCACCACATGTGCTCAGGATCCCTGTGAAACCGCCGTGTGGCCACATTAATTATTTAATAACCACACCGCACCGCGGGGTCACCACATGTACTCAGGATCCCTGTGAAACCGCCGTGTGGCCACATTAATTATTTAATAACCACACCGCACCGCGGGGTCACCACATGTGCTCAGGATCCCTGTGAAACCGCCGTGTGGCCACATTAATTATTTAATAACCACACCGCACCGCAGGGTCACGACATGTGCTCAGGATCCCTGTGAAACCGCTGTGTGGCCACATTAATTATTTAATAACCACACCGCACCGCGGGGTCACCACATGTGCTCAGGATCCCCGTGAAACCGCCGTGTGGCCACATTAATTATTGAATAACCACACCGCACCGCGGGGTCACCACATGTGCTCAGGATCCCTGTGAAACCGCCGTGTGGCCACATTAATTATTTAATAACCACACCACACCCCGGGGTCACCGCATGTGCTCAGGATCCCTGTGAAACCGCCGTGTGGCCACATTAATTATTTAATAACCACACCGCACCGCGGGGTCACCGCATGTGCTCAGGATCCCTGTGAAACCGCCGTGGCCACATTAATTATTTAATAACCACACCGCACCGCGGGGTCACCACATGTGCTCAGGATCCCTGTGAAACCGCCGTGTGGCCACATTAATTATTTAATAACCACACCGCACCGCGGGATCACCACATGTGCTCGGCCCTCTTGGGATTAATGTGCGGCCTCTGCGCCCGTTACGCAAACCGAGTCCATTGCACTCATTATTCCATGATAAACACCTTTCATATAACTACAAGTTAAATGGACGAACACGTTTCTCGTTACAAGTCGGAATTGATACCTTAAATCTCGTTATAAATGGAATTAATAAACATTTCCCATTGATTACCAGAGGCCTCTGAGGGAGAGTGCAGCCGGTTGCTATGGAGTCCAAATGGAATCTTCACCCCGTGGCGGATCCTGTGGAGATTGGATGAAAATCCCGGCGTGAGGTAAAACGATTCAGGTGAGGCGAGGGCGCCCTCCATCGGCGCTCTTTTGAGGTGCTCGAGCGAGTCCCCATCGATGGGGGTTAACAATAAAAAAGAAGAGCACTTTGTGGAAATATCGGTATTTTTATAGGGAATAACATTTGGATTTGGCAATGATTAAATGAGCCAAACTCTTACGTCATCGTGTCAGTTTAAATGCCATTAATATTTACCATGCTCGTTTTTCGGTTCGATTATCGGAATTAATTTATGTCTGTTTTATTAAACTTCAAACTAAATTAAAAGTGGGATTATAAAGCAATGTATTAATTGGCAAACCTTTATACACCGCTTAGAAAAAGTATTGAAAACAAATATTGTGGAAAAGGAAAGTATTCTCACTGTTTACAGATTTAAACGAAATCTAGAGAAGAGAACAAATCAAGGAAGAGTGTGAAACAGGCGACATCGCATACACAGGCCTTGTTTGAACCTTTGACAATACAGGACTTCCTGCTCTTCCTCAGACTGGATCATTTCGAAAATGTATGCATGCAAAATGGCGGTGTAACCAAAGTCACGTGACGTAGCTTTAATATCACGTGACGTGTTAATTGACAAAGTCAAACTCGAAGTAAGCGAACCTGTACTCGAACTCGTCTCCCCTCATTATCGCCATCCTTGATCCCAATAACTCATCTTCCCTCGTTATCCTCAAACTTGAGGATAATAACGCCCTCCATTAAAACCTCCTATGTGTGTATGTATGTATGTAGCCTATGTATGCATGTATGTATGTATGTATGTATGTGTGGCGGACACGAGGGCTCGCTGGCGCGGTGACATCATTCTGCGCACCAAGAGGGTGTCGGCCACGCCCGAGGGGTAGGCGTGGCCTCGGGATATACACGGGGCGCGCAGCCCCGAGCAAGTCAGTGCGATAGTTGAGCTTTAGAATAAAGACTCTTTTTGGTTACCCGCGTTGTTGCTTATCTTCTAGGCAAACAAGTCGTGCGCATAGCACCGCACTTCACTGGTGACCACGACGCTGGTTCAGCCGCCGCTGACCAACAGAACGCGCCATGTCAAACAATGCGGTCGCGGTGAAGCTCCCTGAGTTTTGGGAAGCTCAGGCCGAGGTATGGTTCGTGCAGGCCGAGGCACAGTTCCAACTTTGAGGCGTAACGGCGGATGAGATGCGTTATTACCACGTCATCGCCCCCCTCGGGCCCGGCACAGCCGCCCGAGTCGGGTCCGTCCTGCGGAACGCACCGGCCGACCACAGGTACGAGGCGCTCAAGCGTCTCCTCATTGCCACGTTCGGCCTCACGGAGTGCGAACGGGCCGACCGCCTCCTGGACCTTCCCGAACTCGGCGACACACGACCATCGGTCCGGATGGATGACATGCTGTCGCTGCTGGGTGACAAAGCCCCGGATTTTTTATTCCGGGCGCTCTTTCTACGCCAGCTACCGGCACAGGTACGCCTCGCGTTGGCCGGTTCCAAAATAAAGGAACCCCGCGCTCTGGCCGTCCAGGCCGATGAGTTTTTCGCGGCTTGTGACACGCGGGCGAGAGTCGGTGCGGCCGTCGCGGATCCCAAGGCTGATGCTGCTGCACACCTCGTGGATCCCGAGGCTGATGCCGATGCACACCTCGTGGCCGCCGCCACGCCCCGCCCACCACCACCGCGAAAGCCGCGGCCTCCGCCGCAAACCTGGTGCCGTTTCCACGCCAGGTTTGGCCACAAGGCTAGGAATTGTTGCCCGCCGTGCTCGTTTGGCAAGTTGGGAAACGCCCGGGCCGGCACTCGGTAGCGGCTTTGAGCGTCGGCCTTTCCGGCAGCCTCCTTCTTGTCACGGACACCTTGTCCGGGCGTCGCTTCCTCTGCGACACAGGCGCACAGGTGAGCGTTATCCCCACCTCCACGTCCGACAAGCGAACCGCGGGCCGGGGCCCCGCATTGCTTGCAGCCAAAGGTACACCCATACGCACATTCGGGAAGCGCTGCCTCTCCCTGCGGTTCGGAGGGCAACGCTTTCAATGGACGTTCGTAACCGCCAGCGTGCCCATGGCATTGCTCGGTGCGGACTTCCTATGTGCAACTGGGTTGTTGGTGGACGTGAAGCACAGACGCCTCGTCCAGGCCGAAACGTTCAGCTCGCTTGCTTGCGCGCTGAGCAGTTCGTTGGGCAGCTCCCTGAGCAGCTCGCCAAGCGGCTTGCTGAGCGGTTCGGTCCCGGCGAGGTTGGTCTGTACGCTTCCGGCAGCGGACGAGTTCACCCGTCTCCTCGCCAGCTTCCCGGCCCTCACGCGGCCCACCTTCTCGGCGGTGGCCGTCAAGCACGGGGTGGAACATCACATCCCCACCGTCGGGCCACCGGTCTACGCCCGGGCACGCCGCCTCGAGCCGACGAAGCCCGCGGTGGCGAAGGCGGAGTTCACTACGCTGGAGCGGCTGGGAATCGTACGGCGCTCCAAGAGCGCTTGGGCGTCGCCACTGCACATCGTGCCGAAGCCCGGCGGGGGATGGCGGCCGTGTGGAGACTACCGCCGCCTCAACGATGCCACCACCCCCGACCGCTACCCGGTCCCTCACATTCAGGACTTTTCCGCCCGGTTGGCGAAAATGTCCTTATTTTCTAAGGTGGACCTCATCCGCGGATACCACCAGGTCCCCGTCAGGCCGGAGGACATACCGAAGACGGCCGTCATTACACCATTCGGCCTCTTCGAGTTTCTTCGGATGCCCTTCGGATTGAAGAATGCGGCTCAGGCGTTCCAACGGTTGATGGACAGCATCTTGCGCGACTTGGATTGCGTTTACGTCTACCTGGACGACATCCTCGTCGCAAGCGCGTCCCGCGAAGAGCACCTCCGCCACCTCCGCACGCTCTTCGAACGCCTGGGCCAGCATGGCCTGATCGTAAACCCCGCCAAGTGCCGGTTCGGCGTCGCCGAAATCGACTTTTTGGGGCACCGCGTCACCAGGCACGGGGCCACCCCCTTACCGACAAAGGTGGAGGCGGTCAAGGGGTTTCCGCGCCCCCGCACGATCAGGGGGCTCCAGGAGTTCCTGGGCATGGTGAACTTTTACCACCGTTTCCTGCCCCGCGTCGCCCAGCTCCTGCGCCCCCTGCACGAGGCCCTCCGGGGGAAGCCGGGCAAAGGTGACGTTGTTTGGACCGAGCAGATGGACGCAGCATTCGTGGGCGCGAAGCTCGCCTTGGCTAACGCCACCATGCTCGCGCACCCGGCGCTCGATGCACCGATCGCCCTCACCACCGACGCGTCGGACTACGCGATGGGCGCGGTGCACGAGCAATGGGTGCGTGGTGCTTGGCAACCGCTGGCGTTTTTCAGCCGGCAGCTTCGCCCGCACGAACGCCGGTACAGCACCTTCGACCGCGAGTTGCTCGGGCCCCACCTGGCGGTCCGGCACTTCCGCCATCTGCTCGAGGGCCGTTCGTTCACGGCCTTCGTCGACCACAAGCCCCTGGTCTTCGCGATGGCCAAGGTCGCCGAGCCATGGTCGGCCCGGCAGCAGCGTGACCTCTCAGCCGTGTCCGAGTACACGACGGACATCCGGCACGTCGTGGGAAAGGACAACCCGGTGGCGGATTGCCTTTCCCGGTCCGTCGCCCACGCGGTCCACCTCGGGATCGACTATGCCCGGATGGCGGTGGACCAGACCGCCGACCCCGACGTCCAGGCCTTGCGGACCGCCGTCACGGGCCTCCGCGTCACTGAGGTGCCGTTCGACGGCGCGGGCACGGCTCTCTTGTGTGACGTCTCCCTCGGGCGGCCTCGCCCCATCGTGCCCGCGGGCTGGCAGTGCCGGGTTTTTGACGCCATCCACGGCCTGTCCCACCCGGGCACGAAGGCCTCCCAGAGGCTGGTCGCCGACAAGTTTGTCTGGCATGGCCTCCGGAAGGCCGTCCGCGATTGGACCAGGACGTGCCTCGCGTGCCAGCGCGCGAAGGTGCACCGTCACACCCAGCCCCCGTTGGCCCCGTTCACGGTGCCCGAACGTCGGTTCGACCACGTTCACGTGGATTTGGTGGGACCTCTGCCCCCCTCGCGGGGTTTCACCCACATCCTCACCATGGTGGACCGCACCACCCGGTGGCCGGAGGTCGTGCCTTTGGCGGCGGCGACGACGGCGGCGGACGTCGCGCAGGCGTTCATCGCCACCTGGGTTGCCCGGTTCGGCGCCCCCTCGGACATCTCGTCCGACCGCGGCCCCCAGTTCACCTTGGAGCTCTGGGGGGCGGTCGCTCGGCGTCCAGCTGCACCGCACCACGGCCTACCACCCCCAGGCCAACGGCCTGTGCGAGCGCTTCCACCGCTCCTTGGATCCCAATAACTCATCTTCCCTCGTTATCCTCAAACTTGAGGATAATAACGTCCTCCATTAAAACCTCCTATGTGTGTATGTATGTATGTAGCCTATGTATGCATGTTTGTCTGTATGTATGTACCGTATGCATGTATGTATGCATGTATGTATGGAAGGATGGATGGATGCGTATACGTATGTATGTATGTATGTATGTATGTGTATGGATGTATGTATGGATGGATGCGTATGTATGTATGTATGTATGGATGGATGGATGTATGTATGTATGTATGGATGGACGTGTATGTATCGTATGTATGGATGTATGTATGGATGGATGCGTATGTACGTACGTATGTATGGATGTATGTATGGATGGATGCGTATGTATGTATGTATGTATGTATGTATGTATGTATGTATGCTCCCCTTCCCTCCCTTTAAATGGCACCATGTCTGACTCCGCTCTTGAGAAGAACGAATGTCTCAATTCTGGCTTTATTTTCTAATCTTGTATCTCCAACCCCTCTGACTCTCGTTACCGGTACCTGCCTTTACCTGTCGTTCCCAACTTCACTCTCGTTACCCAACCTTACCTGTCGTTCCCAACTGGTCCTGGATTCTTTGTCTTTACCTCCACCACTGAAACTCAATGGAGGTTATGTTTTCACCCCTGTCTGTCTCTCTGTTTGCTTGTTCTGTCTGTCTCTCTGTTTGTTTGTTCTGTCTGTTTCTCTGTTTGTTTATTTTGTCTGTCTCTCTGTTTGCTTGTTCTGTCTGTCTCTCTGTTTGCTTGTTCTGTCTGTCTCTCTGTTTGCTTGTTCTGTCTGTCTCTCTGTTTGCTTGTTCTGTCTGTTTCTCTGTTTGTTTATTTTGTCTGTCTCTCTGTTTGCTTGTTCTGTCTGTCTCTCTGTTTGCTTGTTCTGTCTGTCTCTCTGTTTGCTTGTTCTGTCTGTCTCTCTGTTTGCTTGTTCTGTCTGTCTCTCTGTTTGCTTGTTCTGTCTGTCTCTCTGTTTGCTTGTTCTGTCTGTCTCTCTGTTTGCTTGTTCTGTCTGTCTCTCTGTTTGTTTATTTTGTCTGTCTCTCTGTTTGTATGTTTGGTAATTGTGAAAATCGAAGATTTTTCAAGTACCCTATATTGGTTGGTGTCTTGTGCGTTAGTCTGTCTGTTTGTCTGTCTGTCTGTCTGTTTGTCTTTATGTCAATCGCCTTAGGGTCACAATTTTAATCCGATCTTTACAAAACTTCACCAAATGGTGGAGATGGCCATAACGAAGAAGCCTGTTGATTTTGAGGTCAAAAGGTCAACATAGACCAAAGGTCAACAACTTTGTCAAATTTCTAAAATCCTCAATTTTCATCAGATTGACTGGAAATTTGAACATGATTTGCATATCAGATCACTGAATTCAACCACCAATTATTTTGAGGTCAACATAGGCCAAAAGGTCAACAAAGGCCTAAGGTCCACAACTTGTTTTAGGGGTTTAGCAACTATCGTGCTATACACGACATATTTCTTGTTTGTTTTGGGAACAAGAAAAAGTTGTGGACGGATTCGGACGAAATTTGGTGGAGAGGTGGGGTATATAACATGGACGAAATGATTACATTTTGGTGAAGATCCGGATCTGGATCTATATCTGAGAATTTTTAAGTGATTCTTCACCATTGAGAGATCGGGCAAAAAACGATACACGGCAGGATATCTCGAAAAGTTATGGATGGATTTGGACGAAACTTGGTAGACAGGTTGTCTGTGTGACAAGGATGAATCGATTCGATTTTGGTAAGATTCGAATCCGGATACGAGAATTTTATTAATTTTGAGTGATTCTTCACCATTGAGTGATTAGGCCAAAAACTATATACACGGTGTTCCAAAAGGACCTGGACACATCTAGTTGTTAATATATTTACAACCAAGAATGATAAAACGATACCCTTTAGTTTATATGATACAGAAACTCATAAAGTTTTCTGCACACTATCGATAGTATACACCTCAATGTTAACTCTGTTTGTCGTGCGCAGGACGACAAGGTGGTACACAAGGTCTTGCCATATTCGGCTCGGCATGTTTGCGTCCACCAATGTACATGCAGCTGTGATCCGAGAACGAAGATCCTGCAGGTTTGCCACCTTGGTGTTGCAGACAACAACCTTGACAAACCCCCACAGGAAAAAATAATAAAGGGGGGTAATGTCTGGTGATCGTGGGGGCCAGGCGGTTGGTCCATCTCGGCCAATCCAACAACCTTAAGTGTCAAGGCTCATGGAAGAGTGAGAACACCTATCAGAGTGAAAAGGGGGGGGGGAGGTAACATCAAAAGCAAGGTAGAGGGGCACAACAAAGGGATGTTTAGAGGGATAACGGGCAATACAATGGGGAAGAATGACAGCGAACGTTGGCCCAACGTCTGTGTGCTATCTGGTTTCTTTCCAGATCGTTATGTTCCCTCCACTCTCCCTCCTTCACCTCTGTCTATTGTTACATCGCTCTTTCATCCCCAGTTCTCCCTTCCTCTTCTCACAGACCGCTTATAGTTGTGTTTGAGCATGTATCTAGGTTGTTCACCCCTCGTTCTCCTTCTTCCTCTTCCCCTTTCCCTCTCCCTCCCCCCTTCCCATCCTCCTCTTCCTCTCCACTTCCCCCTTGTTCCCCCCTCACTCTGTCATTCTTCCCCCTTGTATTGCCCATTCTCCCTCTAAGTGTCCCTCCGTTGCATCCCTCTACCCAGCTGTTGATGTTTCCCCCCTTTTCACTTTGTTCTGTGTTCTAAGTTTTCCATGAGCCTTGACCTTGTAACAACAACAACAACAACATGCATTTTAAAGGCCATTTTCCCTGCTGGAGCGGGGATGTTGGAGCGGGGATGCTGGAGCGGGGAGCTTGTAAGCCCCCCAAAAATTGAAACCACTAATACATTGAGGATCAACGTGGAACTACTTTCCGCTAAGTGCTTACTTCATGTACATAAAGCAAGGAAAACATGGAATATTAGCAGTTCCAGCAGCCTCCGCATTCTTGCCCAGGACGAGGAAACAAAGAAGAAGCCCGTACGTGGTGCCTTATGAAGTGGTGCTAACGACATAAAGGTGTGTACAATGTACATGTAGACAATTTTTATTATTCTTTGTTTGGGAGGGAGATGGGAGGGTGATGGGGCAGGGTGATGGGAGGATGATGGCAGGGTGATGGGAGGGTGATGGCAGGGTGATGGGAGGGTGATGGCAGAGGGTGATGGCAGAGGGTGATGGGAGAGTGATGGGAGGGTGATGGGGGGAAGATGGGAGGGTGATGTGGCAGGGTGCTGTGGCAGGGTGATGGCAGGGTGATGGCAGAGGGTGGTGGCAGAGGGTGGTGGGAGGGAGATGGCAGGGTGATGGGAGGGTGATGGCAGGGTGATGGGAGGGTGATGGCTGGGTGATGGGACGGTGATGGCAGAGGGTGATAGCAGAGGGTGATTGCAGAGGGTGATGGCAGAGGGTGATGGCAAAGGGTGGTGGCAGAGGGTGGTGGGAGGGAGATGGCAGGGTGATGGGAGGGTGATGGGAGGGTGATGGGGGGGAGATGGGAGGGTGATGGGGCAGGGTGATGGGGCAGGGTGATGGGGCAGGGTGATGGGGCTGGGTGATGGCAGGGTGATGGCAGGGTGATGGCAGGGTGATGGCAGGGTGATGGAAGAGGGTGATGGCAGAGGGTGATGGCAGAGGGTGATGGCAGAGGGTGATGGCAGAGGGTGATGGCAGGGAATTAACATTAACGAATAACATTTGTAATGTAATAATTTGTAATAATTTGTAGTAATAGATATAATAATAATAACGAATTCTGCTCTGTTTCAATTCTGTTTCAATTTGCTGATATGCTTTGCAAACCTTTTTTTTTTTTAACTATTTTAAAACTAATACAATTCGAACATGGAATACATACTGACACTGCACTTTCAGGTCTCCTACAAATCCTACCCTGTCGCCTCACCGTGGCGTAGGAGTGGCAATGGTCAATGGCATCGAATGTCATGGCTAGCAAAGACAGGGAGGTACACTTGATTTAAATTTGGAAATTTTTTTTTTTTTTTTTTGGCCACGGAACGGGCACCCACGTACGGGCACGTCCTAGTGTACATAAAGCAAGGAAAACATGGAATATTAGCCACAGGTCAACGCAGGTTAAGGATTCCAGGTAATTTCTCAAGCAGTGTCCTTCAGGGTCTGGAATCAACTAAAGGAAGGTGTAGAGTGCGTGCTTGTAAAAACAATTGATGAAACAAGAAGGATAAAAGGAACCTGGTATAAAACAGTGATTTGTATTGAAAAATATTTTATTAAACAGACTACGGAGGTAGTTTTACACGAGGGTCACCTGGAGTGCAGAACATATCTTGTTTTCTTTGTGCTTTGACTTTGTTATGTGACTCACAATGCTGGAAACGAAGGTTCAATTCCCCATAATCGTGGGATTTGTCCACTGTTTCCCAATGACCTTGTAATTCCACTTAAAGTAACTCGTGCTTTACTTCTTCTTCTCCTTATTGAGGATTTGCACAATGTAGGAATAAATTGTACGTTCAGCTCGATAAAGTAAAGTTTGATGTCAATAACATTCTGGAATGAAAATGTTTCCAATGTTTCTGGTGAACGGAAGAAACGCCCAGGGGTCAACCAGAGGCCTGTTTATCAGTGATTGTGCAACCTCCGCATTCCGCTTGCGATCCATGCCAGGTTGGAATGACGAGGAGGGAAAAGAATGAAATTTCCTCTATTCTTGGAAAACGTTGATAGTGATTGGGCCGTTCTGTGGATTCACTTATTTGACATCTTGTGGTGTGCACGTTTCACTCCAAAAGCGACATGATGCGTGGCCGGCTGCGGACATGGAACACGCCGGAGCTCCTTCTTTGCGTCTGTCTCGGTGTCTCCATAATTGCTGGTGTTGTGTCGTTTGAAACACGTGAGGAAACTTGTGCTTTATTTTCTGTTATGAACGAACAAAGCCTTATGATGGGACACCCTGTACGTGTAGGATGTCACCGGTTAACGTCGTCCTGGTCCCAGTTAACGTTGTTTCGTTGTAACATCGATACCAATTAGATACCACGGCTTCACAGAACGTTGTGATTATCTATTTATATCTCACTATTACATCGTTCGTGATATATAGAGTCACGTGAAAAAGGAAGTACACCCCATGTAAAGTTTTGACTTTTTCAACATATTTCAACATACAGCTATTTGATCTTCATTTCAACAATATTGATAGATAAAGGTGATATAATATAACAAATATCATGAAATATTTACATTTTGTCGTCCATTGTATAATTTAAATAAACATAAATGCAAATTTCGCATGTGGAAAAAGTAAGTACACCCTTGGCTCTAATAGGTGGTATTGCCCCCTTTGGCAGAAACAACCTCAAGTAGGCGTTTCTTATAACTGTCTACCAGTCTCTGACATCGACTGGGAGAAATTTTTGCCCACTCCTCCATGCAGAATTCTTTCAGCTGTGCGACGTTTGAGGGGTTTCTTGCATGCACAGCTCGTTTCAAATCCCCCCACAACATCTCGATGGGATTTAGATCCGGGCTTTGACTTGGCCTTTCCAGAACCCTCCATTTCTTTCTTTTCAGCCATTCCTTGGTGGATTTACTGGTATGTTTAGGGTCATTGTCATGTTGCAAGGTCCACCTTCGGTTGAGCTTCAACTTTCTGACAGATTGCCTCACATTATCCTCAAGCACCCTCTGGTACAATGAAGAATTCATAGTGGATTCTATGATGGTGAGCTGCCCAGGCCCTGATGCAGCAAAGCTGCCCCAAACCATAATATTTCCACCACCATGCTTTACAGTTGGTATCAGGTTCTTGTGGTCAAATGGGGTCTTTGGTTTTCGCCAAACATGTCTTCTGGTACTGTGGCCAAATAGCTCTACCATTGACTCATCTGTCCAGAGCACATTGTTCCAGAAGTGCTGGTCTTTGCCTCGGTGTTCATTGGCAAACTTAAGTCTTGCCCTGATGTTCTTTCTGGACAGCAAAGGTTTCCTCCTGGCACACCTCCCATGTAGATCAAATTTGTGCAGCCTCTTTCTAATGGTAGACTCATGCACTTTGACATCAACAGTGGCCAGAGCTGTGGGTTCCGTGATGACATTCTGGGATTCTTAGAGACTTCTTTCAGCATCTTGCGGTCTGCTCTCGGGCTGAACTTGCTGGGGAGGCTTCGCCTGAACAAGTTGGCAGTTGTTTGGAATCTTCTCCACTTGTAGATGATTTTCCGGACAGTCAAATGATTGATTTCAAATTGTTTGGAGATCTTTTTAAATCCCTTCCCAGACTCGTAGGCATCTATAACCTTCTTTCTGAAGGCCTCAGAGAGCTCTTTTGATCTAGGCATGGTGACGCCGCACACTTCAACAACAAAGAGCAAACCAAACTAAATGTCTGAGGTTTAAATAAGACAGGTTCCTCCAAGATCCTCTCTAACGATGTTCTAATCATTTGCACCTGAGCTGGTGCACCTGATTCTAATTTTAGGTATTTGAAGTAGTGATAAATGTAGGGGTGTACTTACTTTTTCCACATGCGAAATTTGCATTTATGTTTATTTAAATTATACAATGGACTACAAAATGTAAATGTTTCATGATATTTGTTATATTATATCACCTTTATCTATCAATATTGTTGAAATGAAGATCAAATAGCTGCATGTTGAAATATGCTGAAAAAGTCAAAACTTTACATGGGGTGTACTTACTTTTTCACGTGACTGTATATATATATATATATATATATATATATATATATATATATATATATATATATATATATATATATATATATATATATATATATATATATGTCATGGAAAGTCGTCGGTGGTACTATTAAGTTTATAAAGAAAACAAGAGGCAGAGCGGTAAGCAGTCAATCCATAATGTCTATTGGCAGAATCGCAAAATGTGGCCTAGAAATTAGTTATGGAGCACCGTGTGTTAGAAGCTACCAACAGGTAATTTTGGAAAGCTTACATCCTGAATTATATGAAAATGCTTGTTGGCAGTTTTGAAAATGTCCTCGAGGGGAGATATCTGGTTGCCATGGTAACCACCTCAAAGATAATTCTAAAACCCATTAATTATTAATAAAAAAATATTTGGAGCACCAAATGACCGAATCAAATGCTTAAATATATGTTTTCTGACAGCATTTACCAGCTGGTATTAGAGAAAAAAATAAAATGTGGTCAAGGTCAAAGGTTCAGGTCAAATGTCACGACATTTCGTTTAAAAAATGGACATAAATAACATCAAAAATTGTTTTGATCTGGAGAAGTTTGTACAGCTTCACCAAATGTTGTGCTATGGATTCACTTTTCCTTTCAGAATGAACCTTAAGGTCTACTGATCATTTACCTATCAACAAATAATTGATTGTTCCCATGGCAACCATTATAACCAAGAAATGTGGTCAGATTGGCTTAAACTATGCACAAACACGTAAAATGCATAAATGCACAGGTAAAATATACACATTTAGACACGTAAAATGCATACATGCACAGGTAAAATATACACATTTAGACACGTAAAATGCATACATGCACAGGTAAAATATACACATTTAGACACGTAAAATGCATACATGCACAAGTAAAATATACACATTTAAACACGTAAAATGCATACATGCACAGGTAAAATATACACATTTAGACACGTAAAATGCGTACATGCACAGGTAAAATATACACATTTAGACACGTAAAATGCATACATGCACAGGTAAAATATACACATTTAGACACGTAAAATGCATACATGCACAGGTAAAATATACACATTTAAACATGTAGAATGCATACATGCACAGGTAAAATATACACATTTAAACACGTAAAATGCATACATGCACAGGTAAAATATACACATTTAAACACGTAAAATGCATACATGCACAGGTAAAATATACACATTTCAACACATAAAATGCCTACATGCACAGGTAAAATAAACACATTTAAACACGTAAAATGCATACATGCACAGGTAAAATAAACACATTTAAACACGTAAAATGCATACATGCACAGGTAAAATAAACACATTTAAACACGTAAAATGCATACATGCACAGGTAAAATAAACACATTTAAACACGTAAAATATACACATTTAAACACGTAAAATGCATACATGCACAGGTAAAATATACACTTTTTTTTTTCTTTTTTTTTTGTATACTGAATCGAGGCTGTAAAATGCATACATGCACACTGCACAGGTAAAATATACACATTTAAACACGTAAAATGCATACATGCATACACAACACATTGCATTTAAAAGTGACTCGGTGATGTCTTCAGATGCTACATCATTCGTTGTTCGAATTACAATTTGATGCTCATCATGTCCAAAGACCTTGACATGCTCTAGCTGCTCTATCATTATTTTCACATCCCCTTCATCTCGCACAACTCCAGCCTTAGAGATGTCTTTGTGTCTGTGTTTAGGTGTACCAAGCTCTTGATCTTCAACATGTATGTTGAACACGATATGTGCTTCTTCTGCCAGTCTACTGCGTTCATTGAATGTTAGGCACCATCTATCCCTGGCATTGTCTGTTCTGGTTATACCAATCAACCAATCAGACCACCAGCAACTTTACAAACCCTGTTTACATGTTATAAGGCTTGATCAGTTGAGATGTTGTTGACATGTCTGCTTGTTCGTTTGACAACACAGTTCCCGGAGGAGAATGCTCTATGCATGTCAGGATGTGCTTTGGTAGTAGCTTCATGTCGGCTAGGTACACAGCTCCCCATCGTGTGTAGTTGTTCCGATTGTAGGCTGAGAACCATGGCAACATATCTGCAAATGCTGCCAAATTTAGATCCCAGTTTCCGTCTCTCTCGGCTCTGATAAATTGTAGCAACGTTGATACCATGTTCAATGTTCATGTACCATGTTGATACCATGTTCTTTCTCCAGTATGTAGATGCTGGTGGAAGCTGAGAATCAAACTCCTTCATCAGACTGAGTCAACATAAATAATGAATTGTTTCCATGGTCATGTGATTTTGGCAGTCACCTGCTGTATCCAAACATTGGAGAAGTTGATTAAATTATTGGTGTCGTTCTTCTCCAGAATCTCCTCGCCTCATAAGACACACAACTTTGTCTACTGCATTGTTGATCTCTTCTGATATCGGCTTTTGCTGAGCAATAGCGCATTGCTGAACTTTTGGTCACATGATTCTAAAGAGTGCGTCATAAGTGAGCGTGTGTGCTCGAATTGATCGGTTGTATGACTTAGCTCGAATTATGTTATCTGCAGTGGTCTCACCAAAGACATCATTCTCTCTCCAAACATCAGACAGACCAGAGTCTTTCAGTGTTGTCCAATCACTCTCATGAAGTTGTGAGCTACGTGAAAATCCCCAAGCTTGATCACAAGATTCTTAGACAGTTCTGGATTTGCCCATTGTTACCGACGTGGACCCTGCGGGAAGGGCTCTGGGTACTGTCTATTGCTCCGGAGATCCTAATCGATGTTCTCGGGAGGCGAATACGTTCCCCGTGGCCGGGTCACGCCGTATGAGCAGTCAGACGTGACCGAGCGAAGTTACCATCCAAATGCCGATGCAATTTTAGCCCCCTCCCCCTACTCTTCAACACACTGTATGCCAATCCAGAAATGCAACGCAAATTCAAAGCAGGGGAATAAATGCAAATCCTTTACTAAAAATCAAGAAAATAACACATGGCACATCGGAGATCTCGCGAGATCTCGGAGACGGTGGGAGGGATTTTCGAAGCTCCACACGGTCTCCACGTTTTTCGAAGTTAAGTCTGTTCACAATTGTATTTTGTCGAAACTGTATTTATCTTTCGGTGTGTGAAGTTATTGTGTGCAACTTTGGTTGTTTCTCGGTGTTTATCTTTCATAAATTGATCGTCTGTTTGCCGTGTCGTGTCTTGAGGCCTTGTACAGTGTGCACTGTACAACCTTGAGGCTTTGTTTTTCTCTCAGCGGTCCGTCGTTTGTGATCCAATAACTTTCGTTCTCTGTATTCCCAGGCTTTTCACCCATAGCCTACTTCCTTGTGTAAATCTCAACTCAAAAAAAAAAACAAAAAAAAAAAAAAAAAACATTTCCTTCTCTGTTCTCATTCGTTTATTCATTCTTATTCGTTCGTTCGTTCTTCGACCACGTGTTTCTCCCCCATTTCCCCAGATAGTTTTCACTCATTAACCTTCAATGTTTACACTTTCCCCTCAAGTTATGTATTCCGTCATATTTTATAACACCTTTTTCTTCTTCTTCTTTAAAAGGCTGCTTTCGACCTGCTCACCAAATCAATTCATCCCAAAAAAAATCTTTCCTGGAAGTCCTGGCAGTGTCCATATGTTTTATACCTCTCCCACCGCCCCCTTCCCATGCCCCCCCCCCCCCCAAAACCCTCGCCCTCTCTCAGATCTCTCGATGTCTCCATGTCTCTCGGTCCCTGCTCTCAAATGTTGTGTTTGTGTCCTTCCCCCTCTCTCCCCATCTTTGCCCCCCCCCCCCCCCAAAGCCCTCGCCCTCTCTCAGATCTCTCGATGTCTCCATGTCTCTCGGTCCCTGCTCTCAAATGTTGTGTTTGTGTCCTTCCCCCTCTCTCCCCATCTTGTCTACCGCTCCCGATGTTATATGTTTTATGTGTCGGTTTGTCTTTCTGTGTGATTAATGTTCGCTCTTTCACAAGCCTCGATCTTGTATACAAAACAAAATAAAAAAAAAATAAAAAAAAAATGGCATATCACCAAGGAATAGATAAATCATACGGAAAATAAATCCTGTTGATATGCAGTGGCAAAGATCCAGTAATTACAGAAGGACAGACAGGCACCAAGACAATATGGACAAGACAATTAAACGACCCACCCATTATCCCTAGCTAATCCCAAAGGGGAGGGAGGTGGAAGCAAAATAACAAAGGAATATTCGCCAGGATATAAAGAAAATAATGGGTAACATAAAATCGGGAGAGGAGGAGGGAAATTCAGGCCTGTTTCAGGTGGCGTTCCTACTGCCTCATCCCAGACGTGTCCCGAGGGTGGCGCCTCCCCTCCACTCTTCTCTTTCTCAGTGGGTGTCCTCAAACTCCACGAACTACTTACCCAGAGCAGTTTCTGCAAAACATTGAATCCGCACGTTGCCTCCGGTCGGCTCAGACGATACTTAATGAGGAGCAAATGCTTCTGCTCCCTCTCCCACTTTTCCTCACGATCCCACGTGCACCGGGAAAACCCTCCTCCACCCCAATCTCTCCGGCATCGACTGTGCCTCCAACAGACAGCCCTCGGAGAGATTAATCAAATCCTCAAAAAGCTCACACAGGCCGAGTTTCTCGTCAAAACTGGGACCGCTTGTCCTGCGTTCGTTTTTGCCTTCCTCCCCCGTTCCGACGCACTCTCCTTCCTCTCACCTCCTCTTCTTTCTTTTTCTCCCAGAGGTTCTTTCTCTATTCAATTATGTAGAGCTCTGGTGGGAGGGAGAAAGTCGATAAGGAAGATCTTTCTTTTTTTTAACAAAATAATATAAAATAAAGTCGAAAGGGAAGGAAGAAAGAAAAGAGCAAATCTTGTTTCACAGCCTGCCCAGAATTTCACATAATATACACCCCAACGATCACAGCTTCTCGTCATTGCAAGCCCAGCCCCACGAGTGTACCATCATTAAACAATCCACCCCACAAGTGTAACACCACTGCAGTTATTTTGCTAAACAGTATAACTGTTGGTCTAGAGTTAGTGCTGTATCTTGCTCTTTTGCTATGCAGTACAACTGCTGGTCTAGAGTTAGTACTGTATCTTGCATTTTCGCTACTAGCCTACGGACGGGGCTTCAATTGGGAAGCCCAAATGAAAAGGCAAAATACCAGAAGGCCTGGTCACTCTACTCAGACTCAGACCTTTTGGTTTCAGACCTGGTCACTCTACTCTGGACATGCTGCTTCTGCTTTCTCAACAATGGATGGAGGTCCTCAATGCCAAACAGGAAATTAGAGCTGTCTCCCTTGACATATCACATGCCTTCGATACGGTCTGGCACCCTGCTCTGCTCACCAAACTCTCCTCCTTTGGTATCCATGGAAATCTCCACGCATGGCTGGTGGACTTCCTCTCGAGTCGAAGTCAACGTGTGGCCCTGAATGGGTTTATATCATCTCCTCTTCCTGTTCAGGCTGGAATTCCCCAAGGCAGTGTTCTGGGCCCTGTGCTTTTTCTGGTCTTCATCAATGATCTCTCTGACTCTCTTGAAAATCCTCTCTTTCTCTTTGCTGATAACTCTACTCTCTGTCGCTCCATTCCTCACCCCTCAGATCGGCAGTCTGCAGCCTCCTCACTCTCCGCAGACCTGGACAAAATCACAGACTGGGCAAACAAGTGGAACATGTCTTTCAATCCTGACAAATCTCACACTCTTACGATGTCTCTCCAAAAAAACCGACTGGACAACCCTCCCATCCACTTTCTGAATAATCCTCTCCAAGAAGTTCTGTCACTCAAGCTTTTGGGTCTCACTATCTGCCATGATCTTTCCTGGGAAAACCACATTTCAAATCTGGCCTCCAAAGCCAGTCGCCGACTGGGCATCCTCCATCGAGTGAAGTCCTTCCTTGGCACACCTGAGCTCCTCACCACATACAAGGCTTTCATCCACAGCTCAAAGGAATACTGCTCTCCCCTCTGGGCTGGTGCTCCTGCCTCACACCTAGCTCGTCTTCACGCTGTTGAAACCACAGCGTTCAGAATCATTGGAATCTCCCGTGATGAAGCAAACTCCAAGGGCCTTTCACTCATTCACCACAGGCAGGTTGGTGGTCTTTCCGTCTTCTACCGACTCCTCTCCGGCCTTGCCCCCCCCCCCATCTCTCTCTGGGCTCTGTCCCCCAAATATTCCTACAGGTCGCACAAGATCTGCCTGCAACCCTCTTATGGTTAAACTGCCAAAATCAAGACTCTCTGCTCACCTTCACTCCTTCATACCTCTTTTCTCCCGCCTCTGGAACAAACTCCCTCACTCTCTTCATTCCCACTCCTCCCTCCAGGTCTTTAAAACACCTGTTCACCACCATCTCTTATCTTCCCCCATCCAAAACCTTGATCTTTTCTACCCCTGCTAATTTCACCCCAAACCCACTTTTTTGAAATACCAACTTCTGTCCTGGAAGTCCTTGGTGTCCTTGTGTTTTATACTTCTCCCACCCCCCCCCCCCCCCACCCCTTCCCACGCCTCCTCCCCCAAGCCCTCTCCCTCCCACACATCTCCCGATGTCCTTGCTCTCAAATGTTGTGTTTGTGTGCTTCCCCTTCTCTCCCCATCTTGTCTACCACTCCCTCTTTTTATATATTTTGTTTGTCTGTTTGATTTGTTTGTGAAATAAATGTTAGCTCTTTCACGAACCTCGATTCTGTATACAAAAAAAAGAAAAGGCTTTTTTTATTTTAAACGATTCATATAAACATCCGTTGAATCATATCACATGCAAATCATCAAAATCTAAACAGTACATGGCGCCCATTTTGAAAAAAGATTGAATTCTGCAAAACGCAAGCGGCCGCTACACGTCTTTCTCAGTCGCACGTTTATGTGTGGAGAGTGTGCGCCGAATATGTAACACGGAAGCGGCCGTTACACCTGTTTCTCAGTCGATTTGCACACGCTGCAGTGTTACTTCAGAGCCGCACGTTTATATCGGAAGGGTTCGTCAGGAGTCGATCATCTACTCTCTCCTGGTACGTAGAATTTCAACAAAAGCCATAATGACTGTTCATATCGGTAAATATTATTCCATCGTGTTTGGAAAAACTGGAAAATTGGAAAACTTGGAAAAACAATCAAGCCTATTTTACTCCCAGGGGTCTCAGGAATACCCACCCAAAATATCGTTGCGATCGGTTCAGCCGTTTTTGCGGTACCTTCGAACGGACAGACTGACATTTGGTGAATTATAGTGAGATGCAGTACAACTGCTGGTCTAGAGTTAGTACTGTGTCTTGCCCAGGGCATACTTTATCCGAAACATCGATACACCTTTGAATGACCATCCTCAATTCACTGAATTCGGTCATTTCACCAGAAAGAAGAGACCGAACAAGCAAATATAAGACTAAGTTTAAGTTAAATATAAGTTTGTCAATAACACGACGTAATGGCATGTATGTAGCATGGTTTCCATGGCAACTAATTTCCAGATTTGTTTTAATAATCAAGCTAGACATGGGTCGTTTCCATAACACCTTTCAAATATGTACGCAGCCTCCCAGTAGACCACGGCCTCCATCGTATACTGTATTCATGCAAGCAAAGTAATACATGTAAATATTCATGCAAATGTAATACATATAAATATACATGCAAAGTAATACATGTAAATATACAGTCACATGAAAAAGTAAGTACACCCCATGTAAAGTTTTGACTTTTTCAACGTATTTCAACATACAGCTATTTGATCTTCATTTCAACAATATTGATAGATAAAGATGATATAACATAACAAATATCATGAAACATTTACATTTTGTAGTCCATTGTATAATTTAAATAAACATAAATGCAAATTTCGCATGTGGAAAAAAGTAAGTACACCCCTACATTTATCACTACTTCAAATACCTAAAATTAGAATCAGGTGCACCAGCTCAGGTGCAAATGATTAGAACATCATTAGAGAGGATGTTGGAGGAACCTGTCTTATTTAAACCTCAGACATTTAGTTTGGTTTGCTCTTTGTTGTTGAAGTGTGCGGCGTCACCGTGCCTAGATCAAAAGAGCTTTCTGAGGCCTTCAGAAAGAAGGTTATAGATGCCGACGAGTCTGGGAAGGGATTTAAATCCAAACAATTTGAAATCAATCATTCGACTGTCCGGAAGATCATCTACAAATGGAGAAGATTCCAAACAACTGCCAACTTGTTCAGGCCAGGCCGCCCCAGCAAGTTCAGCCCGAGAGCAGATCGCAAGATGCTGAAAGAAGTCTCTAAGAACCCCAGAATGTCATCACGGGACCTACAGGTAGCTCTTGCCACTGTTGATGTCAAAGTGCACGAGTCTACCATTAGAAAGAGGCTGCACAAATTTGATCTACATGGGAGGTGTGCCAGGAGGAAACCTTTGCTGTCCAGAAAGAACATCAGGGCAAGACTAAAGTTTGCCAATGAACACCTAGGCAAAGACCAGCACTTCTGGAACAATGTGCTCTAGACAGATGAGTCAAAGGTAGAGCTATTTGGCCACAGTACCAGAAGACATGTTTGGCAAAAACCAAAGACAGCATTTGACCACAAGAACCTGATACCAACTGTAAAGCATGGTTGTGGAAATATTATGGTTTGGGGCAGCTCTGCTGCACCAGGGCCTGGGCCGCTCACCATCATATAATCCACTATGAATTCTTCATTGTGCCAGAAGGTGCTTGAGGATAATGTGAGGCCATCTGTCGGAAAGTTGAAGCTCAACCAAAGGTGCACCTTGCAACATGATAATGACCCTAAACATACCAGTAAATCCACCAAGGAATGGGTGAAAAGAAAGAAATGGAGGGTTCTGGAATGGCCAAGTCAAAGCCCGGATCTAAATCCCATCGAGATGTTGTGGGGGATTTGAAACGAGCTGTGCATGCAAGAAACCCCTCAAACATCGCACAGCTGAAAGAATTCTGCATGGAGGAGTGGGCAAAAATTTCTCCCAGTCGATGTCAGAGACTGGTAGACAGTTATAAGAAACGCCTACTTGAGGTTGTTTCTGCCAAAGGGGGCAATACCACCTATTAGAGCCAAGGGTGTACTTACTTTTTCCACATGCGAAATTTGCATTTATGTTTATTTAAATTATACAATGGACTACAAAATGTTAATGTTTCATGATATTTGTTATATTTTATCACCTTTATCTATCAATATTGTTGAAATGAAGATCAAATAGCTGAATGTTGAAATATGTTGAAAAAGTCAAAACTTTACATGGGGTGTACTTACTTTTTCACGTGACTGTATATGCAAATATAATACATATAAATATACATGCAAATGTGATACATGTAAACATACATGCAAATGTAATACATGTAAATATACATGCAAATGTATGTACATAAGTTGTGTATATATTGCAATACTGACCTCATTAATGTGCTCTCGTCATTTGCATGACAATAATCAATACTTGGTTGGTGATTATTTTTGATCAGTAGAACATAAAGTTCATTATGAAAGTAAAATGGAATCCATGGCACAAAATTTGGCCAAGATATTCACCTTTTCCCATTTATTTCAAGTTTTGATGAAATTTTGGTCCATTTTTTCACTTAAATGTTATGACCTTTGTTTGACCTTAACCAATTTTTACGGCGTAGCTCATAGGGTGGAGCCATCTAGAACAGTGTTTGTCTATCCGTATGTCCCCTCAAACGTATACCAATCAGAGCTGAGGATCTGGTCAGATGACAGGGTGATGTGATTAGGTCTGATGTCATTACGGCGGTATGTCTGCTGACTCCACATACCGCTATTTTAATTCCAATGTCGTTCAGGCCAAACATATAGTCGAACCTGTCATATATCACAATTGCCATGCTCTACCGTAACGTTTTTCATTCAGTGTGAAACACAAACAAACCGATTGTTAAAATGACCATCAAATGTCGAAACCATCGGCGTTACGGCTCTTACATCAAAATGGTACGTATAGGCCTTAGGCTTCATGCCTCACCTTCAGACCACTTCAGACAAATTAAGCCCAGGTTTCTTAATACAGTAGTGTATCGTTTCAGTAGTATCATTTTTGTAATAGTAATAATAATAATATAGTAAATATGACCATAACACTTTAATCCCAATGTAGTGAATGGAGAGTTGATGGATTGAAGCGGTGTATGGTTCATTAATCAATGATAAGTGGTGTAACCATGGAAGTAAGGAATTAGCCTCGGTTTTTTAAAATAGTAATATCATTTTCGTAATAATGATAACGTAGCGTTAATATTATTGTTATGAATTTTGGGGTAGAGTGATATATAGATCAGGTAGATCTGTATAGGTAGTGTGTGCCGATTATCGTGATAGGAAATCCCACATGTAATTTTGTTTAGGCGGTTTATTCGCGTAAGTGTATCTTTGTGACCATACAAGGATGATCCTTGTGTTAACTAGAGGAGGGATTATGTTAATTCCCCTGTTCGTGAGACCTGGTGATTTATCCATTTTCCCATATGGCACTACACCAATAGACACTAGACAGGCCCATTAGCACACACACTAATTAATTCCCCCCACAATAAAACTCACCGGAAGCCAGTTCAGAGCACTGCTGATGGAACCGCAGCCAGCTACATCACCGCCTTGTATAGCAACACACATAGCACAGGCAGGCCGGGAGCCACGCCCAGAAGGACACACCATTGGGCCAGGTGTTGACCAACGGGAAGGCAGAGCAAGGAAGGACTTGTGATACACCGAGGGGCAGAGCAAAGAGCGACCCGCTGATTGGTAGGAATAAGCGACAAACTGATTGGCCACCAACCTAAGGCATGAGAGAGAAGTGACGTGGCCATTGGTGGAGAACTGATCCTGTGATGTTGGCCAGCAGGGATTGGCAGAGAGAGAGAGAGAGCTGACGTCACGAGATGGCCAATAAAAGAACTGGCTGGCCAACATTTTGCCCTTGTTGTCTGGACCCTTCTCATTCTGGACCCTTCTCGTTTGGACCTCCTTCTCATTTGGACCTCCTTCTCGTTTGGACCTCCTTCTCGTTTGGACCTCCTTCTCGTTTGGACCTTCCTTCTCCTTCTGGATCGTTCTTGCGCTTGGACCTTCTGCTCGACCTGGTCTATCTCCCCGCTTGATCTTTTCCAAACATTGACGAGCGACGGTGTGCAGGACGTGACCTGTTGACGGAACGAAGGGAGCTGCAGATCGTTCGCTCACTCACGTGACCTGCCTGGAGGGGGTGCGGACGGCCGCGTGGGATGCCTTCTCAAGGCCTAGTGAACAAGGGCGCATCGAGGCCTTCTTCCTGCCAATGGGCCTGAGACAGGTCGCGGCGAGAGACGTCATCTGATCGAGCTAAGCCCACACACATGCATGGCCTTTATTTTTCATGTATATTCCCTAGTGTGTTTGATAACGTAGACTACGGATTTTTATGTTAAGAAAATAGGCCTTTTATGTTTTGAAAAGCGGAATTTTTTTTTTTTAATGTGAAAAAATCCCGAAATATTTTTTTCCCCCGTTTATTCTTTTTTTTTTTATTACCAAGTTTTTCAGAAATCAGTCAAAAAAAGAACAAAAAATGGTAAGCTTTTTCCTGCACAACATTAAGCACTCTGGGCTAGTAAACAGGTAAAAAATGACGTTCAGGTACCTTTATTGCAACCGCATTGTTTGATAAGTAGAGGACTAGAAGAAATTGACAAGACCCTTTTAGGAACGGTTAAAGTAGGTGTTTGAAATCATTATCTTGGCAATGTTCTCCTTGGTGAGGCGGTGTCGGCGGTCGGTGAGGACGTTTCTGTAGATGGAGAAGGACCTTTCCACGTCGACGCTGACGATGGGGCAGTACCTCAAGAGGGGGATGTCAGCAAGCTTGACTCCAGCCGGCACACCAATGTCGGGATTGCGCTGCAGCACCGCCTTGAACTTGGTGAGCAGGATCTCCTTACGGCAGCCTCGGATCTTTTCGAGCTCCTCCTTGGCCTGATCAAGGAGCTGGAAGGCCTTGGCCAGCTCCATGCCGGCCACCTCCAGCTGCTTAAGGATCTTCGGGATGAACGACATGTGGGCATTTAAGAAGACCAAACTGAGCTTGATGTCCGCCTTTCCGAACAGGTCCTTGGCACTCCGGATTGCCATCGCGTCGTCATCGTTCAGCTGGTCCACAATGTCCTTGACGGCCTCGAAGTGCTCGGCGTAAAACACCGCGGCGTCGATCCACGTCCCCCACCGAGTCAGAATGGGCTCCGGGTGGAGAGAAAGATTGGGCTGCTGCTCCTTCCAAAAGACAACACGCGACGGGGCTTTGACGAACACCTTCTTCGTCGTGGCAATCAGGTCGTTGACGTCCTTGAACATTTCTCGGACTGTCTCGCAGACACGGTGGAGCGCGTGGGCAACGCAAGTCACATGCAGCAAGTCCGGGAAGAGTTCCTTCAGGGCATGGCCGGCCTTGATCATATAGGCCGCGGCGTCGCTGACGAGGACCTTGAGGCACTCCGGCTTGAAATCAGGCCAAAGATAGCGCAGCGTGTCATTGACTGCACGCACGATCTCCCCGGAGTTGGTCTTCTCCAGAAACATGCACTGGACGAGGTGGGGACGAAAGTACCCCTCATTGGACAAGCGTCCCGCGATGATGTTGGCCACATATCGACCTGCCGAATCGGTCATCTCGTCGACGGACAGCCAGATGGGCTGCTGTCCGAGGTCGGCACGGATCCCCGCCAAGGCCTCGTCGTAGCACTTGTCGAGGTAGTGCTTTCGAATCCAGCTTTCATCGGGGATCTGGAGAGTGATGTGCTTCTCCAGGAACGACCGGAGGGCAGGGTTTTCCAATTTCGACCATGGGATGCCAGCGGCCAGCATGGCCTGGCACAGCTCATGAGCCACGACGTCGCACTTGTGCCTCTTTCCGCCACCAAAGTCCTCCATGGTGGCTTGCGTGACCGTCCTCTTCTTCTTCAAGGCCAAGTTGCTCTTGTGGCGGTCTCCTCGGACATGTTGGGCCAGCTCAGACTTCTGCTTCGCCCGGAAAGTCTTTTCACAAGCTCGACAGAAAGCCGTGTCACTCGACACGTACTTGAAGGTGGCCCCATCGCCGCCAGCGTTGAATTCCTTCAGCCACTTGTCACGAAGAGCAGCACTCATCTTGATAGGAGACTTGTTCACACTTTGTGTACACTCTCTCACTGTAGTACACAGCCTCACTGCTGTACACGCTGGGGACGCAACGCATGCAAGTGGACGCAACGTTTTGTTTTTGAGATCGATCGCAGTTTAAAATTTCGAAAAATTCCCTAATTTTTTTTAGCGTTGCCAGACATTTTCGACCAAAAAGGGCATTTTATTTTATTTTTCCCGAAAAAGGGCGAAATTCTTTTTTTCTCCGAAAATAGCAAAATAATTTTTTTGCGCGCAAAAAGCCGTTTTATGTGAAAAAATAAAAAATATTTTTTCACATAAAAATCCGATGTGCATATGATAAGTCTGGTGTGGGAGCGCTCCGAATAGGAACCATAGTTAGTAACCAGCACGTTTTATTTTGTATTATCGGCATCCGTGGCAATAAAGCCTTGTTTATTTTTGTACATAAAGCCGTTTTCGTTTGAGTTACTTTGCAAGGTAGAAGACTGCTCGGAGCTGCCGCGCAGGACCGACAGGTAAATGCTGCCAGCTGCTTCTTCTTCTTTCTTCACCCGTGCTTGTATAGTGAGTCCGTATTTGATCGTCGCCTCGAAGTAACGCTCGATTTGCTATCTGTGACGCTCCCGGTATTAACTGAAAGCAGTCACACGACATTATAATAAATGTAATCGTAACACTAATCCCTCCGTAGTGACTGCAAAGTTACTACAGGTTATAATATATCTTCTATATATTAAAGTAGCGGCAGTTTTGTGTCACGCTACGTCATCACGTCTATCTTCAACTAAAGTATGTCATGTGATTACCCTGTGTGGTGAACACCGTAGGGTAGCACGGATGACCAAACGAGCCTTAACCCTCCGAGGCATTCAGTTCAATGGCGGAGTTAATATGCGTGGGGAGCAAACGGGGGAAAAGAGAAACCGGAGAGCTTACCTTTGCAGATCCCACCGGCAGTCCTCGAACCTGTAATCAATAAACTCACATGAAACGGAATTAAAATGTACAAATATAAACAGGTTTATTTAATAAAATGCCGGTAACAAGGAAACAACACGATAAAACTGAATTCTTAAATGGGACGTCCCCACAGAGAGACTCGAAAAACAGACGAAGGGAAAAAGAACTGGAAAATAAATGTGTTTGGTTATTTAGTGGGCACTTAGCTCAACTTGGCTTGGGTGTCTCGTCAATAATCGTCCAGGCCCTACCCGAGCGCGCAATCCGGACGCGGCTCTGGTGTTGGCGGGAAAAAGGCTTCACTCGCTTCACTCGGCCGCGCTCGTTGGCGTGAAATAGGCCTTACGTGCGAAGTGAACAGCAGGCGTTCAGCCCGCTTTTCCATGCCGTGCTTGTCCACCCGTCCTCTGCACGGAAAACCGCAGTTCCCGGGCCATGGCTCTTCCTCCGCACAACCACCAGCAAGATGTCCCAACACGGTCACTCACGATGAAGCTTCCCAGTGCAGAGAGAGAAAAGCACAACCATTCACTTATCGCTTTCGGAACGAGAAGGCGTAAGAGGGAACGTTCGCTCTCAATGCCCAGACGCCAGAAGTAAGAGGGGAACGAGGAGAAGATGCCGGTACACAACCGTTCACTGCCAGACCCAAACCGAGAAGGGGAAATGTCCTCCATTTCAACCCCTTTTAAACGCCGCTCTGACGTCATCCGTGCCTGCTTCCCCAATCAGCGAGTCCCTTCTTACTGTGCTTTCTGTCAATCAAACCCCAGACCAATCACTGCCCTTCAGAGCGTGGCTCTCGGCCTGCCCATCCTGTGTCCTCTTACCAAGTCAGGGTAATCAGCTATAGTGCTTCATGCATGGTTTCCGGTGGTTTTATTAATTAGTGGTGTAGTTATTGGGCGATTTTGGCTTGTGTCTAGTGCAGTGTCACAAGGAACAAAGGTATAGATTACAGAGTTATTTACAAACAGGGAATTAATTTACCCATAATCCCTAAGCTAATTAACAAGCCCCACCCCTCGTGATGGGGACGAAGGTACAAGCTTAACCCGACAGTCTGGTCTAATACAAACTCTTATTACATGGGGTGGTTCTTCTTCTTTACGATAATCGGAGCACACTAATCTATACATTCTACCTGGTTCTAAGGTAATCATTGTCTACCCCCTACAAACATAATAGTATCAAACAAGCCCGGCTATGCCGCTGTTAGACTTTCAGTCTTGTTTCATTTTTAAAATTAAATTCAGCTGATTTATGGTATCAGAGAACATATGATTAATCATTTAAATCTGCCATTTAGTCCTCCAAATGAGTGTTTTAAATAATTAATTGATTTTAGATTTATTGAGGTGGTTGCCGTGGCAACCAGATATCTCCCCTGTAAGACATTTTAAAAATTACTTAGGGTGTATACTTTCCAAAAATACTTGTTGGCAGCTTGTAACATGTGGTACTCCCGAAACCAACATGTTCAGATTTTGCCAATTTTTTTCGGGATTGATGCTTTTTTCGGTAGGGAGGGAAACGGTCCAACAACAAGATGGGCAAGGAAAATTCCAACAATTCCAACAACAAGGAGAAGCTTTGACGTCACAGCACGGGGAGACCCCTCCAGACCTCAGTGACTCACAACCATCCTCCAGGAGATTGTTTTATCTATCTATAATTCCAGTAATCTCTGTACGTCTGTACGTTTGTCTGTGACCGCTGTTTCTCGACAACTACCGGTCCGATATACTTGAAACTTGCCAGGTATATTGCTGGGGACCCGAGGATGTGCCTTTTCAAGGTTTGAAATTAATCGGACAAGTACTTACCGAGCTATGGCGATTTAGCCGTTCGCCGTTCGCTTTGCCGTTGCGAATGGACCAAACCATTCATGTAAATAGAGGGGGGGGGGTTCTGTGGTCGTTCGCTTTGGCTTTGCGAATGGACCAAACCATTCATGTAAATAGAGGGGGGGGTTCTGTGGTCGTTCGCTTTGGCTTTGCGAATGGACCAAACCATTCATGTAAATAGAGGGGGGGGGGGTTCTGTGGTCGTTGCGAATGGACCAAACCATTGTTTTTTTTTTGCAGTTTTTTTTTTTTTTGCAGTTTTTTTTTTTTTGCAAGGAACGGGCACCCACGTACGGGCACGTCCTAGCTTATATATAGTACGGGCATGCCCTAGTTGTACTAAAGGGTGATTTTGTTGTAGTTGGTTCACGAGTTATCAAGTGACCACTATATTCGTCATGTGTCTGTGTGTGTGTCTGTCTGTCCGCAGCATAACTACCCGATGATATCATCCGATCTTGATGAAACTTGGGTGGGAGGTTCATATCATTATCTAGTTGTGTCCTGCCTAGAGTGGGCGTATTGCGCCCATTGTGGGCGGAGCCACGCCCGAAAAAGATGTCTTTTTAGGGGGTAATCGAGTTCAAGCTGCATCTTCTCCGAGGGAGTTGGTGGAATCTGACAGGGGTTTCGGTATTTGGTTAGGCCAATGTCATGTGTCTAGCCCCACGGAGCTCGATTTTTCATTTTCGCCCCAAGGTCAAGGTCATGAAATTTAGAAAAGTCAATTTTTGATGGTTTTATTACATTGTTCGCTTCCTGATAGGGTGAAATATCGTACATGATCTTATATTATCACATACATCATGAAATACAAGTTTTCCAACAAATTTCAGAATCTTCGACCTTTGACCTTTGAAGGTCACTAAGGCCAAATTTTACAAGTTGTCGGAATCGAACCGAATGTTCGTTATTGTGTAGCTAACTAACCTCATAACTGATTATACATTATTTTCTATCCCATTTCAAGGTCAGTAACCTTCGTTTTGACATTTCAAGGTCACAAAGGTCAAATTTTCAAAGTTGTCCGAATCGAACAGAATTTTCGTTATTGTGTAGCTAACTAACCTCATAACTGATTATACATTATTCTATCCCATTTCAAGGTCAGTAACCTTCGTTTTGACATTTCAAGGTCACAAAGGTCAAATTTTCAAAGTTGTCCGAATCGAACAGAATTTTCGGTATTGTGTAGCTAACTAGTCTCATAACAGATAATACATTCCTATTTATATATTTTCAATGTCGGTTTTGACTTTTAAAGGTCACAAAGGACGGCCATTTTAAAGTAGTCCGTCCTTTGTCATTGAATACCGCTCGCTCGTGAACCATCTTCGTCTCCTGACTTGTTTATTTTACACTTATTTACAGTACCGTATTACAATGTACAATACAGAATATATGAACAATGAAAAATGTATGAATTTATTTTAATGTGATGCATTTAATGTTGACGAAGGTACATACCCCCTCACCCCCATTCCCCCCCCCCCCCCCCGATTCGTGTTCATTCTCATGAGATAAAGTGATCCATTTAACGTGGAATTTAACCGAGGGCCAAGTGTATATGGGGAGATGTTAATGTTTTGGATAATTATGATTATTTGCCGATTCTATGTTGTTGTGTTTTCAGAGTCATGTGAAGGCCGCTGCTCAAAGACATTCACTCGTGGCCTACAATGTTCCTGTGATTCTCATTGCCTGCAGTTTGACCAGTGCTGTTCCGATTACATTGATCAGTGCACTTCACGTATGGATCTGCATGTGGCCAAGAACACCTTAGCGATCACTGCACTTCACAACTCTGCACCATTGGACTCCATTTTCATAGCATGAGACTTGGAGTCTCGAAAAACCCACTAATGGGACTCCATTGGAATACCGTGTTATAGTGTACCCAGATTAACCAATAAACCTGTTTTGTGTTACAACACGGATTGATAGTGATCCACTTGTTGGAACACACTCGGTACACTCTGCGATACAAAAAGTGATCACCTGCAAAATATTTCATCGACACTGAAGTGTGTTATGCACTATACCAAGGTGTATTGTGGATGTGGTGTTTGAAGGTATCCAATGAGCCTTGAGCGATATATCATAAGGAATAGCTAGTCATTTTGACTCTTCAATTGTCATTGGGATAATGAGGGTAACTGATTACCTGTTTGGTATTCTGATCTGAACACATGACATGTTGCTGGGATTCCAGGTTCAAATCCCATGAACTGGAATGATCTGCTGTACATTGTCTACTAAGGTCCTTTTAATCAATGTAAAAGTGTACCAGTCTCCGATATGAGCTTCTCCGTGAGTTTTATGTATTTATTTCATGAATGGTTTTGAGAAAAAACACTTTTATAAAAGAGAGGTAGAGTCGGGAGATGGGTGGTGGGGGAGCTTGGAGAGACAAAGTCATCGCTGTTAAGTCTGTGTGCTCCTTCTGCAACAATCCCTTGGGATTTTCAATGGGATGTTTGGTTTCAAGGGTTTCCCCCACTCTTAAAGTGTGGGTTGGAAATTTTCCACAACGGTGGAATTTATAGACTTTCTGGATAATTACTGACGCCTGATATATTCTAGGGTAGAGATTCTTAACCGCCGGTCCGTGGAAGGAGGGTTACCAGTCTGTGGAAGGGGAGCTACCGGTCCGCGGAAGGAGATCTACCGGTCCGCGGAAGGAGATCTACCGGTCCATGGAAGGAGAGCTAACGGTCCACGGAAGGAGAGCTATCGGTCCATGTAAGGAGAGCTACCGGTCCATGGAAGGAGAGCTACTGGTCCATGGAAGGAGAGCTACTGGTCCATGGAAGGAGAGCTACCGGTCCATGGAAGGAGAGCTACCGGTCCATGGAAGGAGAGCTCCCGGTCCATGGAAGGAAAGCTACCAGTCCATGGAAGGAAAGCTACCGGTCCATGGAAGGAGAGCTACCAGTCCATGGAAGGAGAGCTACTGGTCCATGGAAGGAGAGCTACCGGTCCATGGAAGGAGAGCTACTGGTCCATGGAAGGAGAGCTACCGGTCCATGGAAGGAGAGCTACCGGTTCATGGAAGGAGAACTACCAGTCCGTGGAAGGAGAGCTACCGGTCCATGGAAGGAGAGCTACCGGTCCATGGAAGGAGAGCTACCGGTCCGTGGAAGGAGAGCTACTGGTCCATGGAAGGAGAGTTATCGGTCCATGAAAGGAGAGCTACCGGTCCATGGAAGGAGAGCTACCGGTCTGTGGAAGGAGAGCTACCGGTCCGTGGAGTAATGCCAGAAAATAAATAAATAGATATATCATTTCTTTTTTTTTTACTGCCACTCACCCGCTATTGATGCCCGGCAAATCTAATGTACGTCGTCGTATAATGGAGCAAGTGTATATATGGATAATGTACTCCAGGGACGGATCCAGAATTTTTTGAAAGGGGGGAGTCCAGTAATGAAAGTGACAGGGTGCATACTCTGCACCTTGATGATTTCACATCATATTTAGATAACAATGATTGATCTCCATGTATAATGTGTAATATACAAACCAAGAACATAAACAAGTTGCAGAAAAAGAAGTTAATAAAACAATAGAACATGGTAATCTTAGGAAGGGTGTAAACTTGATAGGGAAATCTGCCCCATTGTGAGTGATTCAGAAACAACACTTCAAGCTTACACTCTTCCTTGCAATATAGTCAGCATAGGCCCCACTGTTCAGACGTGTTCAGAAGTGTGTGAGACACCTGCTCTTGCGCTTGTGTGTGGAATTGGTCTCCCGTTGTAGGAACCGGTAGTAATCACCCATCATGTTTGGGTTGAACCGGCCTCGATACCTAGTTTCCATGACCGATATGTCTTGGTGGAACCTTTCGCCATGCTCATCGCTTACCTCACCCAGATTAGGTGGGAAGAAATCAAGATGAGAATGCAAGAAGTGCATTTTAAGAGACATCCTACAGCCCATTCGCTGATAGGCCTTTAGCATGTTGTCCACTAATTCATCATACTGTTCAGCTCTATGGTTCCCAAGAAAGTTCTGCACAACCAACACAAATGGTTCCCGTTCTGCAAACTCAAGTGGGTTCAGTTTATTTTTGAACTCGGGATCACACATCAGTCCTCGGATCTGGGGCCCAACGAAAATGCTGCTTTGAGTTTAGCATCAGTTTTCTCTGCGCCAAACTTCTCTCTGAGATATTGGAAGCCATTACCGTCATGATCCGATGCCTTTACAAAGTTTTTCATAAGGCCAAGTTTGATGTGAAGCAGTGGAAGGTAGACTTTTTGTGGGTCTACCAATGGCTTATGATGCACATTGTACCTGCCAACTATGTGTTCATACCTTTCAGGCCAGTCTTTTACAACATAATGATTGCTGTGATCGCGGCTGTTCCATCAGCATAAGAAGCACCTGTATTTGGTGTACCCAGCTGCAGTCCTAGGAGGAGAAAGATCACTTTTAGATCACCGCAAATGTTCCACTTGTGATCTGAGTAATTATTCACTTTTAGAAGGATGTCCATGGACTCGTACGTCTCCTTCATGCCGACAGCAGGAGCTACAGGAACAGAAGGTGTTTTGTTACCATTGTGCAACAGAACAGCTTTGAGGCTCACTTTGCTGGAGTCTATGAAGAGTCTTCCTTCATCAGGCACATGTTTGTTTCCTAGCTCATGCATTAGGCCATTAACATCAGCACAGAAACTAACATCATTTTCTATCTTTAAAGAGGCAGCTACATTTGTGTGGCGATCACGGAAGTGGAAAGTTATGGTTCCTTCCTCTAGGAGATTCCATTGCTGTAGTCTAGAGCCCAACACCTCAGCCTTCTCCTTTGACAATGACAGGTCTCACCAGATCGTTTAATTCTCCTTGATTTAGCAAGTGTGGCTTCTGTACTTCAGACTCCGGTTCGTACATAAGAAGCACCATAAGCATAAGAAGCATCACCATAGCATCATCAGAGTTGTCGTCGCTTTCATCTGCAGCAGCTTCTGGTGGAACTGGCACAGGAGAATCCAAGTCATGGGGGACTGGCTTCAGAGCAGACTTACAATCTGGATATACAATTTTTAACTTGTTTTTCATTGAGAGATGAGTCAGTCAGTGATGATTCTTTGGCTCATGCCACGTCATTGGACCAGCAAAAGGCATTCCCTTCCTGTTGCCACTCAACTACTGCGTAGGCCCCGAGTTACTCAAACATGAGGTGCCCAGCTCGTCCTGGTCTCCAACTTTGCATTCAAAATAATACTTGTAAGCAGCTTTCACCCTCTTGGTAAGGTTCTTGCACTGGCTACGTGGAGTGTATGTCCCACAGATATAACAAAAGTTATCAGGGTGATTCACACAGCCTCTCCAATTCATGATATACCTGTAGTAACATATGCCTAACCTGAAAATATACAGAAATATATATTAGGTTATAACCTGAAAATATATAGATACTATAAGCATGATGTGAATTCCAAACTTAATACATTCTTAAAATATATAAATACATTGCATTTAAACATTTTAATATCAAGTTATTAACTCCTCTCAGCACGGAAGCGTCACGCAAAATTGTAACGCCGCGTTACAATTCGGTTCTGAGGTTCGGAGGCCGGATAGATCATGGTGGGAGATCATGGTGGGTGGTTACACCTACTACTGTTCTGGTCGCTTTGACGGTTACCATGCCCAAGGAGTTGCTATAGCTGTGTCCAATAAGGTGACGCCCATGATAGTCGAGGTAACACCGGTCAACGAGCGTATTATGAGACTGAGGATTTGTCACTCTTGGGGTGTCATTTCCCTGGTCTCTGTCTATGCTCCCACTGAGGAAAGTGATCTCACTGTGAAGGAGGACTTCTACACCATGCTTGAGTCTGTGGTTGATTAGTGCCCCAGGAGAGATACTCTTCTAGCCTTGAGGGATTTCAATTCATCGACAGGCACTGGCAGGGATGGTTATGAGGCATGTGTTGGCCCCCATGGATCTGGGACTGTGAACCAGAATAGCACTAAGTTCCTCGACTTTGCAAGAAGTCATGGACTTAGGGTGGCTGGCTCATGGTTTCAGCGCCCACAGCCTCATCGCTGAACTTGGTATTCCAATGCTGGTGGTGTGGCAAAGGAGATTGACCATGTGCTCATTGATGGTCGATGACGGATGCTCCAGAACTGCAGCTTCTACCGAGTGCTCAGTTCCT
Organism: Myxine glutinosa; assembly: GCF_964187855.1. Classification (NCBI taxonomy): domain Eukaryota; kingdom Metazoa; phylum Chordata; class Myxini; order Myxiniformes; family Myxinidae; genus Myxine; species Myxine glutinosa. Next base: position 4,133,222 of record NC_136261.1, on the reverse strand, counting down.
CAACACTCACCACAGGCTTGTTGTAGCCACTCTGAAGTTGCAGCTCAAATCCAAGAGAATGCTATCATCCCAGTCCCAGCCTCAGCTGGATGTGGGCAAGCTCAAGGAGGAGAGGGTAGCTGAGGAGTTTGCGAGTGGGTTGAGTGGGGTTTTGGGGGGACTGTATGCTTCAGGGGATCCTGAGGAGTTGTGGAGTGTCTTCAAGACCACCATCCTTGATGTTGCCGGTGGCTGTCTTGAAACCCACCATCAGGCGAAGAAGAACTTTGTCTTTCAGGAGATGCTCCATACCATCGAACAGAGTCGCAGGGCCAGGCTCAATGGCAGAGCTGAACTGTTGCAGGAGCTGAGGCATAAAACTATGCTCGCTGAGGGCAGACAAGGAGGCCTATGTGCAAGGAATCTGTGAAATGGTAGAGCATCACTTGTGGACTTGTGATTCTCGTCCTGCTTACAGAGGAATCCATGCATTGCGTTCCTCTAAGGCCTAAGCCTGTCCCTAGGTGTACTGCAGTTAGAGCAGAGGGTGGTGGCCTCTTGAAAGAGGAGTCTGAAGTGAAGGCCCGCTGGGCCGGTTACTTTGAGTGGCTGTACCAGGCTGACCCACCGACTGTTGAGTTGGATGTCAGGGGTGTTGCTATCCCAAATGCTGACCCCCCCCCCCCCCCAATTAACTGTGAACTGCCTTCACTTGTGGAAACACAGGCGGCGGTGAACCGGCTGAAAGGGGGCAAAGCTCCTGGGATTTGTGGCATCCATGCTGAGCTTCTGAAGGCTGGTGGAAATGCTGTACTGGAGCCGTTGCATGCAGTTCTGTGCTCTGTTTGGAGCACAGGCATCATCCCAACTGACTGAAAGAGGGGCCTTGTCCCCCTCTGGAAAGGGAAGGGTGATCACCAGGACTGCAACAACTACTGAGGGGTGACGCTACTCTCGGTGCCGGGCAAGGTCTTTGCTTGGATCATTCTTGAGAGGGTTCACCACCATCTGCTCGAGCACCAGTGACCAGAGCAGTCGGGCTTTACACCAAAGAGGTCAACGATTGACCGTATCCTTACGCTTCGGGTCCTCACCGAACGCAAGCGAGAGTTTCGTGAGGGGCTGCTTCCAGCTTATGTTGATCTCCGCAAAGCGTTCAATTCGGTGAATCAGAATACCATCTGGAGGATTCTTGGTCTTCGTGGGGTGCCACCAACGTTGATAAATCTGATCTCTGAACTATACTCTGGTACTGAGAGTGCTGTGAGGTGTGGTGGCTCCATCTCTGACTTATTTCCAGTTGTTACTGGAGTTTGGCAGGGGTGTGTACTGGCTCCCACACTCTTCAGCACTTGTATGGACTGGATTCTGGAGAGGGTGTCAGAGAGGTCAGGCTGCGGTGCATCGTTTGGGAGTGTCAAGATCTCTGACTTTGATTCCGTAGATGATGCAGTCATCTTTGCGGGGACGCTGTATATTCTTACGGGGGCCCTCCAGGCACTGAATGAGGAGGCGGAGCCAATGGGACTACGGATTTCCTGGGTCAAAACCAAGATCCAGGATTTCAATGACATCTTGGATGCTGCTGTCTTGTCTGTGCCTATTTGTGGCGAATGTGTTGAGGTCACGAAGAGATTCACTTACCTTGGCAGTGTTATTCATGTCTCCGCATGTTGTGAGCCAGAGGTTGATAGACCTCTGGGTCGGGCCTGGGGAGTCATGGATTCACTGGATCATGGGGTGTGGCGTTGCCGGTATCTATGCAGGAGGACGAAAGTCAGAGTCTTTAAGTCCTTGGTGCTTCCGTTCTTGCTCTAAGGACGTGAGACTTCGACCCTCGCCAAAGGCCAGAAAATGAGACTTAAATCCTTTGAAACCAAGTCTCTTCGGAGAATCCTTGGCTATCGCTGGTCGGACTTTGTGTCCAACGAGCGGTTGCTGAGAGAGACTCAGATGAGATTTGTTTCCTGTACGGTCCGTGAGCATCAGCTGCGGCTGTATGGGCATGTGGCTCATTTTGCGGACGCTGATCCAGCTCACCAGATACTCTCAGCAAAGGAGCCTCGTGAGTGGAGGAGGCCAACGGGCCGACCATGTGCCTTGTGGTTGCGGTAGGTTGATCGGCATCTCAAGGAGATAGGGATGGGCCAGGCATCAGCCTGGGGGATGGCCAGATGGCGGCCCCTGGAGCACCGTCGGAAAGTGGATGCGGCGACGCGCTGCTCCGGCGCATGCTCCCATACCTGACCTGACTTGACAAATATGTATTATGATGTAAAGATTAACTGATTCGATTTTGGGATCAAAGGTCAAAGTCTGTAATGGGTCTATAACTTGAAAATGGCTAAAGGGATCTAATTCAAACTTGGTACAGGTATGTATCATGATGTAAAGATGAACTAACTAGATTTTGGGATCAAGAGGTGAAAGGTCAGAGGTCATGTCAGGTAAAAATGTGATAACTTGATAACAGCTGAATGGATTTAAATCAAACTTGGTACAAGTATTATAATAATGTGGGCGGAGGCATATTGTTCGGCATGACGTCGAAGAGTGCCGTTCTAGTTTTTATGTTTGATATCAATGTCCTTGTCTCAGCGAGGGACCGTTAATACTGCAGGAAGAAATAACGAGGAATTGACATAAAAAATATCTATACGTGCTTCGGCAAGTGAGTGGAGTGGAGTGGGGATGAGGGGAAGGAAGGGAGTTCTTTTGAACCCCATGAACCCCTCCCCTTTACCCTGATGAGCTTGTGTAGAGACTCAAAGTGTGCTATCTATGTCTGGCAGCTGTATCCTGTGAGGGCCGTTGTTTCAGCAAGTTCATGCGTGGAAAAGACTGTCAGTGTGATGAGGCCTGCCAGCAATTTGGAGAGTGCTGTTCTGACTTCAACAACACCTGTGTACCTGATGGTGTGTGAGAATTCATCAAGATGCTGATCTAAACACTTACAACCTTATGTTACCATAGAAAACTACCTTTCTGGATGGTGATCCTTGTATAAGACTGGAGTGCTGTTTCTAAGCGTGTCTAAATGTTTCTAAGCATATGTGCGTGTGCACGCGTGCACACATTATCCTCTAAAGTAACACATGTGGGACATGCCTTTCAGATGGAGAATTCGACGACTATTCGGAATTGCCTGCAGACGATCCAATGCAGTGGGATGATCCATGGGCATATCCCGAGACAGATGCGGATGAATATGCGGATGAAGATGTGGATGAAGATGCACATGAAGATGTGAATGAAGATGTGGATGAAGATGCACATGAAGATGATGTGGATGCAAGCACAATTGAGGACAAAAAGATAAATGGTGAAGCAGATTGTGATGAAGAAAGAAAGACGATAACCAATGAACAAATACACCCAGAAGAAGTAGAAAATTCACCAACAGGTAAACAAATATTAGGAACAGAATTAACTCAAACAACCCCGCCTGAACTCAGGACAGAATCACACAGATACACACAGACAGATAGATTTACGCAAGGACAAACAGCTTCACTGGTAGATTTCACGACACAATCGTGGCCGTACACAAAATTACACATGCAGACAGAGTTAGGTGTCACATCACAGACAAGTGTCGGGGTAACCTACAAACACACAGAAACACCAATTGGACAATACAAGACAGACACCACTCAGTCCACATATACTGAGGCAGCCACAGCATTTCCAACAAGGACAGGGATGAAAGGTATGCCACTCCAAACAGCTTCAGACACACCTCCACAGACTGGTACCTGGGTAGATGTGATTACACAGTCAGACATTACCTTGCAGACATTGCCTGGATTAGAGAGATCAACACAGTTGTCTACAGGACAAGAATCTACTCAACAGACAATGGCAGAACAAAGGACGACTCCCATGATGGTGTCAAGGCCTGACGTAACCTTGCAGCCACAAGCAGAATCAGATGTTCCATCACAGACACAGGAAAGTGTTGGGACAACACACAAATACACATCATCACAGACATCTCAGATAAAAGTGGAACATGATACGCATTCGCCAACATTCAATAGAACAGCAAATGCCACTCAGACAGAAATACAGACACATCCAGTCCCAGAGACACAAACACAACCATATACACCCTTGAAGGGACGGACACAACCAGAGACATCTCAAACACAGGCAACTCTAGAAACACAAACATTTTCAGACAAAACGACCATGTCAACATATACTGATAAAGACACAGCATTTCCAACAAGGACAGGGATGAAAGGTATGCCACTACAAACAACTTCAGACACACCTTCACAGACTGGTACCTGGGTAGATGTGATTACACAGTCAGACATTACCCTGCATACATTGCCTGGATTAGAGAGATCAACAACGATGTCTACAGGACAAGAAACTACTCAACAGACAATGGCAGAACAAAGGACGACTCCCATGATGGTGTCAAGGCCTGACATAACCTTGCAGCCACAAGCAGAATCAGATGTTCCATCACAGACACAGGAAAGTGTTGGGACAACACAAAAATACACATCATCACAGACATCTCAGATAAAAGTGGAACATGATACGCATTCGCCAACATTCAATAGAACAGCAAATGCCACTCAGACAGAAATACAGACACATCCAGTCCCAGAGACACAAACACAACCATATACACCCTTGAAGGGACGGACACAACCAGAGACATCTCAAACACAGGCAACTCTAGAAACACAAACATTTTCAGACAAAACGACCATGTCAACATATACTGATAAAGACACAGCATTTCCAACAAGGACAGGGATGAAAGGTATGCCACTACAAACAACTTCAGACACACCTTCACAGACTGGTACCTGGGTAGATGTGATTACACAGTCAGACATTACCCTGCATACATTGCCTGGATTAGAGAGATCAACAACGATGTCTACAGGACAAGAAACTACTCAACAGACAATGGCAGAACAAAGGACGACTCCCATGATGGTGTCAAGGCCTGACATAACCTTGCAGCCACAAGCAGAATCAGATGTTCCATCACAGACACAGGAAAGTGTTGGGACAACACAAAAATACACATCATCACAGACATCTCAGATAAAAGTGGAACATGATACGCATTCGCCAACATTCAATAGAACAGCAAATGCCACTCAGACAGAAATACAGACACATCCAGTCCCAGAGACACAAACACAACCATATACACCCTTGAAGGGACGGACACAACCAGAGACTTCTCAAACACAGGCAACTCTAGAAACACAAACATTTTCAGACAAAACGACTATGTCAACATATACTGATAAAGACACAGCATTTCCAACAAGGACAGAGATGAAAAGGCCTTCACTACAAACAACTTCAGACACACCTTCACAGACTGGTACCTGGTTAGATGTGATTACACAGTCAGATATTACATCACAGACACCGCCCCAATTTGGTACGTCAACAACATCCACAGGAGAGGTGTCCACAGAAGACTCCACTCTGCAGACATTGGCAGAAAGAAGTACAACTCTGAGGATGGTACTACCTGCTACAGAGATTCAACAAATGTACAATGAGACAAATGGGGTCAAATTGACAACTGCACAGACGGATATTATGATGCAAACAGATGCACAAATGATTGCTACAAGAGCAATGACAACATCTCGTGTCCCAACAGTGGTAACACTGCCCGATATAACATCATCACCTGCATCTACAGATACAAGTAGGTAGACAGAGCCATCGGCTTCCACCTTTTAACATTGCAAACTGCTGTCTCTCATTATAAATGCTTCTTCCTTTCTTAGTATTCTTACATTTGTAGGCAGACACGGCCAGGGAAGATCAAACTGGCATTGGTATGGTACTAACATCAATATTGTTAAATTGAGCAGTAAAGATTGTTGTAAAACTGAGAGGAGCATGACATGCAAATGTTTGATGAACGTGGATTTGTCGGTATCGGTTTTTTACAGTCAAACCACCATCTATCCACAATCAGGCCATCATATATCCACAGTCTTCCCATTAATCTATCCACCATCTACCACCATCTCACCATGTACACACCAACTAGCAAGAATCTATTCATCCTACACCCACAATATAGCCAAAATTTTTCACAAGACACTATCTTCCCACATCTAGGCATGATACGTTCACAATCTACCCAAGCAATCCACAAAATACCAACATCTACCCATACAACAAACAACAACATGCATTTTAAGGCCATGTTCCCTGCTATAGTGCAGCGGCATAGCAAACCAATTGTGCATTTTGTGATGGAAGCACCAAATTTGGCAGAATGATAGAATATTATATGGAGAACATTTTCAGATATGGAACCACTTTGTAATTCACCCCAATGTGGCCGCCATATTGGATTTCAAAATGGCGGCTTAAAAATCTTTAATTACAAATATTTCTGGTTCTATACCAGCTACAGCCTTGATTTTAGTGTCTGGATGTACAAACTTGAGGTCAAGGAATTGAATGGTTCTACTTAGAAGTTGATTTACTGACGCCATATTGGATTCCAAGATGGCGGCTTCCGAAAATCTGCTGACCGATATCTCTGGTTCTATGCCAGCTAGATACTTGATTCTGGTGTCTAGATGTACATTTCTGAGGTCAATGAATTGAATGGTTGTATTGAAATATGTTTTAATGCACATAAGCAACTGATAATCCCATATTACGTACATTGTATACACACGTTCAGCAAGAGAACTAGCGAGCGTATTGCATCAAGCCATGCCAAGTGTCACAGTTCCAACTCAATGTGAGCAGTCACCATCACAGGCACACAGTGCTGTGCATTTCAGAGCCGCTTTCTTGCACTTGCATCTCCCACTGCAACCGTTTTCGCACCCACAACAGATGAGTTCATAGCAGGATTTGGCAGCTTCTGGTAGTGTTGTCCACAGAGGATCGAACTGTCCGTCATTGTCCACCCACCCCCAGTCGCATGGTGATGGGAGATAGCAGTGTGGGACAAGAGACTGTCCCCAACAATGTCCACCCTGGTAAGTTGCTCTCTTCACATGTTGTACTAGGGCGGCCTGTGTTGGAGGTATTGCTTCAATGGATCGAGATTTCTTTGCAAAGAGTTTCTTTCTTGCCAGATTCACCTCAGAACATGTGCATGTGCGGTCGTACAGAAGCACTACGTATCTCTCCAGGGTTGCCAGTGTATCCTCAGAGATCTCACTTGGTGCAGATGCCAGGTCCAGGAATGCATTGGTCACTTCTGGAAAAGTTTCCCATACTGCCCATGCTGTTTTCTTGCCACGACCTGCAAAGTTCGAGACGGTATCACACCCTGTGATTGCATGGAAGATTGGCAGTGCCTTGGCTTTGTCTGGTCCCAGGGTAGCAGACAGCTCGTGTGCTGCTATGTAGCGGAAGTTCTTTCCGGTTCCAAGCGCTAACCAGAGTTCGTCCACTACCTCATTAAGCTCCTGGGCCATCCACACAGCGAGAACCACCACATCTGTGTCCACGGTGCGGATGAGTACTCTGCGGTGTCCAGATTTCATAGCAGCTGCTGCGTGGAGCATCATGCGCGTGTCTGCTTCCTCGTGATTGCACGGGGCCAAAGCGGCTGTGTCTGCACATGGTGGTACAGCAATGACCTGTTGGTGTAAGCATGAACAATACCGTGATGTAAATTAAATGTGAATTCCTTTGGTGTAGGTGGTCACGAATAAAACTTTCACTAACACACACTAACATACATCATGCACATTACCCGTTCACCGTCAGTAGCAATCAGCTGTTTGTCTGGCACATCGATGGACTCCGTGACCTGCTTAGACAGAAAGCTGAAGAGTTCCTCCTTGTTCTCGTCGACACGGAGGAAACTGTGCCAGTTGCCTGGTAGGAGGGCAGAGCCAGTGACACGTCTGCGTATTCCCTTGCCTCTGTTGGTCCTTGCAGTTGCCTTCAGGCTGCCTGACTTTGCATAGCGGTCCCACACTAGATCGAGACGAGATCGATGTTGAAGCTGTGACATAATGTATGGAACGAATACTTTTGTGGCATAGTCAAGAAATGTTTTGGTCTGGCCTGGGCTCAGCATTTGAACTATTACAGCTCCATCGAGGATCACAGAAGATACTTGTGGTGGGTCCGACTTTGTTTCGACAAGCTGTTCTAAGGGCTGCAACAAGTCAGCTTTGGAACCAAAGCGGAGCTGTCCATTTTGCGAGAGTGCTGGCGGATGTGTGCTGTTCTCATGTTTGAAGAACTGCTCGAGACCCCCATCTCTGGTTTGGCATGCGATGTATAGTCTGGAGAAGAGCTCTGAATCACACTTTGCAGAGGCTACTTGTTGTTTGCTCTTCTGGGCAGCTTTGACCTTGATGGATGAAAACAACGGGAGTTTGTTGCGTTTGATGACATCATTGAGTGGCTTGGATCTGTCTGCCAGACGTTCCTTCTCAAATGAATGGAACTGATCTCTCCCAATCTGTACAGCTGTACGCACAGTATCTACAACAGCTGGGCCCAAGATCTCCAGTGTGCCCAGGACCAGCAAATCTGTGCTTTCTTCTTCAAAGGGGCTGCCCATCTCTTCGATGACTGTTGTCAGTGCACGGACATCTTGGACGAACTTCTTCTGCACACTGTCGGTTTGCTCATGGTGGTGGGTGTGCTCTCCCCTTTGGCGCAGTTGCTGTGAGGTCTCAAATTCTGTGATGACCCGAGCAACTTCGGGGCCAGCCACCATCCACCGTCGAAGGGCACTTGGATTTTCAGTTAGGCCCACTGCCCCGCCATCGCCTTTGACCGTGGCATTGTTTTGTTCATGAGCCTGGTCTAGGGAGATGGCGGAGAAAGCATGCCTAGTCTTCTTGGATGTGAAGTGCCCCGCATGGAACTTGGCAGCAACATCTGGGTGTTTCTCTGCAATGCCAACCATGTCCCTGATGTGGACTGGTAACCAGCGAGCATAGTGGATATGGTCCAATGCAGCGAACCATGTAGCTAGCTCTGGTAGGGTGTCCATGTACAGCGTGAAGTTGGACTCTCTCAGTGAACATATGTAGAGGAATATACAGAGCTCCAGGTTAAGTACAGTGGCCCAGTACTGAAACTGTGGACATGCTGCTGCTCTCTGGTCACACCATGCCTCGAACTCCAATGGTTCCTCATCTCTTGCAGTTGCTCTTTCGTTGTATATGTCATATGCACGATGCTGCAGTATGTGTAGGGCAGCAACAGTTACTTGGTGGGCGCGTCTTGTACGGCTGACGTGAGCTGCACGCAAGAAGGAGTCTGCTGTGCCAGCTGTTGCTATCTCTGCCTGAACCAATGCCTGTGTCCAACCGCTGTCTTGCAGCCAGTCTCCTGCTGTCTTCAAAGCTGCCATCTCTGTGTGTAGACCACCCAGCATGACCACAAAGAGATCTTCACCATGTGTGTCTGGCCAGTTCCATTGCACCTGCTTGGCGATCGCATAAAGTGGTTGGTCCAGTGTGACGACGGGTATCTGTCCAGGGTTTAGCTCATTGATCGCTGCTTTCACGACATCCATGGCATGGCGGATCATTGGCACTGAGTGGGCTTGGTCATGGAAGAGGGGAAGCAAGGCAGTGGGTGTGATTGTGATACTAGTATCCTTGGCCGATTGGTTCTCTGCGTGATGTGCAGCCCAATAAATGTTTCCTGGATTCTGTGTGTCACCACTGTCACATGCATCCTTCACAGTCTGGAGCCACCTCTTCTCTTTATCCAGTTCAGCTTGTGCAGGATTCCTCTGCAGCGACGCCTGGGTTCCAGCTGGTACAGGGTGGCTTTTGGCAAGTGAACTAACTGGTTGTACATCTGTGTAATACCGTGGAAGGTCCTCCACAGTCTTGACATTTGAGACACCCCCGATGATGACAATACCTCGGTCTGTGCCTTGATTGTCATAGTCTGGATGTTGTATCAATGAAATACCATTTCCGTGGAAGGAGTCGTGTGCTGTCGTGGAACTGGGATTGTGGTCTATATTATCCACAGCTGATGTGGTGAACACTCCACCGCGGAGCTTTGGGGGACAGACCACCTTCTCCGCCCGAAAGCGCTGACAGACCCCGTTCCCCAGCTCTGCAGAGATCCGTAGCACTCTATCATAGGCAATGCTGATCCCTAGTCCAGATAATGTGTCAACCAGTTCCCTCTTTCTCGTATGGGCTTGAAGCATCAAGCCAAGATATATTGGCAAAGGAGTCTCTTGACTAATGCTGTGTCGTACGTCTGTGCCTGCACCTCTCCTCTCATGCTTCACACTGTTGTATTTGAGAAGTTGAGCTATTGTCACAGATGCCGATGCCGATGACTGACATGCCTGATCTTTGATGCCTGCGCCCTCTAAAATCATGGAGACCATTGTCAGCAGCAGTTGTGGCACAGACTCTTCTTGACATTTGTTTGAGAAGGACCCATTGAAAGGCTGAGATGACTGGAACATATCCTTCCTTATAATCCCTGCAGCTCGTGCCAGGTGCACAACATCACTGTCAATATCATGTTGACATGCCTTGGCTAATGCACTGCCAATGTCTTCCTGAAACACCAGCAGGACATCTCTTCCCTGCCTGTGCTCCTGCAGATCAGGGAAGTGTGCCAGGATACGCTCCTTGAGTCTGGTTGTATGGACTCGTGTTTCCAGCACAACTCCGAACTGTTCCATTCTCATTGTGTAGAGCTTGGTGAGGTCTGCCATCTTGAATACAGGAGCAGTGTCTTCTTCTTTAGCAGTTTCCTCTATGTACGTTACCAGTTCAGCAAGGACTATTGCTGAAATGACATGACATCTACCGTGCTCTGGCTTTGCTCAGCAAGCTTTTTTGCTGCCCTCACGCGGTTGTATAGGGATGTCAAACATTTCTTATGGTACTTGGCCTCTCTTGCGACCATGTCCCCGGCACTCAGTTGGGCTAACAAAGTGGTATCCTGAAGAAACTCTGCAGCCTTGCGAACGTGTTTATCTAGTTCCAATGTCGCTGCTTGATGAAACTCCAAACCAAGCTCTTGCTGGCAGAAGAAGCACAAATTGTCGCATATGCTATCAACACAAGCTGCCTGAGACCTAGTAAGCTTGTACTTATCTGTGATTGTACTGGGGATAGGGCTTCCCTCTGAATGACTTCTCTTCTGTACCCGCTGTAGCTTGGTAGTGTTATATTTAACCCTGCATGACTTGTGCCACTTGGCTTGGTGGGCAGCTAGAGTGGCAGCTATCCCTTGGCCTTCATCCAGTCGTTGCAAGTCCACGTCTTGTGGCAGCTTGCCTAGTTTATTGAATGCTGATAGATTGTCTTCAAGTGTCTTGTATCCAGCACCTGCATCAGTTCTTTTCGTGACAGCAGGACACTGTAGGGACTCTCCTATATCAACTTGACACAGAACACAGAGTTCCCAGTCCAGTGGCGTCTTTGGCGTTGAAGTTACATGCTTGGTAACATGAACTAACTTGAACTGCTTCGACATGATTGAAACCTGGATGGAGCAAACAAACAAAAAAGTCGTTTAATTAGGGGTTAATCAACGGACCAGCATGTTTTATCTACAGGACAATACACGACCCCCCCTGAATTTTTTTTTTTTTTTTTTGTATACAAGATCGAGGCTCGTGAAAGAGCGAACATTAATCACACAGAAAGACAAACAGACACATAAAACAAATAACATCGGGAGCGGTAGACAAGATGGGGAGAGAGGGGGAAGGACACAAACACAACATTTGAGAGCAGGCACCGAGAGACATGGAGACATCGAGAGATCTGTGGGAGGGAGAGGGCTTTGGGGGGGAGGCATGTGAAGGGGGGGGAAGCATGTGAAGGCGGGGGGGGGTGGGAGAGGTATAAACATATGGACACTGCCAGGATTTTCAGGAAAGAAGTTGGAATTTCAAACAAGGTGGATCTGGGGTGAATTAGTGGGGGTAGAAAAGATCAAGGTTATGGATCGGGGAAGATAAGAGATGGTGGTGAACAGCTGTTTTAAAGACCTGGAGGGAGGAGAGGGATTGAAGGGAGTGTGGGAGTTTGTTCCACAGGTGGGAGAAAAGAGGAATGAAAGAGTGAAGGTGAGCAGAGAGCCGAGATTTCGGCAGTTTAACCATCAGAGGGTTGCTGGCAGATCTTGTGCGACCTGTAGGAATATTTGGGGGACAGAGCACAGAGAGAGCTGGGGGAGCAAGGCCGGAGAGGAGTCGGTAGAAGACAGAAAGGCCACCTACCTGCCTGCGGTGAGTGAGTGAAAGGCCCTCAGAGATAGCTTCATCGCGGGAGATTCCAATGATTTTGAAAGCTTTGGATTCAACAGCGTGAAGCCGAGCCAGGTGTGAGGCAGGAGCACCAGCCCATAGGGGAGAACAGTATTCCATTGAGCTGCGGATGAAAGCCTTGTATGTGGTGAGGAGCTCAGGTGTGCCGAGGAAGGACTTCGCACGACGGAGGATGCCCAGTCGGCGACTGGCTTTGGAGGCCAGCTTGGAAATGTGGTTTTCCCAAGAAAGATCATGGCAGATAGTGAGACCCAAAAGCTTGAGTGACAGAACTTCTTGGAGAGGATTGTTGAGAAAGTAGATGGGAGGGTTGTCCAGTCGATCTTTTCGGAGAGACATAGTAAGAGAGTGAGATTTGTCAGGATTGAAAGACATGTTCCACTTGTTTGACCAGTCTGTGATTTTGTCCAGGTCTTCAGAGAGTGAGGAGGCTGCAGACTGCCGATCTGAGGGAAGAGGAATGGAGCGGCAGAGAGTGGAGTCATCAGCAAAGAGATAGAGAGGATTTTCCAGAGAGTCAGAGAGATCATTGATAAAGACCAGAAAAAGCACAGGGCCCAGCACACTTCCTTGGGGAACTCCAGCCTGAACAGGAAGGGGAGATGAGAGAAATCCATTCAGGGCCACACGTTGACTACGACCAGAGAGGAAGTCCGCAAGCCATGCATGGAGATTTCCATGGATACCATAGGAGGAGAGTTTGGTGAGCAGAGCTGGGTGCCAGACCGTATCAAAGGCCCTTGATATGTCAAGGGAGACAGCTCTGATTTCCTGTTTGGCATTGAGGACCTCCATCCATTGTTGAGACAGCAGAAGCAGCATGTCCAGAGTAGAGTGACCTGGTCTGAAACCAAATTGATGATCAGAGATCAAGCCATTGGAGAAGAGGAAAGATTTCATATCCGAAGCAATGATGGATTCCATGACTTTGCTGATAATTGGGAGCAGGCTGATTGGTCTGTAGTTGCAAGGATCTGTTTTTGCACCTTTTTTGTGTAAAGCGGTAATGTTAGCTGATTTCCAGGATGCTGGCAGATGACCTTGAGCAAAAGATAGGGTGAAAAGAACAGAGAGAGGGCGAGATAGAGCGGCAGAGCAGGATTTTAGGACCCGTGGGCTGATGCCGTCTGGTCCAGTTGCAGAATCAGAGTCGAGGTTTGACAAAAACTCCTCCACCTTGTCAGGAGAGAAGGACACAGAGTCCAGGAGCAGTTGGGTTCGACTGGGAAAGGTGGGAACAGAGAGAGATGGGTTTGGGACTAAGGATTTCGAGGCGAACACAGAGTTGAGGCATTCGGCTTTGTCACGTGCGATGTCAACTGTGTGGCCATATCTGAAAATGTTCTAAATATAACATTCTATCATTGTGCCAAATTTGGTGCTTCCATCACAAATTTGACACCAAATGACCTCTTTTAGGGGTATTTTTGGCCGAAATTTTCAAATTTTTCACTCCCCAAACCCCTAGATGTTCCCTTGAGCTCAGAATCGCCGCTGTAATGTGTCTACTGATGTTAGAAAAGATATAGGGTGAATGGGGCAATAATTGTGCCTGTAGGATTTGTTTCCGCCACCCCCCCTAAGGGTTACAGATTTTTAAAGCCGCCATTTTGAAATCCAATATGGCGGCGACCTTGGGTGAATTTCAAAGTGGTTCCATATCTGAAAATGTTCTAAATATAACATTCTATCATTGTGCCAAATTTGGTGCTTCCATCACAAAATGCACAATTCTTCTTAAATTTTTGCTATGCCGCTGCACTACTAGAGCGGAGGTTAGCCTTGCGGTCCCCATGACAATCTTCTCCATATTGCCCTATTTTCTGCATCTCTCCTTGTTAACCCCCTTGCCCGCATTTCTTCTTCCACCATCTTTAGCCAAGTCTTTCTCGGTCTTCCCCGTCCTCTACTTCCTTCTACATTAACTTCCATCACTCTTCTCAATCAGTCACTTTTATCCTTCCTCAACACATGACCAAACCATCTCAACCTGTTCCTCTTCACAGCATCAATCACAGGCTCTATTCCCATCATCTCTCGCAATTCATCATTTGTCTTCCTCTCTCTCAACGATACTCCGCACATCCATCGAACCATTCGCATTTCCACCCTTTCCATGATCTACCCATCATGAACTTAAAATGTACACCCAAAAGTGCACAGAATAAACCACAACCGTACCAATAATACATCCACAAATACCCACAACCTATCGCAAAAAAATCACAAAATGTCCATAAAACAATTACAAAACAAGAAAGAGCAATCAGAGATTGCAAACCCTCACCAGGATGTATTTTCAGTGGTTTTTAAGGCTTTTGTGTGAAAACAAATATAGCGGCTGAACCACGTGACCGATGACGTCATCATTATTTTTTTCCTCTGCTAATTTATTCCTAGATTATGCTCAAGAAATTACATCTTGATCGGATGAAGTTTTGTACTTGTTGAATTATGACGTCATAATTGAGGCACCTATGACATCATCATTAACATATTTTATTCCCCATGGAGAGTTCTTTACCATGAGCCATGTCTCAATTTTTTCTATGCAGCGCTTTCAGAGATATAGAGGTGCAAATGTTTTCGGTTTTTCCAAGATGGCGGCCGAACCACGTGACCGATGACGTCATCATTCTTCTTTTTTTTTCTCCACCAAATTTATGCCTACATGACGCTCAAGAAATTTCATCTTCATAGGATGAAGTTTTGTACTTGTCGAATTATGACGTCATAATTGAGGCACCTATGACATCATCATTAACATATTTTATTCCCCATGGAGAGTTCTTTACAATGAGCCATGTCTCAATTTTTTTCTATTCAGCGCTTTCGGAGATATATAGGTGCAACATTTTTAGGTCTTTCCAAGATGGCGGCCGAACCACGTGACCGATGACGTCATAATTATTTTAAAATTATACAGGTGGATTTGCACCTATTATGAAAATTTCCTGTCAATCGGACCAATGGTTGCAGAGGAAATTATATTTATTCTGTGCGGACAAACAGACTGATGAAAAATCACTCATAGAGCGACACTTGGCAAAAGAGAACAATGTAGAATGGCACTCAGTAGACTAGTAGAGCATCCTTTTGACCTCAAAAATAATTAGTGGTAGAATTCAGTGACCTGATATGCAAATCGTCTTCAAAATTTTAGTTAATCTGATGAAAATTGACAATTTTAGAAATTTGGCCGATATAGACCTTTTGGCCTATGTTGACCTCAAAAATAGTTGATGGTTGGTTTCAGTAAACTGATATGCAAATCATATTCAGATTTCAAGTCAATCGGATAAAAATTGAGGATTTTAGAAATTAAAAAAAGTGGTTGACCTTTAGCTTATGTTGGTTGACCTTATGACCGATGTTGATCCCAAAAATAGTTGGTGGTTGAATTGAGTTCGCTGATTTGAAAATCCTATTCAAATTTCAAGTCCATCGGATGAAAATTGAGGATTTTAGAAATTTGAAAAAAGTGGTTGACCTTTGGCCTATGTTGACCTTTTGACCTCAAAAATATATAGGATTTTGTCGGACCACGAACTCTACCATTTGGTGAAGTTTCGTGAAGATAGGTTTAAAATTGTAACCTGTAGGTATATAAGCAAGTATAAGTGAGCGGACAGACAAACAAACACACACAAACCGGAGTGATCAACACACTTGCAAAAAAACAAAGAAGCTTTTTTTGCCATGTAACAAACAAACGGCCTCAAATGCAATACCCTCTCCTCAGGCGAGGGTAACGAGAGTGATGCGACTGTGTTGCCAATATGCCTCCATGTAGTCCGTGGCCGTGACAACAGGTAGATGCCCTAATTCACTACAAAATGAAATCTTGGGAAAGTAACAAAATGAACTATTGGGAAAGTAAGAAAATGAAATCTTGGGAAAGTAACAAAATTAACTCTTGGGAAAGTAACAAAATGAAATCTTGGGAAAGTAACAAAATGAAATCTTGGGAAAGTAACAAAATGACCTCTTGGGAAAGCAACAAAATGAAATCTTGGGAAAGTAACAAAATTAACTCTTGGGAAAGTAACAAAATGAAATCTTGGGAAAGTAACAAAATTAACTCTTGGGAAAGTAACAAAATGAAATCTTGGGAAAGTAACAAAATGAAATCTTGGGAAGTAACAAAATGAAATCTTGGGAAAGTAACAAAATTAACTCTTGGGAAAGTAACAAAATGAAATCTTGGGAAAGTAACAAAATGAAATCTTGGGAAAGTAACAAAATGAAATCTTGGGAAAGTAACAAAATGACCTCTTGGGAAAGCAACAAAATGAAATCTTGGGAAAGTAACAAAATTAACTCTTGGGAAAGTAACAAAATGAAATCTTGGGAAAGTAACAAAATTAACTCTTGGGAAAGTAACAAAATGAAATCTTGGGAAAGTAACAAAATGAAATCTTGGGAAGTAACAAAATGAAATCTTGGGAAAGTAACAAAATTAACTCTTGGGAAAGTAACAAAATGAAATCTTGGGAAAGTAACAAAATTAACTCTTGGGAAAGTAACAAAATGAAATCTTGGGAAAGTAACAAAATTAACTCTTGGGAAAGTAACAAAATGAAATCTTGGGAAAGTAACAAAATTAACTCTTGGGAAAGTAACAAAATGAAATCTTGGGAAAGTAACAAAATGACCTCTTGGGAAAGCAACAAAATGAAATCTTGGGAAAGTAACAAAATTAACTCTTGGGAAAGCAACAAAATGACCTCTTGGGAAAGCAACAAAATGACCTCTTGGGAAAGTAACAAAATGAAATCTTGGGAAAGCAACAAAATGAAATCTTGGGAAAGTAACAAAATTAACTCTTGGGAAAGCAACAAAATGACCTCTTGGGAAAGTAACAAAATGAAATCTTGGGAAGTAACAAAATGAAATCTTGGGAAAGTAACAAAATTAACTCTTGGGAAAGTAACAAAATTAACTCTTGGGAAAGTAACAAAATGAAATCTTGGGAAAGTAACAAAATTAACTCTTGGGAAAGCAACAAAATGAAATCTTGGGAAAGTAACAAAATTAACTCTTGGGAAAGTAACAAAATGAAATCTTGGGAAAGTAACAAAATTAACTCTTGGGAAAGTAACAAAATGAAATCTTGGGAAAGTAACAAAATGACCTCTTGGGAAAGCAACAAAATGAAATCTTGGGAAAGTAACAAAATTAACTCTTGGGAAAGTAACAAAATGAAATCTTGGGAAAGTAACAAAATGAAATCTTGGGAAAGTAACAAAATGACCTCTTGGGAAAGCAACAAAATGAAATCTTGGGAAAGTAACAAAATTAACTCTTGGGAAAGTAACAAAATTAACTCTTGGGAAAGTAACAAAATGAAATCTTGGGAAAGTAACAAAATGACCTCTTGGGAAAGCAACAAAATGAAATCTTGGGAAAGTAACAAAATTAACTCTTGGGAAAGTAACAAAATGAAATCTTGGGAAAGTAACAAAATTAACTCTTGGGAAAGTAACAAAATGAAATCTTGGGAAAGTAACAAAATGACCTCTTGGGAAAGCAACAAAATTAACTCTTGGGAAAGTAACAAAATGAAATCTTGGGAAAGTAACAAAATGACCTCTTGGGAAAGTAACAAAATGAACTATTGGGAAAGTAACAAAATGAAATCTTGGGAAAGTAACAAAATGAACTCTTGGGAAAGTAACAAAATGAAATCTTGGGAAAGTAACAAAATGAAATCTTGGGAAAGCAACAAAATGAACGATTGGGAAAGTAACAAAATGAACTATTGGGAAAGTAACAAAATGAAATCTTGGGAAAGCAACAAAATGAACGATTGGGAAAGTAACAAAATGAACTATTGGGAAAGTAACAAAATGAAATCTTGGGAAAGCAACAAAATGAACTCTTGGGAAAGTAACAAAATGAAATCTTGGGAAAGCAACAAAATGAACTCTTGGGAAAGTAACAAAATGACCTCTTGGGAAAGTAACAAAATGAAATCTTGGGAAAGCAACAAAATGAACGATTGGGAAAGTAACAAAATGAACTATTGGGAAAGTAACAAAATGAAATCTTGGGAAAGCAACAAAATGAACGATTGGGAAAGTAACAAAATGAACTATTGGGAAAGTAACAAAATGAACTCTTGGGAAAGTAACAAAATTAACTCTTGGGAAAGTAACAAAATGACCTCTTGGGAAAGTAACAAAATGAACTCTTGGGAAAGTAACAAAATGACCTCTTGGGAAAGTAACAAAATGACCTCTTGGGAAAGTAACAAAATGAACTATTGGGAAAGTAACAAAATGAAATCTTGGGAAAGCAACAAAATGAACGATTGGGAAAGTAACAAAATGAACTATTGGGAAAGTAACAAAATTAAGTATTTGGAAAGTAACAAAATGAACTTGGGAAACCTGTGTTGATTGGTACAAGAGCAATCAACACAGAAAGTAACAAAAGTCCCCTGGTACCATTACTTGGGAAAGTAACAAAAGGAACTATTGGGAAAGTAACAAAATGAACTCTTGGGAAAGTAACAAAATGAACTCTTGGGAAAGTAACAAAATGAACTCTTGGGAAAGTAACAAAATGAACTCTTGGGAAAGTAACAAAATGAACTCTTGGGAAAGTAACAAAATGAACTCTTGGGAAAGTAACAAAATGAACTCTTGGGAAAGTAACAAAATGAAATCTTGGGAAAGTAACAAAATGAACTCTTGGGAAAGTAACAAAATGAACTCTTGGGAAAGTAACAAAATTAACTCTTGGGAAAGTAACAAAATGAACTCTTGGGAAAGTAACAAAATGAACTCTTGGGAAAGTAACAAAATGAAATCTTGGGAAAGTAACAAAATGAACTATTGGGAAAGTAACAAAATGAACTCTTGGGAAAGTAACAAAATGAACTCTTGGGAAAGTAACAAAATGAAATCTTGGGAAAGTAACAAAATGAACTCTTGGGAAAGTAACAAAATTAACTCTTGGGAAAGTAACAAAATTAACTCTTGGGAAAGTAACAAAATGAACTCTTGGGAAAGTAACAAAATGAACTCTTGGGAAAGTAACAAAATGAACTTGGGAAACCTGTGTTGATTGGTACAAGAGCAATCAACACAGAAAGTAACAAAAGTCCCCTGGTACCATTACTTGGGAAAGTAACAAAAGGAACTATTGGGAAAGTAACAAAATGAACTCTTGGGAAAGTAACAAAATGAACTCTTGGGAAAGTAACAAAATGAACTCTTGGGAAAGTAACAAAATGAACTTGGGAAACCTGTGTTGATTGGTACAAAAGCAATCAACACAGAAAGTAACAAAAGTCCCCTGGTACCATTACTTGGGAAAGTAACAAAAGGAACTATTGGGAAAGTAACAAAATGAACTCTTGGGAAAGTAACAAAATGAACTCTTGGGAAAGTAACAAAATGAACTCTTGGGAAAGTAACAAAATTAACTCTTGGGAAAGTAACAAAATTAACTCTCTTGTGCAGCTATCATGGTCTATGATCTCTTTAGTCCACTTCCACTCTTTAATCAGAACAATGTCTTATATCTGAGGTTTTATTTTGAGATACAACCTCAAGTTTGTGCTCTTGTTTATTCATAATTTTGAGATCTGAATCTGTGTCGCAATTACCTTCACTTCTTGAATTGAACAGCACATTGCAGTATTTGCAGTATACAATTTTAACATTTAGCATATGCCATACTATATGTTCGTTTCTAATCCAGCCCTTCACCATTCCAATCTTAGATACAGACCTTTGCCAAGGAGATCCTCCCAACGCCTTCACGACATTGAGCAATGGAGCTGCGGTCGTCTTCCGGGGTATGTCACAGGGATTCATGGTCCCCACAAACGGGTGAACGGGTCTACAATGACAAATGGTCTCCTCGACATAAAACTGTCATGAGAATCGATATGATCCTCATTAGATTTCTTGAGAAATCACCAGAGATTTCTTTTAAGGGGATGTGGTTTATCAGTGACTCGAGGTCAAGAAGCCTTGGAAGTTTGTTTGCTGATAAAGAGTTCCAGTTGACATCACAGTTCGTCTGCCATTGCCATCCTGTTTCACCCAACAGTCCAGACTAATGCCCGTGCATAATGCTAGGGGAGTATGCACTTGTGCTAGTCTATGCACTGTGCTAGTCTATGCACTTGTGCTAGTCTATGCACTTGTGCTAGTCTATGCACTTGTGCTAGTCTATGCACTGTGCTAGTCTATGCACTGTGCTAGTCTATGCACTTGTGTCCACTTTTTCTCCGAGGAAGACGCCCTTCCTTCTTTTTCCTCGTCTGGCATCACCTTCAAGATATTTCCTCATAACACGTTCGCACTTTCCGCAGGCCTTTGTCACTGAAGTGCCTGCCAAACACACACCAGAAATTACACCGTGTTCGAAGTCATCGAGGTCTTCTCTTCCGGCCATGCTGGTTCTTAAAACCAGACTCAGGCCACACAACGAGGAATGCCAGGAAGAGACTTGCAGATTTCATGCGCCGGTCACGTACATGTGGAAACTCCATACTTTGCATACAAGTTGTACGGCCAGTGTACTCTGGTGTTGTACACCGCTCCTTTCCTATGCCATCTCCAGGCGCTGCATACCGTCATTGCCGGGCACCGAAGGGGGCTCGGCAGTGACGCACGCTGAAAGGGAGTACTCAGTTTTCACTCTGGTTGTTTTCTTGCTTTCTTTCTTTCTTTCTTGTTTGTTTGTTTGTCCAGGCGATATCTCAGCCATCCTTTGAGCTTGGAAGCTGAAATTTCGGCACAATAGTGAGCAAGTCCTTTGTCAAAAACGATATTTTTTGTTTTTTGATTAATCAATTAATTGAGGAGTTATTTAATTATTAGCGATTAATTAAGTACTTATTTAATTAATCAAATTTCCTTTCTCTTCTGACCATTAACTCAGGCACCTTTTGAGTTAGGAAGCTGATATTTGGATATGTCAATGACCAGGTGATTTGGCTACAAAGGCTATTTTTGATTTATTAATTAATCAATTAATTATTTAATTATTCGATGAATGACAAAAAAATTTTTTTTTTGAAGTTACACATTCTCATGAAATGGTGGTGGTTTATGTGTTCTATAACCGAATTGATTAATAATTTAATTTTTTAATGATTATTATTTATTTATTTTCATTATTAATCATTTATTTATTTTCTTTCTCATTTGGCCAATATCTCAGGCACCTTTTGAGCTGGGAAGCTAATATTTGGACATGACAGTGACCAAGTGATGTGGCTATCAAGGATATTTTTGATTTGTTGATTAATCATTTAATCGATTAATTATATTTATTGATTAATCAATTAATTATTTAATTTTTTATTAATGACTTGTTTAATTAAATTTTTTAAAGTTACATCTTCGGATGAAGCACTAGTGGTTTAGTTATGCTATCAGTCAATTGATTAAGAAAATATTTTTTGCTAATCTTTTACTGATTTTAATTATGCAATTAATCAATCTAATATTGTGCACCACTCTCTTGAAATACAGTCTCTATGACCTGCACGGCGGTATTGCCTGGTGCCAGGGGCGCCGCGGCATTGACGCACTAGAGGATATTTAATTATTTGGCATGGGCGCGGTGTACTTTGAATGTATCTTTACTTGTTTCCATTTTTTTTTGTCCGCTACCTGTACACAAGGTGCCTCTTTGTAGACACTGTCTCTTCGGCATTTTCTTGGGTCAGGGGGTGAGCCTTTACATGTAGACTCCCAAACAATGCTTTAGAGAGGTGGAAATAGACCAACCTGGGAAAGAAAACACAGTCTAGATTAGAGGAAGAGTAAACTTTATCAAGGCCACTGCTTGTGTACATCAGCGGACAATTCAAACAAGAAGTTTTTATCACCTGAAGATTGACAAAGGTTTGCCACCTGTCATGGGAAATTACCAATGTGAAGATGGGAAGGAAGGAAAGAAGGGGAAGCGTTTGGAATGGAAGGATAATATTGTTACATTTGATTGAACTTACACTCGGTAATGAAAATGAATAAACTTGAAGTGAGGAGGTTGGAGGTAGAGCAACGTGAGCGGAGAACAAATCAAACTAAAATACGAAATTTGGTGTCTGTCTGTCTGATGATTGACCGCAATACTTTTGATCGTAACTTATCCAATCTCAATCAAACTTGACAGGGGGACTAAAGGTCACAAGATGAAAGTTGTAGCGAATTCAGTTGCCCCTCTTCCCAAGGGGGTTTTCCCCGCCAATGGGGATGCGTGTTGAGGTGTATATCCATGTTAAGATAGCTTTATTGTGGCGTTTTTCCAAAAACGCTTCTAATAACAAAAGCATAATATTAATGTTATTACAAAACAATATCATGGAATCCATCATTCCTTCGGATATCAAATCTTTCCTCTTGTCCAATGGCTTGATCTCTGATCATCAATTTGGATTCAGACCAGGTCACTCTACTCTGGACATGCTGCTTCTGCTGTCTCAACAATGGATGGAGGTCCTCAATGCCAAACAGGAAATCAGAGCTGTCTCCCTTGACATATCACGTGCCTTCGATACGGTCTGGCACCCTGCTCTGCTCACCAAACTCTCCTCCTATGGTATCCATGGAAATCTCCATGCATGGCTTGCGGACTTCCTCTCTGGTCGTAGTCAACGTGTGGCCCTGAATAGATTTCTCTCATCTCCCCTTCCTGTTGTTGTGGAATTTTGGACAGTATGTAATTGATGAATCAAGAATTCAATGTCCAAACCTTTTGTCAGAAGAAGGATTGACAAATTTTAATTCCCGAGGAAGATATCACTTTAGTTTACAAGAAGTGCACAGCAAGAAACAATAAACCCTTATCAAACCAAGAGGAAAACACTGCAAATCAGGAAGAGCACACCGCCAGATACACAACAAAATCCTAAATCAAAGTCCTAAGTGAAAATCCTGGTACAGTAGAGATGTACAAAGAAAACGTCATAAAAACACACCAAATACACCAGCATGAATAGTATACAATATCGACATACTGTATCGACAGCCAAGCGAAAATCCTAAGTACAATATCAACATACAATATTTACAAACCAAGTGAAATCCTAAGTACAATATCAACATACAGTATTTACAAACCAAGTGAAAATCCTAGTAGCTGAAGTTGTCAACATGTCTTTTATACCGGCTGGCAGGGGCGCTGTAAGGGGAGGAAAAGTTAGGATGATTCCAAGGGCCCTGAGTAGAGGAAAAATGTTGTTCCTGGACCACCCTCATTTCTCCATTCACTTACATGTAAATTTTCCTCTCACCCTCATTTTCTTCATTTCCCCTTAACACCTCTATTCCTACCCCCCTTGGCCTTATGGACCTTTTACTCTTACTATACTATCAATGTTGTTCATTAGACCACTCAAACAACGATCCTACAAATATTTGTTTATGCATAGGAAATAATTTAATTTTCTTTCCACTCCCATCACCATCTAATAAATTAACAAAGAAGATGTTTGAGTTTGGTTCTTTTTCAAGATATTTTAACTGAGCTAAGATAAAATGATAAACCTCCCTCAATGTTCTTGTTTGAGCACCTCCAGTGCCACACACCATTTTGGTAGGCTCTGCCCACTTTTTTGCTAAGCTCCGCCCACTTTTGCTAAGCTCCGCCCACTTTTTTTGTTATTATATCAAATCATCCGTTGGTGATGAATATAACAAGTTAGAGGAGTATAGAGGCTCAAATGCCCCAGAGGAGTTTGTGAAACGACTAGAAAAAGACTGTGTTCGATTAACCAAGATAATGAGAGAAACCAATAAACCAATGTCCTTGACGAGTGAAGAGAAAAGGGAATTTAGAAAAAACAATGTCTGTCATATTTGTGAGGAAAAAATTGGTGGAGGCCTAAAGGTTAGAGATCATTGTCATCTCACTGGTAAATATAGAGGTATGGCTCATCAAAGTTGTAATATTAATTATAAACTCCCCTCTTTCATTCCTGTCTTTCTTCATAACAATGCTCATTATGATACGCATCTATTTATTAATGAACTTTCAAAGACATCTGGAGACATTTCAGCAATACCAAACACGGATCAGAAATACATTTCATTCACAAAAACAATTCATACATCTCCTATAACTCATATCAGATTTCTTGATACATTTGAATTCATGGCAAGTCCATTGGCTAACTTGGTTCAAAATCTAAAAGAGTTTCCATGTCTTTCTGAGTATTTTTCAGACAAAGATTTACGAACACAAAAGGGAATTTATCCCTATGACTATATGGGCTCATTTGAGAGATTCAATGAAACACAAATTCCTTCAAAAGAAAATTTCTATAACAAATTAAATAACAGTCATATACCTGATAAAGATTATGTACACGCACAAAATGTTTGGGAAAAATATAACATCAAGAATCTTGGTGAGTATCATGATTTGTATCTCAAAACTGATGTGCTTTTATTGGCTGATGTGTTTGAGGTTTTTAGATCTGTTTGTCGTGCTGGATATGGATTGGATCCTGTTCACTATTACACAGCGCCTGGATTGGCTTGGAGTGCGATGTTGAAAATGACAAAACTAGGTTTGGATTTGATAACCGATGTTGATATGCTTTTGATGATTGAAAAGGCTAAAAGAGGAGGAATTTCACAAGTCTGCTCGAGCAGATATGCAAGAGCAAATAACAAATATCTTCCAAATTATGATTCAATGAAAGAGAGTTCTTACTTGATGTACTATGATGCGAACAACCTGTATGGCTGGGCAATGTCTCAGGCTCTTCCTTATGGAAAACTTAGATGGGTAAAGGAAAAAGACTACAAAAAGGTTTTACAAGATGTATGTATCTCTACACAAAAAGAATTGGATGATTCAAAGGTTGGTTATTATTTTGAGGTCGATTTTAAATATCCCAAAGAACTTCATAATAAACATAAAGATCTTCCATTGGCTTGTGAGAAAGAGTCCAAAGAAAGAATGGTTGAGTGATTATCAACGATCGTTTGATATAGGTGAATCAACAGAAAAATTACTTACTACATTATATAACAAGAAAAATTATGTTCTACACCAAAGAAATTTGTGACAATATTTATCAAAAGGTCTAAGAGTAGAGAAGATCCATAGGGTCCTAAAGTTCAATCAAAGTCATTGGCTAAAGGGGTACATTGATTTTAACACACAAAGAAGAACAGAGTCAAAAACAGATTTTGAGAAAGACTTTTATAAATTGATGAATAATGTGGTCTTTGGTAAGACCATGGAGAATGTGAGGAAAAGACAAAATATCAGACTCGCAACATCTTGGGAACAAGCATCAAAATTAATTAATAGACCGAGTTTTACTAGAGCTGAGGTCTTTCCTGAGAACTTTTGTGCGATCCATTTGATTAAAGAGAGTATTGAAATGGACAAACCTATTTATATTGGAACATCAATTCTTGATTTATCAAAGTCATTAATGTATGATTACTTTTACAATAACTTGAGGAAGAAATATCAAAATGATGTTAATCTACTTTATATGGATACAGATAGTTTTATTTTGAAAATTAATATTGACGATGTTTATTCAGACATGAAAGGGGACATTAATATCTATGACACTAGTAATTATAGTCTAGAGAGTGGGTTGTTCTCTTCTAAAAATAAAAAGGTGATTGGAAAGTTCAAGGATGAATTAGGAGGAAATGTTATGAGTGAATTTGTGGGATTGAGGTCTAAGGTTTATGCTTATAAATATATTGATAATAATATTGAAAAGAGTGATAAAAAGTTGAAAGGAATAAAGAAAAATGTTATTAAAGAAACAATAAACTTTGAAAATTATTATAATTGTTTAACTTTAAAGAAAGAGGAGTTTAGGAAAATGAATACAATAAGAAGTTATAAACATCAATTATATTCAGAAGAGGTGAATAAGAAAGCATTGGGGGCTTTTGATGATAAGAGGTTTATTTTAGAAAATGGAATTGATAGTCTCCCTTATGGTTATAAGTGTTAAAATATATATAAGTGAGAAGATAAAAAGGGGGGTTAGGGATTTTAACGGGCTACCGCCACCTTTTTTTATGAATATATAAATGATAGAACCAAGTATCAACCAAACCAAAGAGTGGAGAAGAAACCAACCTTGGTATATAAATGGAAAACATAATGAATGTGAAAAATATCAAATAGGTAAAATTGAAAAGGCAACTGGTAAAAAAGTTCACAAAACAAATAAGAGAATGAATTTAAATACCGGTGAGTTGGGTGAAAAAGATGGAAATATTTTTGAGTGGATGGGAAACTTTGATGGTTGTCAGGAAAATATATACTTTAATTTTAAAATGGTGTGTGGCACTAGAGGCGCTCAAACAAGAACATTGAGGGAGGTTTATCATTTTATCTTAGCTCAGTTAAAATATCTTGATAAAGAACCAAACTCAAACATCTTCTTTGTTAATTTTTTAGATGGTGATGGGGGTGGTAAGAAAATTAAATTATTTCCGACGCATGAACAAATATTTGTAGGATCGTTGTTTGAGTGGTCTAATGAACAACATTGATAGTAAGAGTAAAAGGTCCATAAGGCCAAGGGGGGTAAGAATAGAGGTGTTAAGGGAATGAAGAAAAATGAGGGTGAGAGGAAAATTTACATGTAAGTGAATGGAGAAATGAGGGTGGTCCAGGAACAACATTTTTCCTCTACTGCCCTGCACTGACAGGGGCCCTAAAAATTATTAGAACATTAGGTAAAAATTCTCAATATTAAATTATTAACCAGGCTTTGCAGTCTTGCCATGCTGTCCATTGAAAGTCAGTTGGCTAGAAAGCTGGACTTCAAAGACTTGATCAGTGACTTTGCTAGTGGCGCTGGGCTCTTGGTGTGGAAGGCTGAGCAAGGACCAGTGATAACTAAATGGCATGGCTATGGATATTGGATCACTACACTTGGTATGTATTGTTACGGCCCGCGGATAAGATGTTGTGTTTGCCGAGCGGATGGCCCCGCAGTCGTACAGTTACCCCGACTAACCCGATTCCCGAACGTTGGCCGGATCGCGCCACAGATATTCAATTGGGAAAAGACTAAGGCGACACGGATGTGAAGAAGAAGCAGACAAAAAGGTTGGAAATACGAATATAATTTATTTGCTATTTACAGGCTCAAAAAAACCAAGGAGAAGGAAAGATAAGAAAATAATATACAGAAGATATTAGAGACACAGTGAAAATCGCTAGCTTATCTAAACAGGCTTAATTAATACCCAGGACAGAACAAACAAAACAAACTCACGTACACAAGAAGGATGGAAAGGCAGGAATCGTTTGGAGGGATGAGCAGGTGGAATCACAGGGCACAACGAGCAGGTCCACTCCGGGCGGGAAGCGAGGAGCCGGCAGCTCCTTGTATTCGGCTTTAGCCTTTACACCGCACACCGGCAGGGTCACTCACTGCCCCGTCAGGGCTTCACGCGGCTGGTTGAAGCGGCTCTCTGCAGAACTCTTTCTTTGCACTTCTGGACTTGGCCTCCTCCTCCGTCTCTGGCGCACTTCTGGTTTCGCACTTCTCGCAACCCTTTCTTTGCACTTCTCACTTGGCCTCCTTCTCATCACTCCTTGGCGCACTTCTCTCCACCGCCCACTCAACGCAACCACTGACCACCGACAACTTCTTGCGCGCGTGCCTTTATAGCGCCTCCGGCGATTAAGCCGCCGGCCTTCAGGACACGCCCATCGGTGTGCTCACCTCGGCCCTGGTTAGTCGCGCGACCCTCTGGCTCCGCCCTTGATGACGACGGGCAGGCACGCCTTTCTTCCCCGACCCGAGCACATGTTCAATGGTGGTTTTGGAGGGGATGTAATGTGCAATCGAGGCTTGGCAATGATGAAAGGGGATCTACTCTTATTTAATGCAGTGCAATGGAGTGTCATCTTAATGGAAGACAAGGCCTTACCCTAATACACATAATAAGATATAACTATTGAACAGGGGTATTCTATGATTGGCTAACGTGTATGCTTTATGGACTAATTATGGGACGCCCTTTGACCTTTACACTACGGAGGTATTTACAAGGAATCATTACATTTTACAGAGGGTGATATTTACAACAATTTACTATACAATACAACACAATAAAAAAACACAATCCTCATTTCCGCAACACTGCACCCTCCTCCTCTTAGGCACCTCCCGGGCCTATAACTTTAATTTAGTGTGACACGTAGGTGTAGTTCCCTCTACTTTTAACCTGACCCTGAGTGCGACAGTTTTAAAACATAAATAAATATGTCCCGCTGCTCCATTGCACCCTACCTAACAGACTCACGCCCACAGATAACCGAATTGCGGAATGGTCTTCAAACTATACACTGACGGTGGGGAGCATTATTTACACTGACGTTACTTTATTTACAAAACGCAACCCAGGACCTGTGATTGTTCTTTCTGGGGGGGGGGGGGGGGGGGGGACAGTCTGCTCTGCATCGACGCACCATGAAGCACCCACAACGCACCAACACACCCTCAAGCACTAATCGGTGCACAGTCATCACTGGTCATGAAAATAAAAACAACAACCCCTAACCCTGCAGGTGGTCTCTTGCTCTTCGGCTCCCTCTGCTGGCTATTATTATTTTCCTGGTGTTGTCATCTTCCTTTGCTGGCGGCCTATTTGCATTAATAAAATGCACCCAACGTGTCCATTTTTATTTATTTATGGCCCACAGGGGCTGACTAGTGTGGTTCACCTGTGGGGCATCGGTGCCCTGTGGCCAAGGTCCGCCAGCAAGATCTCGGGCCTTCATGGCCGGTTCCAGCAGAGGGGCCATGCCCCAACCCATGGGGTCCATAAGTGGTGCTCGGCCACAGACATGTGGTCCATAAGGTGGTGCATCGATGCAGACAGCTGGTTCTGGGAGTTCCGGGCGCACAATGGTGGACTCACGCACGCTCCCCTCGGCGCCCAGTGGCGCACGGGTCCTCATGTGGGAGACAAAAGGGGGACAAGACAGATGAGCGAGGGGTAAGGTCACAAGGGTACACATCAAACAAGGCAATGCAAGGCGAAGTGCGTACGGAGAGCGAAGTGAGAAAGCTCGTCCCTACCGTACATCACCCCCCCTGTCACCTACTCTACCCTTGCCCTTACCCTATATTTACAACATCTACACATTTACAAATTCGTCACTACTGTCACGTCTCCCCATATCTCTTCTATACCAAATACGTCACCACAATCCCTCTATCCAAAATTTGCCATCACCCTATTCATCATCAATCCTCATAAGGAGGAAGAGATGGAACATCAAGCACAATGTCACACCCACGTCATGATGCGTCTCACATTCCAAACATTTGCATCAAAAATAATAAAAACAACAAACCATGGCATGGTGTGGAGGTACGTCATCCCAGGTGAGTGGATGCAGATGGTGCGAGGAGACTCCAATCCTAACTATCCTCTAAATGACTTTAACACACTTTACACTACCCGGGGTCTTTCCCTGCCAATCCATTGGCCAACTTACACTGTGGGTTCTAAAAACCAATTCCCATTGACCAAACTGTGGTGCTTCTCAATTTGGGGTCTCACTCCCCCGATTCAACTCCCTGTGCCCTTGCACAATTTCAGGACTGGGGCGTGTAGCTCTCCCAGCAGGTCTACCCACCTGCACACCTCCACCACTGCAGTTGCCACCCGAGCTTACCTAGCTCCTCACCCTAACCTATCTAATTGGGGAAGGCCCCTCCTGGCTCTGTCACCCCTCGGTGCCCTCTGGCACTGGGCTACCCGGGTCCGTCCTCCGGATCCTCGGGCCCCATCCACAACAACTCTACCGGCTCCCAGAGCCCACCTGCGGCCTCACCTGGCCGACATCCTCACAGTGGTGGAGTGGCCAAACCAACTACACACACTAACAGGCTACACGCCCAGCCATTTCCACAACACTAATGCACCCATCCAAATACCATTCTTTCACCCGCACCACAGATGCCAATATCCAACCACAATTTACCTGTACCCTCTACCTCACACTTACACTACCCGCCCCGGGTATTCGTGATGGGGGTCCACTCTTCCCCCATTCACACCTTCGCACCATCCACTCCACTCCATAGTTTCCACCATACTCACTCCACGACCATCCATTCCAATACTCCAGATATTCCACACTACCATTTATTCCATACAACCATTCTCCATACACCTGTTGTTGCACACCTGTGCAATCTTACCTGGTGCCACCTGCACCCTCCTTCCTTCCTGGACCATTTGGTCAGCACAATACACATCACCATCACTCACTCAAACACTGCTCCAGACA
The DNA here is from genome assembly GCF_964187855.1 of Myxine glutinosa. Lineage (NCBI taxonomy): Eukaryota > Metazoa > Chordata > Myxini > Myxiniformes > Myxinidae > Myxine > Myxine glutinosa. The sequence goes on along the minus strand of NC_136261.1, from coordinate 4,102,711 downwards.
CCTGTTCAGTTGCACACCTGTGCAATCACACCTGTTCACCATACACACGGCATCATCTAATCTACCTGGTGCCCTGCTAACTTAGTGCTCCCCGTCTTCCCTTTAAACTAAGCACATACCACGTCATTGTCATCCAAACTAATCTACCTGCATCCCCACTACAGGTATCATTGTCACTACCTAATCTTAACGTTACCTAAGGTCATCTTCTCGGTCCCTATCATTATATCCTAACCCTCCCGGGCTAGTTTTCACTGCCATAAACCCCATAAATCTAGTGCTCCTTTGCCCCCGCTGTGAGGGATGACAGAGTTGCCATCCCACCACATCGGGCATCTCCCACTACCAATTTTGCTCACCAAATTCCAGTCAATCAAAAATTTGCCAATCACTACCCATCATCTGCCAATCATTACTGCCAATCATTCTACCAATCATCAAATTTTGCTTTGCAATTTCGGGTCCAATCCACTATCCTCGTCATCAGTCTTCTCACTAGTGCCTCTCGGTGCGCCAATTCACTTCTAAAGCTCGGCTTCGTAAAGCCGAGCAATGAATGCGGGTTGCTTGGTGCCAGCGGCTGGATACGTCCGGCATTCGGTGCAGGGAAGGAGGTTTACCCGGGCCGAGATCCCACGCACCACCTCGGCACAGAGCCGTCCAATGGCCCGATCTCGACCTATCGGAACGCCTCAACAAAAGGGGGTCGCCATGACGACCCTTCCTATCGGGCTGCCCGCTGCGCCTAGTGGAGCACGGACGCGGCCGTTCAAAGCGCGGCCCGGCGTGGATCTCGCACGGCGGTTCTTTCGAAACCGCCGTGGTTCGGATCCCCGCTGGTCCTCGCGGCACGCGAAGCTGCCCGGCGCGGACCCAGGGCCCGATTCGGCTATAAGTCGCTCTAACCGCTAACCCGGTTACCGTCGATGCTTCACCTGCATGCTCACACGCATACGCTACCCCTTTCACCCTCACCGAGCTCGGTGCTCCAACGCCGCCCGTACACCCCGCATACTTCGCTATTGCACTCGTTCTTTCGCTCACAGACTTGGTCACACACCTGACCACCGCACACCTTTGCACACATTCGTCGTTCGCACACCTCACCAACACACCTTCGCGCCCCCTCCTCGGTCACCTCCTCTGTGACAATCACAGGTGTGCTCTCACTTGCACACCCAACCACGTGCCTCACTACTAACTCAAGTGTGTATTCCCACACACGCTCTACCATTCCAGGTGTGCATCCTTCCATTCCAGGTGTACATCCTCTCTTACCTGCCACAACCAACTCACGCTCCGTGTCACTCTCACTACTCTCACCACCACTCTTGACAGCGCACTCTTTCCTCATGCACTCCTCTGTTACACACCTTCCTCGCGCATCCTCTTGCGCACACTCTCCCGTTACTTCCTCCGTAACACTCACCACCGGTGTGCTTTCTCCCTTACTTTTGACAGTCCACTCTTTCCTCATGCACTCCTCTGTTACACACCTTTCTCGCGCATCCTCTTGCGCACACTCTCCCGTTACTTCCTCCGTAACACTCACCACAGGTGTGCACTCTCTCGTTACATCCTCTGTAACACTCCCCACTACGCGCTTCCATGTGCTCCCTCGCACACGCGCTACGACCGACTCACTCTCGACAGCACACTCACTCCTCGGCGCGCACTTTTTCCTCACACACCCCAGAGTCAGACATTCTCGCACATCTCCTCCTTCGCACACCGTACCTGTCGCACACTTCACCAACGGCCTCTCACGAACACCTGGATTCAAATCAATCCCCAAGCCGACTGAAGCTCCCCTCACATCATATGCATTTCCGAATATATCGCCACTCACCTTGGCACCTCGTCTCTGCACCTCCTTCACCACCTGCAAACTCTTTATTTGGTTAGTGAGCACAACATTATGAGTTGAGCACCGACCTTGCACATATTCCATCACCTCCTCCTGTATTTCTCTCTTAGTTTCCGTCCGTCTCTTCTTAATTTCACTCACCCCCTCTTCCACCTCCTTTAACTTTTGCTTCACCTCTTTTATTTCCCGGTGCGTCTCCTCTATCTCGTCCTCTAAGGCTACCTTGACCGTTTCTATGTGCGTCCTCACCTCCCGGTCCTTCGTCTCCATTACTTCTGTCACCTCGTCCAACCTCATTGTCAGTCCCTCACGTACCATCTGACATTGCCTCTGTGTCGCTATTAAGTCATTTTTAATGTCGTTTTGTGTCGCTTTTAACCCTCCTAGTACCGGAGTGTTCCTTTGAACCTGCTCCACTAGTTCTTTTTGTCCCACCGTCAGCTGTTCCACCGCCTGCGCCAGGGCCTCTATGCCCTCCTGTAACCTAGCCGTATTATTCCTCACCTCTTTCTCCATACGCTTTTCACCTCGCTTTACCTCCTCGCGTACCCCCGAGACCTCCTCGCTTACACCTCGTCGTATCTCCTCTTTCATCTCCTCCATCTCCTTAGTGGATGCCACCCTCATCTGTCCCAATTCATCCCTCTGAGCATCCAATTTACCTTCTAACCCGATTTTCACCTCCTCTATCTGCTCTCCCATTTGTTTAATTTCTCGGGCGGATTGCTCCCCTATTTCCCGCAATTTGTTTTCCATCTTGTTTTCTAACCCCTCTAACCCATTTTTCACCCCCTCTATCTGATTCTCCTGGGCAGCCATTCTATTTTCCACCCCCGTTAACCCATTTTTCACCCCTTCTATGATTCTCTAACCCCTCAAATTTCTTGTCTAAACCCTCAAATGTATTGTCCATGTCCCTGCTGGATTTTTCAGCCATTTTTTTCATATACCCCATCATCTGCGCCGCGAAGAGGTCCAATTTCCCCAGCGCTGCGGTCTCGGCTGCCGCAGCGCCGCCATTTTGTGCCTCCTCAACCTCGTGCACGAGAGCGCCATTTTGCACGCCTGACACCTCCTCAACCACCTCCTCATTGCCCTCCTCCACATACATTTCCCCGAGGTCCTGGGTCGATTCTACCCCGTCTATCTCTCCCAACGGCATCCCGTCGCCTTGACCAGCCATGGCGCGATTTCAAAATTCGGGTTTTGTAAAACAAAACAAATTTCGGCCGCTCCAAATTTTGACCAAAGTTTTTCTAGATGTTTTAAAAATTTGGTTTGGGCCTCGTATCTCACTCCCAGACACCAATTGTTACGGCCAATTGTACAATTGGTGTTCCAAAATTTGGGCTAAATAAATTTAGTCCCAGGTCCGAATCCCACTCCTGACACCAATTGTTACGGCCCGCGGATAAGATGTTGTGTTTGCCGAGCGGATGGCCCCGCAGTCGTACAGTTACCCCGACTAACCTGATTCCCGAACGTTGGCCGGATCGCGCCACAGATATTCAATAGGGAAAAGACTAAGGCGACACGGATGTGAAGAAGAAGCAGACAAAAAGGTTGGAAATACGAATATAATTTATTTGCTATTTACAGGCTCAAAAAAACCAAGGAGAAGGAAAGATAAGAAAGTAATATACAGAAGATATTAGAGACACAGTGAAAATCGCTAGCTTATCTAAACAGGCTTAATTAATACCCAGGACAGAACAAACAAAACAAACTCACGTACACAAGAAGGATGGAAAGGCAGGAATCGTTTGGAGGGATGAGCAGGTGGAATCACAGGGCACAACGAGCAGGTCCACTCCGGGCGGGAAGCGAGGAGCCGGCAGCTCCTTGTATTCGGCTTTAGCCTTTACACCGCACACCGGCAGGGTCACTCGCTGCCCCGTCAGGGCTTCACGCGGCTGGTTGAAGCGGCTCTCTGCAGAACTCTTTCTTTGCACTTCTGGACTTGGCCTCCTCTGCCGTCTCTGGCGCACTTCTGGTTTCGCACTTCTCGCAACCCTTTCTTTGCACTTCTCACTTGGCCTCCTTCTCATCACTCCTTGGCGCACTTCTCTCCACCGCCCACTCAACGCAACCACTGACCACCGACAACTTCTTGCGCGCGCGCCTTTATAGCGCCTCCGGCAATTAAGCCGCCGGCCTTCAGGACACGCCCATCGGTGTGCTCACCTCGGCCCTGGTTGGTCGCGCGACCCTCTGGCTCCGCCCTTGATGACGACGGGCGGGCACGCCTTTCTTCCCCGACCCGAGCACATGTTCAATGGTGGTTTTGGAGGGGATGTAATTTGCAATCGAGGCTTGGCAATGATGAAAGGGGATCTACTCTTATTTAATACAGTGCAATGGAGTGTCATCTTAATGGAAGACAAGGCCTTACCCTAATACACATAATAAGATATAACTATTGAACAGGGGTATTCTATGATTGGCTAACGTGTATGCTTTATGGACTAATTATGGGACGCCCTTTGACCTTTACACTACGGAGGTATTTACAAGGAATCATTACATTTTACAGAGGGTGATATTTACAACAATTTACTATACAATACAACACAATAAAAAAACACAATCCTCATTTCCACAACAGTATACTTGTATGTATACTCTGCTGCTGATTTTAATATTTTGTTTGTTATATCACTCTATATTTATATCACTAATAATATCACTCTATATGACAATTATATCACTCTAGCCTGGTGTTGGCTTCGCGGCTAGGGTGCCAGCTTTGGATCCTAGGATCCTGGGTTCGAATCCCGGTCGATCGCTGAATTAACGCCAGGGGGGTTGACTCAGCCTGTCATCCTTCCGAGGTCGGCTAATTGAGTACCAGTTCACTGGTAATTCCCTGTGTGTCGTAAAAGGCGACAAACAGGGTTGGCGGCAGGAAGGGCATCTGGCCGTAAAACATTGCTTCAAAAAGGGGACCAACAAAAACAACAACAACCACGGTGCCCGAAAAAGGCCAACCCCCGCTTTGCGGGGAAAAATGGCCTCGAAAGGTGTTTTTTTAAATTTTTTATATCACTCTATAGGGTATAGATGATAATGTTAATTTATTTTAATTGAAGAGGTTAATGTACAGTCACGTGAAAAAGTAAGTACACCCCATGTAGAGTTTTGACTTTTTCAACATATTTCAACATACAGCTATTTGATCTTCATTTCAACAATATTGATAGATAAAGGTGATATAATATAACAAATATCATGAAACATTTACATTTTGTAGTCCATTGTATAATTTAAATAAACATAAATGCAAATTTCGCATGTGGAAAAAGTAAGTACACCCTTGGCTCTTATAGGTGGTATTGCCCCCTTTGGCAGAAACAACCTCAAGTAGGCGTTTCTTATAACTGTCTACCAGTCTCTGCCATCGACTGGGAGAAATTTTTGCCCACTCCTCCATGCAGAATTCCTTGAGCTGTGCGATGTTTGAGGGGTTTCTTGCATGCACAGCTCGTTTCAAATCCCCCCACAACATCTCGATGGGATTTATATCCGGGCTTTGACTTGGTCATTCCAGAACCCTCCATTTATTTCTTTTCAGCCATTCCTTGGTGGATTTACTGGTTTGTTTAGGGTCATTGTCATGTTGCAAGGTCACCTTCGGTTGAGCTTCAACTTTCTGACAGATGGCCTCACATTATCCTCCAGCACCCTCTGGTACAATGAAGAATTCATAGTGGATTCTATGATGGTGAGCTGCCCAGGCCCTGATGCAGCAAAGCTGCCCAAACCATAATATTTCCACCACCATGCTTTGCAGTTGGTATCAGGTTCTTGTGGTCAAATGCTGTCTTTGGTTTTCGCCAAACATGTCTTCTGGTACTGTGGCCAAATAGCTCTACCTTTGACTCATCTGTCCAGAGCATATTGTTCCAGAAGTGCTGGTCTTTGCCTAGGTGTTCATTGGCAAACTTTAGTCTTGCCCTCATGTTCTTTCTGGACAGCAAAGGTTTCCTCCTGGCACACCTCCCATGTTGATCAAATTTGTGCAGCCTCTTTCTAATGGTAGACTCGTGCACTTTGATATCAACAGTGGCAAGAACTACCTGTAGGTCCCGTGATGACATTCTGGGGTTCTTAGAGACTTCTTTGAGCATCTTGCGGTCTGCTCTCGGGCTGAACTTGCTGGGGCGGCCTGGCCTGAACAAGTCGGCAGTTGTTTGGAATGTTCTCCACTTGTAGATGATCTTCCGGACAGTCGAATGGTTGATTTCAAATTGTTTGGAGATCTTTTTAAATCCCTTCCCAGACACGTAGGCATCTATAACCTTCTTTCTGAAGGCCTCAGAGAGCTCTTTTGATCTAGGCATGGTGACGCCACACACTTCAACAACAAAGAGCAAACCAAACGAAATGTCTGAGGTTTAAATAAGACAGGTTCCTCCAAGATCTTCTCTAACGATGTTCTAATCATTTGCACCTGACCTGGTGCACCTGATTCTAATTTTAGGTATTTTAAGTAGTGATGAATGTAGGGGTGTACTTACTTTTTCCACATGCAAAATTTGCATTTATGTTTATTTAAATTATACAATGGACTACAAAATGTTAATGTTTCATGATATTTGTTATATTATATCACCTTTATCTATCAATATTGTTGAAATGAAGATCAAATAGCTGAATGTTGAAATATGTTGAAAAAGTCAAAACTTTACATGGGGTGTACTTACTTTTTCACATGACTGTATGTTGTAATTCTTACCATTATAATTACATTTAGACTGTAAAAGATGGCCTTTAGCACATTTCTTGTGTGGGTATCAATCTTGCAACAAATAGTGAATTCCATACTGTATGCAGAAATATAAGCATTATTTCAACCTCCTGGCAAAAATGTCGGGGAAAAAATGTGCGCGCGTGCTTCATATGGGGCCCATTGTGATATCTTTTCATGGGGCCCAAAATCCCTGGCGGTGCCCCTGCCGGCTGGAAACAAAGAAATGATTGGGAGGAGCAAGTGAAGGGAGGAGCGAAGATGGGATTGGTCACATGATGAAAAGGGGAGGAGAGTAGCAGGATTGGTTGAGCAAAGTGTGGGTGGGAGGGATAGGGCAGTGGGGATTGGTCGAATGAAATATGGGTGGGAGGGATCGAGTAATGGGGAAATGCAATTTGATAGGTCGAGTGAATGTTGGGATGGGCAGACTCCCTGCTGAGTGAGGTCTGCATATTAAAATATCCTTAATGAGGATATCCTTAATGTTCTTCTTTTGTTCGCACCAGGCTCTGCGGAGCCAACACTCTCCCAATTATGTTTGGAGACTTCAAGGACATGCGAAAGTCATTCACTGACTATTTCAATGTAAAGCTTTTTTTAAACCTTGTAACAAATAAGTGGATATATGTCTTTTGCTTATGTTCAATACTACAAGGACATCTGAAAGGTTACTTACTTTATACTATGTAAATGTAAACTACAAAAAACTTTATATATTAAACTTTTAAATATAATCTGAGAAATACCTGAGTTTTGCAAGCACATCAGGTTATAATTTCAAACTGCATGTTATCCGTAATTCATTCATCTTTAACATTATTGTTTCACAGGATTTTAGCATAACTGTCCTGATAATTCAGTCGATGTTTATAATTTTAATTATTGTCTTTGAAAAGATCTACTGAGAACTGACAGTTTTTTTTAACTCAAAGTGCCAGAGATAGCTACCCTGCTGAAGCAAACTTGGATGCAACTGTATGAATTACAGGTATTTATTTCTGAATTGTTGCCTCGTCTTGTTTTTTTTGTTTTTTTTAAACCCCAAGACTGCATACAATCTTTTGATAGTTCCGTATGCAATTTTCAAAACCTAGTTATAAGATTAACTTGTATATGAAGCAAGAAAGGTACATGTGGATCACCATCCACCAGAGGTCACGTAGGCAAAACCATTTACTTCCATGTATGCAAGTGGGAGGGAATACATTCTTTCACCTTAATTGTAAGCAAACATTTAAAATGCAGAGCATTGTGAAGATGGAAATTAGTTTTTACCAAACACAAAGGAAATTGTAAACCAGTTAAGTGAATGATAATATCCACCCCTCTCATGGATCAGTCATCGTGGTGGCTTTACCTTGAAAACAATATTTTTCAAATTAATATCTTTCTACAACCTATTTATTGAACTCAGTACAAAAACATTTTATTTCTATATTTGAGTGTATTTTAAAAACATAACGCAACAAGATTTTCTGAATTTATTACTCGATATTGTTCAGAATTATTTATCATTTGGGAAGACCCGATCCAACACTATATTTCAAAGCACAATATCGCCCTTAGGCATAAAGAAATATTATATCGAATATATGGATATATTGTGTGGTATATAAAAAATGTATAAAATTATATGTATCATGGTAAATAATATAAATTTCTCGCTGTTGTAATGGTGAAATAAAAAACCATTCTACCAAATGTCAGAGATAATTTTCCTACTGAAGACAACTTTTAATTGCTTGATGGAAGTCATAAAAAAAAAACTTGTACCCAAGATAAGTATGTTCGAAACACACGATTTTGACAGGTTGTGGCTCATATAAATCACTGGATTCATAGATAAAATTTACACTTCCACACTGTTCAGGCTGGAGTTCCCCAAGGCAGTGTTCTGGGCCCTGTGCTTTTTTTGGTCTTCATCAATGATCTCTCTGACTCTTGAAAATCCTCTCTATCTCTTTGCTGATGACTCCACTCTCTGCCGCTCCATACCTAATCCCTCAGAAAAGCAGTCTGCAGCCTGCTCACTCTCTGCATACCTGGACAAAATCACAGACTGGTCAAACAAGTGGAACATGTCTTTCAATCCTGAGAAACCTCACACTCTCACTACGTCTCTCAGAAAAGACCGACTGGACAACCCTCCCATCTACTTTCTCAACAATCCTCTCGAAGAACTTCCGTCACTCAAGCTATTGGGTCTTACTATCTGCCATGATCTTTCCTGGGAAAAGCACATTTCCAAGCTAGCCTCCAAAGCCAGTCGCCGATGCGGCATCCTCCAACCTTGCGGTCTTTCCTTGGCACACCTGAGCTCCTCACCACATACAAGGCTTTCATCCACAGCTCAATGAATACTGTTCTCCCCTCTGGGCTGGTGCTCCTTCCTCACACCTAGCTCGGCTTCACAATGTTGAAACAAAAGCTTTCAGAATCATTGGAATCTCCCGCGATGAAGCTAACTCCGAGGGCCTTTCACTCACTCACCGCAGGCAGGTTGGTGGTCTTTCTGCCTTCTACCGATTCCTCTCTGGCCTTGCCCCCCAGCTCTCTCTGTGCTCTGTCCCTCAAATATTCTTACAGGTCACACAAGATCTGCCAGCAACCCTCTGATGGTGAAACTGCTAAAATCAAGACTCTCTGCTCACCTTCACTCTTTCATTCCTCTTTTCTCCCGCCTCTGGAACAAACTCCCCCACTTTCTTTAATTCCCCTCCCCCCCCCCCCCCCCTCCAGGTCTTTAAAACAGCTGTTCACCACCATCTCTTATCTTCCCCCATCCAAAACCTTGATCTTTTCTACCCCCGCTAATTCACCCCAGATCCACTTTTTTTTGAAATTCCAACTTCTTTCCTGGAAGTCCTTGCAGTGTCCATGTGTTTTATACTTCTCCCACCTCCCCCCAAGACCTCTGCCTCCCACAGATCTCCCGATGTCCCTGCTTTCAAATGTTGTGTTTGTGTGCTTCCCCATCTCTCCCCATCTTGTCTACCGCTCCCCTTATTTTGTTTTATGTTGGTTTGACTTTTTGTGTGTTTAATGTTGGCTCTTTCACAAACCTCGATCTTGTATACAAAAATAGTAATAAAAATAATAATAATAATATTGGTACTAATAATCCCACCTCCCCAAGGGAGTTTTTCCTCCTTGAACAAACGCTGTGTTAACATGTATAAATAGCTTATGGCATTTTAGTGGGAGCACTGGGCCAATGGCCTTTACCAGAAGTAAAATATTATAAACCACAAACACGTTTGATTACCTTTTGAAACAGTCGCTAATGCTGTTTAACACTAAATTCAAACAAATTTGAAGGAATCCCAATATCCTTGAGGCAAATTTTACCGGGGCGACGATCTACTGTAATCTATATACCCCACAACGGATAATAACATGACTCTTGCTGCTGCTGACGTGGTATTTCATAAACATTCGCTACTGCTGTTTAACACAAAACTGAAAGGGAGGAAACCCGGGATGTGTCCAGTTACCAAGCAGCGCTTGCCAAGCCTGCCGTTCCTTATCGACGGTTTTGCATGGAGTGCTTGCTCGAATGTTTAAGCCATTTGGGGAGCGTTCTACAAGAAACTTGGTAAATGAACACAACCCCCAAATGTTATTGAGACCCTACCATAGATCTACTGTAATCTATATATCCCAGAGAGGAATGACCCTTCCTGCCGCCCCCGTAGGGAACTAGATGAAAATAAATATGAATACGTGGTTTAAGGCATCAGGTTGTTGAAGTGGTTAACAATGATGGTGGTACCTGTTCCAGGTGGCTTGTCCTGGCGTTTGGGTCCCCAAGGAATCATGGGATTCCCACGGCGGTTGCAAACCCTTTGGGGAATCACAGGTACACCTGATGCGGTGTTTACGCGCTGCTCATGTGAACCACGTACCTACATCTTTAAGGTACCACACAAACGACGACACCACGCACACAACCACAAAGTGCTGACAAAAACCTCACCCTACACATCCGGTCATTGTTGAGCTTGTGATAGGATGTTCTTTATGCTCCGATTATTACATCCCTCACTAAATGTTGCAACAACAGATTTCATGTGTTACCTGTGTTACCTGTCCACACACAAAAGTCCTATTAAACTTGAACATAACACAAACTACAATATGAATCCAAAGCATGGAAAATATCTCACAAAAGCCAATATGGACAGACTGTGAACCACAAAGATGTTAAACGTGAAACAATGATAAAACGTTAAACCAAGGCAGCCATGTCGGTGTGATGCTCACAGGATTCCAGCTACTGGCGACTCACAAATGGAAAGATGGATCCAACTTTTCCTCGTTCTATTTCTCGAGGCTTTGCAGGACTCACGGGGAAGGTCAACGCGGTGTTACCGATCCCGGCCTTCCGCAATCACCAAGAGGCGGCTTACTTCCTCCAAGGTGATGCACGCCATCTTGGACATCAAACACGTAGTCTTTCATCTTGAACCTTTCCATACAAGTCCTGAGTGATCTGATTATGGAAATGGAAACTAAGGGTTGAACATCTCCCGTATATCACTTTGTTAAAGTCTGGATCACCATGATGTTTGAAAAAACACGTAACACCCATTTTACATCATTATACATTCATGGACATTGATAGTATCAGGTTAACAAAGCATCCATGTTGAATTCAAACAACTAATGGAGTTGTAAAACAGCATTTCTCTCACTCTGGCAACGGATGGTCATCATGATCGCCATTTTGTGATGTGTATTTGGAACGTCACTACAGCGTTAAACATCTGGTGGTGGAACACGTGAGGGTTATCAGTACTCGGGTATAGGGTGTCCATTGATATAATGTCTCTGTTTAGGGTAATTAATAGGGTGTTGCTAATTATGGCAATCTTTGGTAGCTGACTCACCTTTATGTGGATAGCTGACTCACCTTCATGTGGATAGCTGACTCCCTTCATGTGGGTAGCCGACTAACCTTCATGTCGGTAGGTAGCTGACTCACCTTCATGTGGGTAGCCGACTCACTTTCATGTCGGTAGGTAGCCGACTCCCCTTCATGTCGGTAGCAGACTAACCTTCATGTCGGTAGCAGACTAACCTTCATGTCGGTAGCAGACTAACCTTCATGTCGGTAGCAGACTAACCTTCATGTCGGTAGCAGACTAACCTTCATGTCGGTAGCCGACTAACCTTCATGTCGGTAGGTCGCCGACTCCCCTTCATGTCGGTAGCAGACTAACCTTTGTGGGTAGCCGACTAACCTTCATGTCGGTAGGTAGCCGACTCACCGTCATGTGGGTAGCTGACTCACCTTCATTTGGATAGCTGACTCCCTTCATGTGGGTAGCCGACTCCCCTTCATGTGGGTAGCCGACTAACTTTCATGTCGGTAGGTAGCCAACTAACCTTCATATTGGTAGGTAGCCGACTAACCTTCATGTCGGTAGGTAGCCAACTAATCTTCATATTGGTAGGTAGCCGACTAACTTTCATGTCGGTAGGTAGCCGACTAACCTTCACGAAACCCATCGAGGGGTCGGGAGATAGAGCCTCGGAAAAAGCGATCCCCCAAATTGAATTTGGAACAGCTGCAGGGAGGGGCAGAAAAACCCGAAGAAGGGGTTGTAACCTGCAGTTGCGGTTGTACACACGAGGCTAAAATGTTTAAAATTAAATTTAAACTGAAATTTAAATGGGAGTTTGATTTGGGGCAGCCATGGAGGGAGTTGTTCCCCGGGCTGCGGAATTCGGACTGGGGATGTCATTGTGGCCGGCCTCGTGGAAAATTTGCCCCTTTCAAAGTTGGTTTATGCCGGGCAGCTGGGGGGCTGTGCTGGCAGGTTTGGGATGTGGGGTCCGACCATTGGTTTTGTGGTACTTCCTGGACCTCATGGGGGTCCTGGACTACCTGGACTACCAGGTACTACCTGGACCTCATGGTGGAGTGTGGCGTCCCTGGTCCATCGGGGTGCTGCCCGAGCGAGTGTCTCAGGCCAACAGGGTCGCCAGACTCTGGAGCGGGTTGAGACCTGTGGGGGTCCAAGGTGGTTACTCCTGAGCACCTGGTATGGTGTAATGGTGTATTATGAGGACCACTAGGAGGAGGTGTTGCAGGTCACGCTTTGGTGGTGGCACCACAGATGGTCAACAAGGGCCTGTTGTTGTAACCACCCGGGCATGCGGCCTGGCAGCCTCTCCCTGAGACTCTGGGACAGCCAGCATGTGGTGACCTGCCATGCTATGCTGGTCTATAGACGCGGTCGAACCGCATGGACAGGTATGATTATTGCCCACTGGACAACCATTGGAGCATCTGTGGAACATGATGGTAAGAGCATGGTCTTACACAGATGTTCCGCTGTGATTTGTGGACTCTCAGCATGGGAAGAGAGCCATGGGATAAATCGGGAAATTGGAACAAGCCTAGCATACGGGGCCATGCTCGGCTGGGAAGTGTATGGAGAAGCACCCTTCTTTGGTGAAGATAGTGAAATGTGGAACAATTGGCAAGGGTAATTTGAGGGTTAGAAATTTAAGGGTGAATGCTGTGAGGCCAGGGTCCAGTGACACCATTATTGATCCAGGTGGGTTATACCAAAGTGTTGGAGGCTGGGACAAAAATTGATAGAGTAGCAGGACACAGCCTTCAACTGGCTGACGGGGCCACAGCACCAATATTGTGATGCGGGCTTGTAGGGATGGAGTGGGCATCCTGGAGGTCAATGTGGTGTTATGAGTGGCCGAGGTGTGCGGACCGTGTCTTCTGGGATGGAGTCTCCTGGTGGAACATGACTGTCGACTAGACCTTTGGCATGGTCATATGTGGGTGTGCACTGAGGGGCTGCATGTTGTCAGACTGGGGGATGTGAGAGGTGCAGGGGACATGGCTGGGGGATGCCACGCACTGTGACCGTGCCCCTCAGGTCCAAGGCCTTGGGAATGGTGGAGTTGGCAGCAGGTGCTCACCACATTGGCCAGTTTGGGCTAGTGGAGCCATGGTCCTCGCAGGAAGCCTAAGGATGGATGGTGGGTCGCACGCTTATGGACACTCGTCGGCCATGTTGGCGGTTCGGCTGCTCAACTCATCCGATAGCCCTCGCATGGTAGAGGGGAGGAGCTGTCGTAGCCAAGGGTAATAGTGTAGGAAAGGTCACCGGAGGAGGCGGATCCATATGCTTGCCAGTACAGCGGATAAAAGATAAATTTGGGGAAATTGATTGGCCCAATGGGATAAATTTAGGAAACTAGGTGTGGTGGTGACACTCTTGGGCCCAACCAACCTGCGACTACCTGCACGTAAAGGTAAAGCCTTGATGTTTACTGTCCCAGGGTTTGTTGTTGTTGTTTTTTTGTATACAAGGTCGAGGCCCATGAAGCTCAGAAATTGGGACATGAGTAATTTGGAGTGGGGGCGGGTGAGAGTGACTACATGGTCGGTGAGGGGATCGGAGTGTGTGCCACAAAGTGTCATGTGGGTGGCGTTTGTTTATGTGTGAAGGTTTTGTGTTTTTGTGTGGTCGTAAGAAAGGATTGAGCTGTGGTTGAAAAGTGGAGTGTGAATGTGGGAATTCACATGTGAAGCCATGGCACAGCAACTCGGCCATGGCAGTGAAGTAACATGAATACCATCTTTATTGCATGACAGTTGAGAATTGAATGGCAGTGGGGGAGGGAGTGTCATTGTGGATTTTGTGGGTGGGGAAAGTGTGTGTCCGCAGGTATGGATCAAGCTCTGGAGGAGTGGTGACTGCGCCCCCCCCCCCCCCCTAAGGTAATTTGCCCCTGGCAGCTGGTGGTGTCTCTGGAAATTGGAAACCTGTCGGACGGAGTCTGGTTGGGCGCCCTGAGGGTATTGAGACCCCTGGCGACCCAGAAGCTATGAGAGCCCGAGGCCTAAGGAGCCTAGTGCGGAGACCTTCCCCAGCAGGACGACAGCTGAGGAGCTATTTGGCTGTCACAGGGCCGAGAATTGAAGGGGGGGGGGGGTGAAGAAGTCGCAAGTTGGGCACTTGCTTTTGGGACTGCGGGCACCACAGCCTGAAGCTCCCCCACCATCTTGCTTATACGGTACCTCGCCGCTGCCTAAGTGAGGATCACACATGTGTGTAATGACATTTAAGCCATTGTCTTGCAAGGGGGTTGGAATGAGTGTTTTGATTTTTGAAACATGTTTGGCTGACTATCGGGTTTGTGTGAGTGAGTGGGAGAGGATCCACCATGTCACTCACCTGTATCAGAAGAACAGGGCCCGTGGAAATTTGGAAAAATTGGGATGGCTCCATAGGTAACGTTGGGTATTGTGGCATCCACTAGGGGAAGTGGTCTTTGGAGGGACCCAAGATGAACAAATGTTCTTGAATTTTTATTAAGGTGTTGTGGTTAAGATAGAGTTTTTGTGTGTTGAACATTTTTCTACCCGCCCCAGGAATTGACGGAGGACTCAACGGTGTCGATATTTGAATTGTTGTTAAGGGTTGTAGAATGGTAAGGATAACAGGTAAGTTAGCTATGGCTCGCTTCCCACAGCTCCTCCTAATTTATTTCATATGCTAATTAAGTGTGAGTCGGTAAGTGTTAAGGCTGAAACGGTAACGTCTGCATTGAACCTTGCAGGGGCTACGTTACTGGGGGTGGGGGGTGGGGGGGGGGTGTTTCGTGCATGGGGGTAGGTAATGAAATACCGTAGTCAATGTAGGATTGTATAGAGTTGTATGCTCCGAATGTCGCAAAGAAGAAACTTCACGTATCTAAGTCAGGGCCGAATGTCCGTGTAAACGTTATGTGTCTCCATGAGAGGGGTGGAGGGAGCTATGCCAATTAGATAAGACATATGAACAAATTCCCAATGTGTAATTACCCTTGTGACTTTTCCCTTTGTTCTTATAAAGCACACTCGGCCAGCCATGTGATCGGCACGTAATTGCAAATAACATAATCGCTGACGATACCCAGATGAGACCACCTGTCAAATCATCTCGATGGGCGCCAAGTGTAGCCATGAGGCCACGCCCCGAAGAACAATTGGTTAAAGAACGATGAGGTGAGCGACGCTCGGTGATTGGAGTGTGGGTGACGTCAGAGAGAACGTTCAAGACAGTCGGAGCAAAAAGGGAAAGTACCGCCATTTTCTCCCTCTCTTGGCCCGGGCTCTTAGTATGAGCGGTCGCACTTCCTGCACTTCCTTCATTTCATTTCATTTTTTTCTTTCTCTTTCTCTCTTTCTTTTTCTTTTTTTTTCTTTCTCTCTCTCTCTCTCTCTCTCTCTCTCTCTCTCTCTCTCTCTCTCTCTCTCTCTCTCTCTCTCTCTCTCTCTCTCTCTCTCTCTCTCTCTCGGGCTTGATCGCAAGTGGTCACAGTTCCCTGTCTATCTCTGTTCTGGCGTTGGTGGAAGCGGCCGCATATTTTCCCTCTCTTTGGTGCTGGCTTTGTGATGGCTGCACTTCATGTCGTATGTGCCTGAGAGAAACATCGGAGCTTTGGGAGCGTGGGATGATTGGAGGAGGAGGGTGGCCGTCGCTCCGCAGATTGGTGGTTGCTCTGGGGGCGACAGTGCACCATCTTGTGCGGTTCCCGCACGGTGGTTCCGAGACCAGCCAAGGACACCAGGCGGAGTATCAGCCAACGCACCACACTACATGTTATTTTTATTTCATCATCCCCTTGTGTTGTATACAAGTCCGTTTGGAGGGTCCCTCAATTAGGAATTTAGTTTACCTTTTGTTATCCTGGCATTTATTTTCATTAAACCTTTATTTGTTGCATTTCATTTGCTTTATTGGTGATTGCCGGTTTTGTACATTTATTTGTTGTGGGGATTGGATAACCCCCGTGCCGCGTCCATCCGTGCAGGTAAGGACATCGCTACCCTCAACCCCTCCCCCTATCCCCCCACACGTGTGAAAGGTACCGCCATAGTTGGGAATACGCCTCGGAGTTAAAGCTCGATTGGTCATCTGTCGCCCTGAGGTCTTCACTATAGGGTAGATGCGACAATATCCTCTGTCCACCTTTGGTGGCGGAGGTAACTAACGGAGTTTTGGATGTATTAGTAGAGGGATCAATTACAAATCAAAAGAGTTTGTTGTAACACTGTACAGGAATTTAACGAGGCCTTGGATATAATATTGTGCACAGTCACTAAATTCCCGAAGGAGATATCTGCCACAGAGCAGGTAAAGCGTTGAGCTACTGAATTGATCCCAAGTCTTGGAAGACTAGGCTATAAGGAATGTTTGAAGGAGACAGGAAGTTTTACATTAGAAAGGAGGTGATTACGAGGGGATCT
The DNA here is from genome assembly GCF_964187855.1 of Myxine glutinosa. NCBI lineage: Eukaryota > Metazoa > Chordata > Myxini > Myxiniformes > Myxinidae > Myxine > Myxine glutinosa. The sequence continues at coordinate 4,085,827 of NC_136261.1, read as the reverse complement.
GATGGAGATGCTTAAAATAATGAAGGGCAGAGAGAGAACAAGTGCACAAATGTTTTTCAGCAGAGTGGGTAGTGATAGGACGAAAGGCCACAGCCTGAGATTATAGAAGCGGAGAGCCAATGTTAAGGCATGGGGTGTTTCACTCAGAGGGTCGTTGATGCAAAGAATGGTCTCCCTGGAGCAGTGGTGGCAACTGAAATGGTAGAGGGGTTGAAACTGGAGTTGGATACGTACATGTAAGGATTGGGGATAGAGGGCGACAGCTGCAGTACCTTCAGAAAGTATTCACACCCCTTGACTTTTTCACATTTTGTTGATACAGCCTGAATTTAAAATGGATTAAATTGAGATTTATTGTTTCTGATCTACACTTAACACCTCATAATGTCAAAGTGTAATTTTAATTTTACATTTTTACAAATTTTTACAAAATAATTAAAAGTGAAAAGCTGAAATGTTTTGAGTCAATAAGTATTCAACCCCTTTGCTATGACATTTCAAATTGAGCTCAGATGCATCCAATTTCCTTTGATTAATCATTGAGATGATTGCACAACTTGATTGGAGTTGGAGTCCACCTGTGGCCAATTCAATTGATTGGATGTGATTTATAAAGAAACACCCCTTTCTATCATAGGCGTAGTTTGACTTCTCTATTTGGGGAGAGGGGGGGGCTTAATATTAATAACTAGTATAAAGCCCGTCAAAAATTATTGCTTGGAACAGTTTATTTAATGGTGCAGCCACATGAGCATCAGCTGAGTGTCAGGGTCTTTTCAGTCCTCTAGGTCTTTGGGGTATTAAAGGGTCTTTGGGGTGTTTTGGGTCTTAGGGATAATTTGGGTCTTTGGGTTCACTGGGTCCTCAGGGTCTTTAAGGGTCTTCAGGGTCTTTTTGGTGTTTTGGATTGTTTGGATCGTTGGGGTCTTTTGGGTATTTAAGGGTCTTCAGGGTATTTTGGGTCTTCGCGGTCTTTTCGGTCTTTGGGGTATTTTGGGTATTTTGGGTTGTCAGGGTCTTTTCTGTCTTCTGGGTCTTTTCAATCTTCAGGGTCTTTTGTTTTTCTGGGTTGTTTGGATCCTCTGGGTCATTTGGATTTTTTGGTTCATTGGGGTATTTTGGGTCGTCAGAGTCTTTTACATTTTTTAACTGGTGGACAAACACCGAGGAACCAAACAAAACAAACACCAACAAACGGACCACCGAGGCACTCAAAAACATGGTGGTGGGATGATGAAGTTGGAAAGAGGATTGACGAGAAGAGAAAGAAGTTCAAGGAGTGGCAGAAGGCGAAGGGTACGGGAGCAGAAAAAGTAGAGCATGAAAGTTATAAGGCAGCCAAGAAGGCTGCAAAGAAAGAAGTAGCAAAGGTGCAGGAGGCATGTAGGAAAATGATCGGAGAACGCTTGGATTCGGAAGAGGGTCAGAGAGCGGTATTCAGGATTGCAAAGCAGATAGCGAAAGAGAGGTGTGATGTGATGGGGGTGAGTTGCTTAAAGGATGAAGTGGGACAAATCGTTGTGAACCCAGATGGAATTAAAAGAGGATGGAAAAGATATATGGAAATGCTGTTGAATACAGAGAATGAATGGGATGGCAACATAGAGAGTAACCCAGTTTTAGGACCGGCACAGAAGATAACTGAGAATGAAGTTGAGGAAGCGATAAAAGCAATAAAAAAAAACACCTTAGAGGCCATTTTTCCCCGCCAAGCGGGGGTTGGCCTTTTTCGGGGACCGTGGTTGTTGTTGTTTTTCGGTCCCTTTTTGAAGCAATGTTTTACGGCCGGATGCCCTTCCTGCCGCCAACCCTTTTTGTCGCCTTTTACGACAAACAGGGATTTACCAGTGAACTGGTGCTCAATTAGCCGACCTCGGAAGGAAGACAGGCTGAGTCAACCCCCCTGGCGTTAATTCAGCGATCGACCGGGATTCGAACCCAGGATCCTAGGATCCTAAGCCAGCACCCTAGCCGCTAGCCCAACACCAGGCCCAACACCAAGCGATAAAAGCAATGAAGAGTAGAAAAGCGGGAGGGCTGACGGGAGTTGTGGGCGATATGTTGAAGGCAGCAGGAAGTTGGGGTGTGAAGAGAATGACAGAGATCTGCAATCGGGTGGTGAAAGAAGGCCGCATTCCAGTGGAATCGGAACTGAGTACCCTCGCCCCTCTATACAAGGGGAAAGGTGACCCTCTGGAGTGTGGCTCGTACCGAGCGATAAAGTTATTGGAGCATGGAATGAAGGTATTGGAAAGGGTGTTGGAGAGGAGGATAAGGAAGAAGGTGAAGATCGACGAAATGCAGTTCAGATTTATGCCAGGAAGAGGAATGACAGACGCGCTCTTTATTGTGAGGCAGTTGCAGGAGAAGTACATGGAGAAGAGGAAGAAGTTATTTCTTGGGTTTGTTGATCTGGAGAAAGCATTCGATAGGGTTCCATGCGAAGTATTGACATGGGCATTGAGGAAGTTAGGAGTGGAGGAATGGTTGATCAGAGTAGTGATGGCAATGTACAAAAGAGCGTGCACAGCTGTAAGGACGAAGGACGGGAACAGTGGTGAGTTTGAGGTGAAGGTGGGAGTGCAGCAGGGGTCGGTACTAAGTCCACTACTATTTGTAGCTGTGATGGAGGTGCTGGCTCAGAACGTAAAGGAGGGTTTACCGTGGGAGTTGTTGTATGCAGATGATCTGGTGTTTGCGGAAAGTATGGATGGACTGAAGAAAAAGATGAAAAGTGGAAGGAATGTATGGGGACAAAAGGTCTGAAGGTGAATATCGGAAAGACGAAGGTGATGGCAAGTGGTAAAGCATGTGGTGAGGTGGAAAGAACTGGGAAGTGGCCATGTGCTGTGTGCAGGAAGGGTGTCGGAGTGAACTCCATTCAATGTACAATGTGCGCTGAGTGGGTTCCTCAAAAATGTAGTGGTCTGAGAGGGTCATTTACCAGTGTGGCAGCTACATTCAAATGTAAGGTGTGCACAGAGGGAGCTGCAGCTGGAGGAAATGTTGAGTTGGATCTTGGAGACGGCGTGAAGCTGGAAGGTGCGAAAACATTTTGCTACCTCGGAGACATGCTGAATGGAGATGGTGGATCAGACTCGGCAACAGTTGCTGGAGTGAGATGTGCATGGAAAAGGTTTCGGGAACTGAGTGGCGTGCTGATGAGGAGGGGAGTGTCGTTGAAGCTGAAGGAAAAAGTGTATGCTGCATGTGTGAGAAGTGTTGTGATTTATGGGAGCGAGACATGGGTAATGAACGGAGAGCAGCAACGAAGGCTGGAAAGGGTGGAAATGTGAATGGTTCGGTGGATGTGCGGAGTATCGTTGAGAGAGAGGAAGTCAAATGATGAATTGCGAAAGATGATGGGAATAGAGCCTGTGATTGATGCCGTGAAGAGGAACAGGTTGAGATGGTTTGGTCATGTGTTGAGGAAGGATGAAAGTGACTGGTTGAGAAGAGTGATGGGAATGAATGTAGAAGGAAGTAGAGGATGGGGAAGACCGAGAAAGACTTCGCTAAAGATAGTGGAAGAAGAAATGTTTTATGATGACATTCATAAAATGCCCGGGAGAGGCGCGTCTGGGCCTGTCCGGGCGGCCTGGACGAGCCCGGCCTGGTGATCGCTCCCTGGCCGCGTCCTTGGTAGGTGCAAGGCGATTGTGTACACCCAGCGGTAACCGCTACAATATATATATACATACACATGTTGGTGGAAATGCATGGCCATGAAGGGATGCATGGCCTTCACCCACGTCGGACTTTGTTGTGACCCTCCCACTGACAGTATGTGTCTCTCTGTCTTTCTAGGGAAGAAGGTGCGCCGTTACATTTTCAAGCAATCAGGAAGACCATGTAAAAAACGTCGTCGATCACAAAAACCTTTCCTTCCTGAATCCCTCTTCCCCTTACCACGCCACCCCTCTCGCTTCTCTTCCTCTTCCCGGTTGCCCTCATCTCATGGCCGTGTTCAAATTTCAACGGTGTCCATCAGAAACAGGGGCAGACAACGGAAGATAGGAAGGAAGGGCAGACAACGGCACAGGAGAAGCTCAACACAGGGGAGAAGATCAATGTTGCGGAGGAAACCTACATACGTACAGAGACGTGGAGGTAAGATTACATCATTACATTTACTGAAGGACAAATGGAAACCAATCACAGGAAACTTTAAAATGGTGCCAAGGCCAAGGTACTGCCATACCGATGCACAGGGATAGTGATGAGGCACAGGGTTAATCAATTTGGGGTTCAGATGGACATGCTTGAGAGTGGTTAATACTGTGGTTAATCAATTTGTGGTTCAGATGGACATGCTTGAGAGTGGTTAATACTGTGGTTAATCAATTTGTGGTTCAGATGGACATGCTTGAGAGTGGTTAATACTGTGGTTAATCAATTTGTGGTCTAGATGGACATGCTTGAGAGTGGTTAATACTGTGGTTAATCAATTTGGGGTTCAGATGGACATGCTTGAGAGTGATTAATACTGTGGTTAATCAATTTGTGGTTCAGATGGACATGCTTGAGAGTGGTTAATACTGTGGTTAATCAATTTGGGGTTCAGATGGACATGCTTGAGAGTGATTAATACTGTGGTTAATCAATTTGTGGTCCAGATGGACATGCTTGAGAGTGATTAATACTGTGGTTAATCAATTTGGGGTCTAGATGGACATGCTTGAGAGTGATTAATACTGTGGTTAATCAATTTGGGGTTCAGATGGACATGCTTGAGAGTGATTAATACTGTGGTTGATCAATTTGGGGTTCAGATGGACATGCTTGAGAGTGATTAATACTGTGGTTAATCAATTTGGGGTTCAGATGGACATGCTTGAGAGTGGTTAATACTGTGCTTAATCAATTTGGGGTTCAGATGGACATGCTTGAGAGTGATTAATACTGTGGTTAATCAATTTGTGGTCCAGATGGACATGCTTGAGAGTGGTTAATACTGTGCTTAATCAATTTGGGGTTCAGATGGACATGCTTGAGAGTGATTAATACTGTGGTTAATCAATTTGTGGTTCAGATGGACATGCTTGAGAGTGGTTAATACTGTGCTTAATCTTTTGGGGTTCAGATGGACATGCTTGAGAGTGATTAATACTGTGGTTAATCAATTTGTGGTCCAGATGGACATGCTTGAGAGTGGTTAATACTGTGGTTAATGCATTTGTGGTCTAGATGGACATGCTTGAGAGTGGTTAATACTGTGGTTAATCAATTTGTGGTCTAGATGGACATGCTCGAGAGTGATTAATACTGTGGTTAATCAATTTGTGGTTCAGATGGACATGCTTGAGAGTGGTTAATACTGTGGTTAATCAATTTGGGGTTCAGATGGACATGCTTGAGAGTGATTAATACTGTGGTTAATCAATTTGTGGTCCAGATGGACATGCTTGAGAGTGGTTAATACTGTGGTTAATGCATTTGTGGTCTAGATGGACATGCTTGAGAGTGGTTAATACTGTGGTTAATCAATTTGTGGTCTAGATGGACATGCTTGAGAGTGATTAATACTGTGGTTAATCAATTTGTGGTTCAGATGGACATGCTTGAGAGTGATTAATACTGTGGTTAATCAATTTGGGGTTCAGATGGACATGCTTGAGAGTGATTGATACTGTGGTTAATCAATTTGTGGTTCAGATGGATATGCTTGAGAGTGATTAATACTGTGGTTAATCAATTTGTGGTTCAGATGGACATGCTTGAGAGTGATTAATACTGTGGTTAATCAATTTTGGGTTCAGATGGACATGCTTGAGAGTGGTTAATACTGTGGTTAATCAATTTGTGGTCCAGATGGACATGCTTGAGAGTGGTTAATACTGTGATTAATCAATTTGTGGTCCAGATGGACATGCTTGAGAGTGGTTAATACTGTGGTTAATCAATTTGTGGTCCAGATGGACATGCTTGAGAGTGGCTAATACTGTGGTTAATGAATTTGTGGTCCAGATGGACATGCTTGAGAGTGGTTAATACTGTGGTTAATGAATTTGTGGTCTATATGGACATGCTTGAGAGTGATTAATACTGTGGTTAATCAATTTGTGGTCCAGATGGACATGCTTGAGAGTGGTTAATACTGTGGTTAATCAATTTGTGGTCCAGATGGACATGCTTGAGAGTGATTAATACTGTGGTTAATCAATTTGTGGTCCAGATGGACATGCTTGAGAGTGGTTAATACTGTGGTTAATCAATTTGTGGTTCAGATGGACATGCTTGAGAGTGATTAATACTGTGGTTAATCAATTTGTGGTCCAGATGGACATGCTTGAGAGTGATTCATACTGTGGTTAATCAATTTGTGGTCCAGATGGACATGCTTGAGAGTGATTAATACTGTGGTTAATCAATTTGTGGTTCAGATGGACATGCTTGAGAGTGATTAATACTGTGGTTAATCAATTTGTGGTCCAGATGGACATGCTTGAGAGTGGTTAATACTGTGGTTGACCATTTGTGGTCCAGATGGACATGCTTGAGAGTGATTAATACTGTGGTTAATCAATTTGGGGTTCAGATGGACATGCTCGAGAGTGATTAATACTGTGGTTAATCAATTTGTGGTTCAGATGGACATGCTTGAGAGTGGTTAATACTGTGGTTAATCAATTTGGGGTTCAGATGGACATGCTCAAGAGTGATTAATACTGTGGTTAATCAATTTGTGGTTCAGATGGACATGCTCGAGAGTGATTAATACTGTGGTTAATCAATTTGTGGTCCAGATGGACATGCTTGAGAGTGGTTAATACTGTGGTTAATGCATTTGTGGTCTAGATGGACATGCTTGAGAGTGGTTAATACTGTGGTTAATCAATTTGTGGTCTAGATGGACATGCTTGAGAGTGATTAATACTGTGGTTAATGCATTTGTGGCCTAGATGGACATGCTTGAGAGTGATTAATACTGTGGTTAATCAATTTGTGGTCCAGATGGACATGCTTGAGAGTGATTAATACTGTGGTTAATCAATTTGGGGTCCAGATGGACATGCTTGAGTGGTTAATACTGTGGTTAATCAATTTGTGGTCAAGATGGACATGCTTGAGAGTGGTTAATACTGTGGTTAATCAATTTGTGGTCCAGATGGACATGCTTGAGAGTGGTTAATACTGTGGTTAATCAATTTGTGGTCTAGATGGACATGCTTGAGAGTGATTAATACTGTGGTTAATCAATTTGTGGTTCAGATGGACATGCTTGAGAGTGATTAATACTGTGGTTAATCAATTTGGGGTCCAGATGGACATGCTTGAGAGTGATTAATACTGTGGTTAATCAATTTGTGGTCCAGATGGACATGCTTGAGAGTGATTAATACTGTGGTTAATCAATTTGTGGTCCAGATGGACATGCTTGAGAGTGGTTAATACTGTGGTTAATCAATTTGTGGTTCAGATGGACATGCTTGAGAGTGATTAATACTGTGGTTAATCAATTTGTGGTTCAGATGGACATGCTTGAGAGTGATTAATACTGTGGTTAATCAATTTGTGGTCCAGATGGACATGCTTGAGAGTGATTAATACTGTGGTTAATCAATTTGTGGTTCAGATGGACATGCTTGAGAGTGATTAATACTGTGGTTAATCAATTTGTGGTCCAGATGGACATGCTTGAGAGTGATTAATACTGTGGTTAATGAATTTGTGGTCCAGATGGACATGCTTGAGAGTGATTAATACTGTGGTTGATCATTTGTGGTTCAGGGTTTAATTTTGTCGTATAACATGAGGGTCCCAGACCAGATGTTAATAAGTGAGGATCCTGGACCAGATGTTAAGAAGTGTGAGGGTCCCAGACCAGATGTTAAGAAGTGTGAGGGTCCCAGTCCAGATGTTAAGAAGTGTGAGGGTCCCAGTCCAGATGTTAAGAAGTGTGAGGGTCCCAGACCAGATGTGACATCCCTCATACTTCAGACAGACAGGCTGCAGCCACTTCCTTCTCTGCAGACCTTGAAAAACAAAAATCACCAGCTGGTCAAACACTTAGAACATGTCTTTCAATCCTGACAAATCTCACAATCTCACTATCTCTCTCTCCGAAAGGACCGTGTGACAATCCCTCCTATCTACTTTATTAAAAGTTGTCTTGAGGAAGTTCAGTCATTCAAACTCCTGAGTCTCTCTATCAGCCATGATCTTTCTTGGGAAAACCACATTTCAAAATTGACCTCCAAAGCCAGCCGCCAAATGAGCATCCTGCGCTGTACAAAGCCCTTCCTTGCCACACCTGAACTCCTATCGACCTGTAAGGCTTTAATCCGCAGCTTGATGGAGTACTGCTCTCCACTCTGGGCTGGCTCCCCTACCTAACATCTTGCTCAGCTTGACGCCGTGGAAGCCAAGGCCTTTAAGATTACTGGAATCTCCCACGATGAAGCTGAGTCTTTCGGCCTATCACTTCGCCATTGCAGACAGATCGGTAGTCTCTAGGTCTTCTACCGTCTCCTTTCTGGTCTTGCACCTTGCACAATTTTTTGAGACATCCTGTTCATAAACAGACAGACAGACAAACAAACAGACAATGATGAAAACATAACCTCCATCCACCTTCGATGGCGGAGGTAA